>NW_016809830.1:5783401-5849407 GCF_001698545.2 Rhinopithecus bieti | reverse complement strand
CATCTTGCTCCGCCCCCGAGTTGAATTTATCTTCTTAAGTGGCTCCATAGCTCAGGGGTTAGAGCACTGGTCTTGTGAATTTACCTTCTTAAAATCATCACAACACTTAAGTTATCAGTTTGATTTTTAAAGAAGATTGGGTCAGCTGAATAATTCTCACTTCTTATCTGTTACATGCATCCTTTTGATTAAAACACGTTCAGCACCATATTATCTTAGTTTAAATGAGGCAAACACAAGACATCACCCGTCAAGTTAAAGGCATCCTATCACACTGTTTTTGATCAAACTTAATGGAATCATTTTTCCCAACCCTTTTCGTGCTTGCTTTACCACTGTTGATCATATCTGGTCTTTTTCTTTTGGTTTTTCTTTCTGTCATTTTTTTCTACTCATCTGCCATAGTGTAAACCCGCCCACCACTTGTCACATATATCTGCATTCTCATCTCTGCTCTCTTTTCTTACATATGGCCCACTCCTCTTCCATGATCCCAGCATGCAGCTCTTGTTTAAGGCAAATACTAAAAGAGGTTTTTAAGAAACATGTAGGACTCACTTTATAAATCAAGGAGCAGAAAAATCCTTAGGAATACCTAGTTCTGTTTTCTCATTTTGTGAATGAGAACTCCAAGTACCAACTCTAACAAAAACTCACTCACTCTGACCTAATAGGCGCTAGAAGCCAGGTCTCCTTGCTCTCAGATAAGGACTCTGAGCTCCACACCCCACTGACTCTGTATTGAGAGGTAAAATGATTAGAGTTAAGATCCCTGAAAACAAGTTTTCCAAAGCTCTCCATAAGCAAGAACATCATGGTGTCTGTTTTATGTTCAGCCTCGAAATCCAATGAGCACACTCACTGTATTTAAGAAGTTAGGATTCCTCCATTAGATTCCCTTAACGCAGACAACTTATGACTTCTTGTGAGAAGAAACAACAGGGCTAACCTTTAAACTAGAGAGTTAGAGACAGACACACACAAATCTGCGGGATGTGGTTCAACAACAATAGCTAACATGTGTAGAGCACATTTTGCTTCAGTGTGTTACAAGCATTATCTCACCTAATTCTCTCAACAGGCCTGGGTGGCAGGGTCCTATTGTTTCATTCCACAAGATGGAAGCTATACCTCAGGAAGGTATAGAAACTTGCCCAATATCCCATTAAGAGAGAGCGTGCAGAGTTGGTCTTCGGTCCCACGCAGTGGGACTGCTAACTACTACGTACGTGTCTTAAAGATACATCAGGATGGCCAAGCCCCCAGGCTTTGGTGTCTGCCTGTCTGTGTCCAAGTCTCAGCTTTACTACTTACTGACAAAGCAAACATCAGCAAATTTTTCAACCTTCCTAAACCCCAGTTTCTCCAGCTGTAAAAGGAGATAATAAATATACCTTCTTCATAGGACTGTTATAAGAATTAAATTAGATAACTAAGCAAAGTGCTTAGTACCTGCTAAGCCATGGAAAAATATTGGCCATCTAGGAAAGAATGTTTCTGACCACTCAGTTACTAACAATCCAAGAGCCGCAAGAACCCCACAGGAGCACGTCGACAACTGCTGGTTTCCAAACCTATTCCAGAGGTGGAAGGCATTTTCTCACTGCAGAAAGCACCAGACTGAACTGAAAACGACCCATCCTAAAGCCACGCTCCAATGTGTATTGCTGGAAGAATGAGAAGTGTCAAGGTTTCAGTGTAGCACTGAGATCCATCCAAGTTTTGTTGGCTGTGATGGCAGATTTGGCATTTTGAAGAAGCATTCGGGTGAACCTCAAGCACAGAGAAGAACTGCCATGCTCTGAGCAAAAATCATTTTTTCTGACTTAGAGTCTTAGTAGGGGGAAAAATAAATGTGATAAGCAGAATATCCTTGAAGAGTTCTCCCAGCCCTCCTCACACTAGGAAGAACTCAGAAGCAGTCTTTAGGCCAATCGTTACAATTTTCTGATCTGTCTTGTAGCTGATTGCCCTGGTAGTTTGAATTTGCATCATTAATGTTCCCCAAGATACACTGTCATCTTAGAATGCAGAGGGAAGAAATCATACATGTGCATTCTAACAATACAATCATGGAAGCAATTTATTTTAACATTACTTTGGAGCAAGGCCTTTATGCAACCAGAGATTTAATAAATACATGGATATGAGACTGCATTTTTCACTTAGGTTCATCAAACACAGAGAGATTTCCCATTATAGAGAAAGAGAGTTTGGAATCAGGCTGGAGTATTCCTTACAGAGATTAAAAAGACAGATGGCAAGGTGCTGTGCTCAGGGAAAAGGCCTTTATAATCAAGGAATTAGAATTTACTCCTCAATCTGCCATTTATGTTCAGCCTCTATACCCAGGGTCAACTCATATGCTACCAAAAGTTTCTATTGTTTCAATTTCCTGCGGACCATCAAGCCAACATTACCAATTCTGTGAGTCTCAGGAAAGACACACTGCAGGAAATTAAAATATATAATTCAATGCTGTCTAATTCCACTACAAAGATGTGGATATATATACAGTCAATAAATGGCACTTCCATCAAAATGATGTTTACTCCTGTTGATTTTAGCCCTTGAGCTTTATGTATGTTACTACATTTAACCATCTTGACAGCCCTGTGGGGTGTGTCATCCAGATGTTGGCTGTCACTTGTCCACTTCTGCTGCTCTATTTTATCCCTATGGCAATCTGGACACAAAACCAGATCTTGCACTAGCTTCCGCAAAACATCGAATCACATCAAATATTCTATAAGTCTATTTTTGTACCTATTTGAAAAACACAGGATCTTGGCAAAGAATCACAACCCATGATATTATCATTTATAACATCAGGAAGGTTGACATGCCTCCTTCCTGAGTTGCGAGAATATTCTAAGGATACATTTAGTAGGATTAGCAGAAGTAACATGAGATTCTCCAAAAATGTGGCTTATCATTGGAAAACTATCATTTTCATTTACAAAAACCACATACACATGCACTCTTGGAGCAAAACCGTAAGGAGATGCCCCACTGGACGTGAGTAGCATTTTACAGTTTGAATTATCAGTTCACTGAGTACTCACTATGTACCATGCTCCATGGGACTAGAGAAAGAAACAGATTCCGCCCATAAAACTTTCAAAGTCAGGCTGGGGAGATGTGCACCATGCATATGTGGAGCATATCTGTGTGCACCATGCATATGTGGAGCATATCTGTGTGCACCATGCATATGTGGAGCATATCTGTGTGCACCATATATTTGTGTAGCATATCTGTGTGCACTATATATATCTGTAGCATATATATGTACACACATACACACACAATGTTTAGGAGTTAAATGAAAATAAAACAAATTCGTCCCAAAATAGGGCACATGGATATGCTGAAAAGTCATTTACCAGAGCTGCAAAATCCTGAGCAGAAGAATCCATACTGCAGAAATCAATAAGTATAGGCCTTGGAGGTGGATGGATTTAGGAGGAGGAAAGAAGGGAAGGAGGGGAAGTAAGCCCACCCAGGCAGACAGTGGGTCAGGTAAATATGTTGTTCATTTCAGAGACCAGAAAAGACTAGCAGAGTGGGAAAATGTGGGAAGCCTGGCACAGCCAAGGAAGAAAAGACAAGCCAGTAGATCATCACTAATTCTCCTCTCAGTTCTTCCAGAGCTCAGTGCCCAGGACCCTGAGTCCTATTTAAATTCACTTACAGGTCCTAGGTATGTTATCAAAGGGTCTCCATAGTCTCATACTCGAAGTAACTCTGCTCAGCTGTGCTCTCTGGTAGATAATTCAGAGGTGACAAGGACACCGGAGGAGGTTTTCTCTGGCTTTAGCTTACAAATTAAATGTCACACCTGAATGGTGCCAGAGTGAGTTAAAGATTAGAACTTTGAAGAATGACCACATCATGTGATCACACAATCAGCCCATCAAGATATACATTTTGGGCACTTATTTTGTGTCAAACTCGTATAATGACACTAAATATCATCATAATGTGCTCACATATCTTTCTGATTCTGTAATGAGAAGTAGAATAAATTGTGGCTTCTCCGTACAAGGTTAACTCTTCAGTTGTCTTCTCAAAAAAGGAAAAAATATGTTTGAAGCACTTGACATGGGTTGAGTTGTGTCCCTCCAAAACGATACGTTGAAGTCCCAACCCCAGTACTTCAAAATGTAAACTTATTTAGAAATAGGATCTTCTAGAGGTGGTCAAGTTCAGAACGAAGTCACTAGGGTGGGCCCTTATCCAATACAATATGATGTCCTTATGAAACAGAGAAGGCTGGCCACAGAAACAGACATGCAGAGAGAAAATGATGGGAAGACATACAGGAAGAAGACAACCACGTGATGGAGGGATGTATCTACAAGCCCAGAAAGGCCTGAGACCTCCAGAAGCCAGGAGAAAGGCCCAGAATAGATCCTTCCCCAGAGCCTTCAGAGGGAGCATGGCCCTGCCGACACCTTAATTTTGGACTTCTGGCAATTCCAGAACTATGAGGCAATACATTTTTGTTGTTCAAAGCCACCCACTGTGCCAGCCCTAGGAAACTGACACAGCACTTTATTAAAATTCCTTCTGATGTAATTTAAGAGATGGTGAAAGTGAGCCAATTATGCATCAGTCAACCTTTAGCCATTTTAATGCTGTGAGTCCTCCTTTTTTGAAATATTCCAGTGATCAAAGATGCTGTTTTTTATAACACTGGGTTAAGTTCCACTCTTATTACAACTACAAGGAAAGCCTCCTTATTTTTACCTCACATTTCTGTTGGGAGAAAAAAGAAACCCAAAGTTCTTCTGTAAGTCATTATGCTCTGAAGATATTTAGTATCAGTCTGATTACTGAATCAAAAGATCTGGTTACCATCATGTCTAATCTGCCAAAACTGAATCATATCCACTGCAAGAGTTTCTCCTCCATTTCCTCCAATTTCCCCCCATTCAACCACCTTTAACTATATTCCAGTTTCTAGCAAATGCTGCTGAAGCTTCAGCTATTTTCTTTAGATTATATAATTTTCCAGAAAACTCAGGAAGTTTGATCTGTTAACAATGTTTCATTTTCCTCTAAAGCATGCGTTTTTATTTTCCATCTCTTAAGAAAGTGAAGCTTGGTCATATTTGCATCTCAATTTAGAAAGAAGCATTAGTCAGCTTGGCATTGCAATGTAAAAAAAAAAAAAAAAAAAAAACCTGAATGCTACTCTGGTCCTCCATTGGAGTGAAATATTTTCTCCATGTAACCAGAAATAGTGATGGAAAATTGTTTCCTTTCACACAATATTTGAGCATAATTGGTAAAAGCCTTCAATTATGGAGAAAGTCTTATGAGAGCTAGTCTTTCTCACAACAAAAACTAATCCATTCGGATTTATGTGACTCTATTAGCTGAAGCTTCTCTGTTTCGATAATAATATGAAATGCTTTTTTAAAGTTTGCTTATAGTGTCACCCACGAATGTCTCCAGTCATTGTCCCTGTTCATCAAAAAATTCAGAAGTAATAACACTTTGCACCTTCGCACTGTTTGACAGAAATACTACAATACTAGAAAATTGCAATAGTACTCTACAAATTGACTCTAAGCTTGCTCATCAACATACGAGAAGTGATTAGATAAATTAGCTTAAATAATAGAGCATTATAAAAATGAATTATTATCTCAAAATCTGCCATATAAATCATCCTTTTTATTATATTTAATAAAGAGAGTGGACTTTGAATAGTGCTTAATGATAGTCTATAAATGCTAATGCACTCAATTTGAAGGAACTGAGGTAGGAATTATTGGACAAATCATAGGGTTGAGTATTGATCTCTATACTAACTTTCCTATAAATTCATAGCCAAATAACTTTACTTCTCTTCACTTTTATTCCCAGTCTATAAAACAAAATAATAATATCTACCCACTAGGATTCTTAAAATGATCCAATAATATAATGTGTGCACAAATATAATACTTTGATTTCTCAGGCTTCACAAGAACAAAAGTGTTTGTACACACACAAATCAAACTTGTGATGCAAATTATTTACAATTAGAAGTTGTATATGCAAATATATAGAACTTCCCCTTGCATATTAATATATTTGCTATAGAATTTAGCATCTTATTCCAACCTTCCCACTAAGGTAGGAACAGTCCCTACAAAACCCTTGACAGGCAGCCACCCTGCACTAGAGGTGTAAACACCTCTAGTGGGGGAAAGCCCACTTCCTCACAGGAAGGCTTATTCCGTGTTAGAACACCTCCAGCTACAAGAAAGTTATTTCTACTCTCACCTTTTTAATTCCTCATGTTCTAGATCTGTTCTCTGATGCTATGCAGAATAGGCCTGATGCCTCTTTCACATAGTATCTCTTTGGTTATCTAAAGAGTAATGCCCCAACACACACAGATCCATGAATAAATAGCAGGTATCCTTGAATCCCTGGTGTAGCAACCTGCTGTAGAAACTTTATTTATGTTTCTAACAGATGAAAAAATCTAAAGCTCAGAAAGGGTCGTAACCTCGCCGAGGTCACACAGCTAATACCACAAAAGCCAAGATTCAAATGCAAGTGTGCCACAGAACATGGTCTTAACCACCACACTTTGCTTCCAAACATTTTCTTCTTCAAGGCAAACACTCTTTTAGCTCAGTTCCATTAGTCCTTCTGTATATGAAACATTTCTTAGACCTTTCTTCAACCCTGCTTCACTTACAGGACTCTCTTTATGCCTCTGTTAAAATGTGCCAGTCTCAAAATAAACCACATGCAATAACCAATCCCATATGCCAACAATTCCAGACACTGTTACTCTACCTCCCTGAAAGATTTGTTCACCCACCCTCCCAAAAGATAATTTCATATTTTCTCCTTTTTAAGACTGGCTGCACCTCCTCCACCTGCCATCTCCTAGCTGATGGCCATGCCCCAAACTCCTCTAAGAAAATTAATGCAAACCACCCAAGGTCCTCTCATGGTCCCACCACTAAATACAAGAACCCAACCGCATGGTGTCCACACTCTCTCCCGTCCCTCTCATCACAACATTGCCACCCCATCCCTATGGCTGCCATTTGTGTTCTTACCTTCTCATTGACTGCCCTCTTGAAATTTCACCTTCTTTGTCCTGTATCATCATTTTTCCTCCGTCTAATGATTCATTTCCATCAGAACCCAGACAAACACTAGTATTTCCCAACTTCAAAAGAAGGGAAGGAAAGGAGTGAGGGAAGGAAGGGAAAAAGGGAAGGTGGGAAGGGAAGGAGGGAAGAGAGAGAGGGAGGGACAAAGAGAGAGAATAGGAGAGGAGAGGAAAGGAAGAAAGAGGAAGGAAGAGAAGAAGAGAGGAGAGGAGAGGAAAAGTCTTCACCCCACTACCCCATTTCCAACAGTTTGGGAGTTTCTATCCTGCCTGTCCAACTCACTCCAATAAGCTTTGGTTCCCTGAACACCCTGTAAGTGCCCCTACTACCCCATTCTTCTCTTCCCCACTTTTCTCTTAGTTCATTTTGCTCCCGTCACATCGGTCTTCTTTATATACTCCAAAAGCTTGTCATGCTTGTTGCTGCACTATAATTTCATCACATGACACAGGTCTGTGCCTAAATATCATCTTCTCAAAAATATGCTTCTCTCCTCTCTATCCCAGGCACATTCTCTCACAACTTCCCTAGTTCACTTTCTTCATAGAATTTGTCACTCTCTGAAATTATCATATTTATTTGTTTGTTCTGTCTTTATTCTGTCTTTCCCCACCAGAATGAAAGCAAGGATCTTATTTGCCTGTTCACCACTGTATGACCAGTGCCTAGAATAACACCTGGCCCACAGTGTGCACTAAATACCTACTCACTGAATGAGTGAATGAAATCAAAAAGTTTATCAAGAGTATTTTATAATTCAACAAGTATCCTGACCATGACCACTGTTTTAGATTTAACTAAATCATTTTTCAAGTATTATTCATTTTATTAAATTAATTTAATGTAGTATAAGACAAACTTATTAGGCATCCACTATGTGCAAGACACTGTGGTAGATGTTTGGGTGACACAAGAGTGAGTCTCTTGTCACAGTCCCTGCCCCCTCTTAGAAATGGATAGAAAAACAGATATCCAGAAATAGTGGTGTTATTATTGAAAGTTTACCCTCATAAAATAATAATTTTGAGTGCATTAAGGCCATGGAAACTAATATTGATACAGGATTTTTCCTCCTTAGCTCAGCTAGGTCCAGGTTCTTGTCTCACAACCAGGAAAAATTAGGCATGTGAACACTCACAGAGTAAGTGGAGTAGGATTTATTAAGCAAAAGGAAAGCTCTCAGCAAAGAGACGGGTCCTGAAAGCATGCTCCCGGTTGCCCCCTTCGCAGGTGAATACAAGGGCTTTTACATACCAACTGGTGGGGATGGGTTCCCTATTTGTATAAGGCACAAATTCCTGGTGGCTCCATTCCATCCCCCTAGTGCACATGCAGGCCCTTAGTCCACTGTGGGCATGTTTAGGCAAGCCCCCTGTGCAAGTTCCCTTATCTGCACAAAACACAGGTCAGAGGTTCTCTGGGAACCCTTTCCTTATTTTCTGCCTAAAGCAAGCTGGCTAACTTTCAATACAACTAAAAGAAATGGAAGAGCTATTGTGAAGATGCAAAACACTACAGAATTTCCAAGGACATTGAGAAAAATTCTTCTTGGGAAAGGATCTGTGTAGACTTTTTGAGCTAAACCTAGAAGAGTGCATTTAATTTTAACAACCACATATCCTAATTGGAGGGAAAGCATAACAAAGCTGAACTGGCAAGAATGGCAGAGCTCTTCTCAAAGGAGAGCATTTTCCTGAGCCCTTCTCAGTGACCACCAGTGGTCCAACCCACCTCAAGGCTCCACTGCAATTTGAAAGTCTATGATCCTGCATGGACCATTTCCATGTTCTAAGTTCTCCTCAGAATTTTTTTCAGATCCTCAAAATGTACACACCTACTTCTATTTTCCAGTGGGCTCAGAAAGATCTTCTCACTCAGGAACACTACTTTTAGATAAACACAGTCAGATGCACTCAAAGACAAACCTAAGGAGAAAACTTTCAAAAGCATTTTGAAGACTTGAAACCACTTCATTCATATAAGATATTGTTGTTGTTGTTGTTTAAAAAGCAAACCAGTTGATGGAGAACTGTTATTGAATGGCTCCAATATCAGTGACTTAGGATATGTGAGTCCAAAGACATGAAGCATATTTAATGTAATTACACATCCATTTCTCGTGCTGTAGGACCACATGAAGCATTACTAATCCCCAAACATACCTGCTGGGAGGACTGTGGGAAACAGCTGTTTGGTTCATAAGAAATGAACCAAGTGAATTCAAAGTACTGCAGGCATTCAACTGCCGGATTCCCAGAGTCAGACCTGTCCACTAAGCCCAGGATTGATAAGGAATTAAAGAGGATTCCATCCAAAGGTACATTTGTTTCAAGCATAAATCACCCTGCCAACTCATTTGTTATTGTAATAACCTCTCTCAGCATTTCTATTATTGGAGAGGACTTCTTTTCAAATGAAAAATGACGTACCTGATTACTTGCATGGGATTTGGCGTCATACTCATTTTGACTTCTTGTTTGAGTCAGTGAGAGGGCCAGGGAAAGGCCTTTACATCCTTGCATGCATATCAATTACAGTTAATGGAGTTCATAGGTTTATTAGGCGTTGGAGAGTTAAAAGCCAAGAGCTGTAATGATGGAAGCTGTGCCAATTCTGCAGGTATATCCAAGAAAGCTTCAAGATTTCGAGCACTAAAAATAGTGAAAATGATCTGGGAAACTGTTTACATTCAGCAAAGATAATTATATGAGCCTCTAACTCTTTCCCATCATATTAGAATCCTTTAATAACCTATATTTTATTTATATCTAGTTGCTAAGTTTATTAGCGCTTATTATAGGATATGTTCTTAATTTTATGTTTTACAAAACAATTTGAATAATCAGAATTACTTTTGTGAATTTTCTTCCATTTGCAATAAGATGGGTGATTTATAAAAAGCCATTTTCTAAACATGCTAACAGGTGCAGGAAAGATTGACAGAGCAATACGAGAAAATATTCTTAATGTAGGCTTTCCAAGATTTTAAATGAAATTTCTTTAATGAGTGCATATCATTTTTAACGGGCCTGGTTTACTACTCAGGGGATGCTGAACATAGACTATAACAGTATGTTTTATTTAACAATAACCATATTCAGAGTTATGTGATACATAGATGTATGTATAAAATGAAAATCAACTAGAAAAAGAGATTATCTGAAAATATTTTAAAGAATCTTTGGCAAAAAATGAAGACCAGTAGAAAATAACAATTTTGGGTTATTGAATTATTAAATTACAGAAACAGAATTTTTTTTAAACTGGCCTCTTGAGAGCAGTAGGAGGTGTTGATTTTTAAGCTTTACTACATGTCTATGACCTTGGTCCTGTCACCAGTTGAACTTGGTAATTCAGCCAAGTTTTCCCAAGCATTTGCTGTGTGTGGGTCCAGTGCTGGGGACACAAAGAGGAAGAAGGTACAAGTCCCACCAACAAGAAGCCACCTGTCCTGAGGACAGCCATATATTATAAACCTGAATCAAGGATTTGCCTGGTCTCCCAAATACATTTCCCTTCTCTACTTGACTGGGATGTGGAGTGGTTATTTTTTAAATCACTGTGTATGAATTACCAAGATTCTTTCTGATTTTCCTTCACAACCTTGCAAGCCAAAAGAAATTTTACCTGAGTAAGGTTCTCAGAACTGGACTCTGATGTGAGGCCTCTACAAAGTAAGTTGCCTTTAAGAAGTTCTGAACATAAATTGAATTACCAAGAATTCTATTTATTGAAAAACACATTATATTGCATCATGTCCTTTTCAAATAGAGTGAAACTTGCTTATATTAAATTTCTAGAAACCCGAGGAAAAAATTTGATATAGGATGGAATTTGATACACTCTAGAAATATTACATGTGCGTGTAATACACCTGGATTTTCAATTTGATTGCTATACACAGGGATTCAATACAGGTGGGTTCAATATTAAGGGGTTTCATTGAATTTGCATTTGTGTTTTTCAGGACATATATGGTATGTGTTTCCTCAAGGTAAAAATCAGATTAATTCCTGAGTTTAGGAGAGCTAAATATTCATGGAAACAGGAATTTTTGAAGGAATATGACCAGATGAAAGCAATGTAAGCAATCTAGTTTCACTTCATTCCACTTTAATATTAATTTAATTGTCTGGAGGTTAGGCTATTGAATTCTGGAATGATATCTCTCTTTCCCTGGCTCTGTAATTCTCTAGCCTATAACTTCTCTATTCCTTTCTTTAACATTTTAATATTCATCTGACAGGAAGTGTTCAACAAAAGGGAATTACCAAAAGGTTTCAACATGCAAGGAAATTTTCTGTTCCTAAGAATGTCTCAAGTATTGGAAAATCATAAAATAACAAAAGGTACTGATCATTATAAAATTGAAAGAAATCACTATGTTAATGTTTACATAAAATATACCATCTCTTTAAATTATAGGCACTAAAAATTATTAGCATTGCATAAAATATTGCACGTATTTTTTTGTTTAGTTTTCAGAAAGAATTCTGAACCTGAATACTATTATTTTATTGACTTGAACCTGGGTGAGGGGAATTGAGATTTATAAATCTTTCCCTCCCTGATGGAAGTATCTAACACAGGCACGCCCAGGAAGCAATGTTCTTCACTGAAGGAGTGAATGAATGAACTAAGCATACAGCTCAATTTGGGAATCCTTTGGGTACTTTGACATATGTACTACTTTCACCTGAAAGAACCAAAAGATAAAATCCCTATTAAGTTTGTCACCATGCAGTTCTATAGTCACTTCTGAATTCTACTGATTCCACCCAATATTCCAAGTAAGCAAATCTCATAAAACAAATAGGAGAATATACTTTGGGTGCCATAACAGATCAGCCTTCAAACAGATTAGGAACTTCGAGCTATTTGCCATTAAAAACAAGACAGGTCATGCACAGGTCACACAAAATTATACGGATCTCTTCTACCTGAAATAGTTTAGACAGTTGCCTCAACAACACTTTTTTTAATCATCAAAACAAGTATATACTTAACTAAATACTTAACTAAATAAGCTTTTCTTTACACATTGGGTTGTGCCAGGAACCCTATTGCTTACAGAAAGAGCTGCTGTCTTTTGGGGCTCTATATACTTGGTATATATCACATAATGATGCTTTTATGAGGGAGAGCCGGTCAACTATTCACCTAAATAGCTGATTATTTTACTGATATGGCAAGACATCCTGTGCAAAACCATTGGTCAAGTAGCACCATGTAGCCACAGCTTCAGGTATATCAAAAGGAGGCAACACTGATATAGCTAAAAGAGATGCAGCAGAATAAACATACAGAACACAGAAAGGTGAATGACTGAACACTTTGGGAGGCTGAGGCAGGAGGATCATGAGGTCAGGAGATTGAGACCATCCTGGCTAACACGGTGAAACCCCATCTCTACTAAAAATACAAAAAAAAAAAAAATTAGCCAGGTGTGGTGGCAGGCGCCTGTAGTTCCAGCTACTCAGGAGGCTGAGACAGGAGAATGGCATGAACCCGGGAGGCGAAGCTTGCAGAGAGCCAAGATCGCGCCATGGCACTCCAGCCTGGGCGACAGAGCGAGACTCTATCTCAAAAAAAGAAAAAAAAGACAGGAGAATAAGTTGAATAAATGATGCAGAGTTAATGTAAACCTTATACAGTGGCTCCATGAGAAATTTCCCTAAAGCTTCTCCTCTTTCTCTTTTTCTCCCTGTGTCATTCTCTTTCTCTTCCTCTCTCCTCCCTTTCTTTCTCTCACTTTTCCATTCTTTCTCTCTTTCTCTCTGTCTCTCCCATTTCTTTTTCTCTTTCTCTTTCCCTCTCTCTCTTTCTCTCTGTCATTCTTTCCCTCTTCCTCTCTCTTCCCCCTCAGTGTCTCTCTCTCTCTCTCTTTCTCTCTATCTCTGTCTCTCTTCTTCCCAATCTGCTTCCCACCCAACCACTCCCCTCAGACACACATACCCTAGCTGCCATGGCCAAAATATAGCCTCTGGAGATGCTCTTTTTGGCTGCCCAAGTGTCCTTTTTCTAACAGCAAATACTGCAGGAGGGTGGCCACACATTCCATCGGAGTTGTGCGTTCCCTGGAAGCTTTAAACCCCCTTGCTGGATTTAGACTGCCTGTTGCCAAGAGTCTAGTCTGGGCACCTCATTCAACTGACCTAAGTGCCTTTCTAAAGTTTTGGCTGAATTTGGCAGCTGCCAGATCCTCTCCTCTGTGTCCTTTCTTGTTCCTCATCTTGTTACTCCCAGAGCCAGCCAGAAGCAGCAGTACATAGCCCCCAAATGAAATACACTCAAGTCCATTAAGAATCACCTAAAATGTTGACTCAATTTGAAAACAGGCTATTAACAGTGCATACGTGAAGCTGACAGTACTTGTGATAAGTAGGAAAAGCAACAGCGAATACTAATGTTTTATATTTGTATAGCACGGTAGAGTTTTTAAAGTGTTGTTGTAACACTCTGTTGAGATAGGCAAAGGGGGTACTATTTTGCACATGAAATCATTTGGGTTCAAAAGGGTTAAATAAATGAGAAAAAAAAAACAGAATTCAATCTTGGACCCACAAAGTGACTGCTCTGTACACTCTGAAAGATGCCCCTCAACAAACATCATGGAAGACACTTGTAAGACATTCAGACTTTTGGAACTTGTCTTTAAAATGTTATCAGTTCTCCAGTGTGGACTGCTGATCCCCTGCATGAGCCATCAGGAACCACTCATCATTCTCAGGCCTCACCCAGCAGGCAGAGAATCAGAAGTGGGGCAAGATTTGCATTTGAACTAGCACTCCCAGGTAACTGATACACCTGCCCTAAGTGAGACAGAGCTTGTGAAGAGCCAGCCCCAATCTGAACAGTAGCCTCCTTAAGGAACACTGCAGAAAAGCCAGGTCAGCCAGACCTCTCATCCTGAGGAATAGCCAAAGAATCAGGACGCCATTGAGATCCCATTCATCAATCTTTGAGCCCAAGTAATGGAGGAGGTTTGCCCTTGAGCACAGACAATGGAGACAAACTGTGCAGGTTCAAGCCCCAGTCCTGCCACTTACAAAGTGACTATGGGTGATACAGTTTGACTGTGTCTCCACCCAAATCTCATCTTGAACTGAAGTTCTCATCATCCCCACATGTCATGGGAGAGACCCAGTGAGGGGTGATTGAATCACGGGGGTGGTTTCCCCCATGCTATTCTCATGATAGTGAGTAAGTTCTCAAGAGATCTGATGGTTTTAGAAGGGGCTTCTCCCTTCACTTGGCTCTCATTCTTCTCCTTCCTCCAGCCATGTGAAGAAGGACATGTTTGCTTTCCCTTCCACAGTGATTCCCTTCCACAAAGTTTCCTGAGGCCTTCCCGACCCTGAAGGCCTGTAAGTCAATTAAACCTCTTTTCTTTATAAATTACCCAGTCTTGGGCAGTTCTTTATAGCAATGTGAGAACAGACTAACACAGTAAATTGGTACAGAGGGAGTGGGGCTAAAAGGATACCAAAAAATATGGAAGTGACTTTGAAACCGGGCAACAGGCAGAGGTTGGAACAGTTTGGAGGGCTCAGAAGAAAACAGGAAAATGTGGGAAAGTTTGGAAATTTCTAGAGACTTGAAAGGCTCTGAAGACAGGAAGGTGTGGGAAAGTTTGGAACTTCCTAGAGACTGGTTGAATGGCTTTGACTAAAATGCTGATAGTGATATACACAATGAAGTCCAGGCTGAGGGGGTCTGAGATGGACATGAGAACTTGTTAGAAACTGGAGCAAAGGTGAATCTTGCTATGCCTTATCAAAGAGACTGGTGGCATTCTGTCCCTGCCTAGGTATCTGTGGAATTTTGAATTTGAGAGAGATAATTTAGAGTATCTGCAGAAGAAGTTTCTAAGCAGCAAAGCGTTCAAGAGGAAGCAGAGCATAAAAGTTTGGAAATTTTGCAGCCTGATTATGCAATAGAAAAGAAAAACCCATTTTCTGGGGAGAAATTCAACCCCATCGCAGAAATTTGCATAAGTAAAGAGGAGCTGAATGTTATTCACCAAAACAATAGGGAAAATGTCTCCAGGGCATGTCAGAGACCTTCAAGGCAGCCCCTCCCAGGTCTAAGAGATAAAAAGGGTTTTGTAGGCTGGGCCCAGGGCTCCCCTGCTATGTGCAGCCTAGGGACTTGGTACCCTGTGTCCCAGCCACTCCAGCTGTGGCTAAAAGGGGCCAAGGCACAGCTCCAGCCATGGCTTCAGAGGGTGCAAGCCCCCAACCCTGGCAGCTTCCACATTGTGTTGGGCCTGTGGACGCACAGAAGTCAGGAATTGAGGTTTGGGAACCTCTGCCTAGATTTCAGAGGATGCATGGAAATGCCTGAATATACAGGCAGACATTTGCTGCAGAGGTGGGGCCCTCATGGAGAACCTCTGCTAGGGCAGTGTGGAAGGGAAATGTGGGGTCAGAGCCCCCACACAGAGTCCCCAGTGGGGCACTGCCTAGTGAAGCAATGAGAGGCCATAGTCCTCCAGACCCCAGAATGGTAGATCCACTGACAGCTTGCACCCATGTGCCTGAAAAACTGCAGGCACTCAACACCAGCTCATGAAAGCAGCCTGGAGAGGGGTTGTACCCTGTAAAGCCACAGGGGTGCAGGGACAGAGCTGCCCAAGACTGTGGGATCCCACCTCTTACATCAGTGTGACCTGGATGTGAGACATGAAGTCAAGGAGATTATTTCAGAGCTTTAAGATTTAATTACTGCCTAGTTGGATTTCAGACTTGCATGGGGCCTGTAGCCCCTTTGCTTTGGCCAATTTCTCTTATTTGGAATGGGTGTATTTACCCAATACCTGTACCTCCATCATACCCAGGAAGTAACTAACTTGCTTTTGATTTTACAGGCTCATAGGCAGAAGAGACTTGCCTTGTCTCAGATGAGACTTTGGATTTGGACTTTTAGGTTAATGCTCGAATGAGCTAAGACTTTGGGGGACTGTTGGAAAGGCATGATTGTGTTTGAAATGTGAGGAATGAGATTTGGGAGGAACCAGGGTGAAACGATATGATTTGGCTACATCCCCACCCAAATCTCATCTTCAATTGTAGTTTCCATAATCCCCACATGCTGTAGGAGGGACCTGGTGGGAGGTAACTGAATTATGGAAGTGGTTCCCCCATGCTATTCTCATGATAGTTACTAAGTTTTCATGAGATCTGATGGTTTTAGAGGGAACTTCCCCCTTCACTTGGCTCTCATTCTTCTCCTTCCTGCCACCGTGTGAAGAAGGACATGTTTGCTTCCCCTTCTGCCACGATTGTAGGTTTCCTGAGGCCTTCTCAGTCCTGAAGAGCTATGAGTCATTTAAACCTCTTTCCTTTATAATTTATCCAGTCTTGAGCAGTTCTTTTTAGCAGGATGAGAACAGACTAATAAAATGGATAAGTTAATTAATCTTTCTGTGCCTCAGTTTTCTCATGTGTAAAGTGGAAATAATGATAGGGTTACTATTATACTTCTTAAAATTATTAGATTAAAAGAGTTTAACAGAAGTCAAGCACTTAGAACACTGCCTAGCATCAAGTCATTATTGAATGAGTGTTGGAAATTTATGACAAAAACTTCTTTCCCTAATTATAGATCTTTGAAGTGACACACATTGCTAGTAGCCAATACAGGCTAATGGGACTTCCAGCACTAGGTGCAATATCTACAACTAAATACTTACTATGGTAAGTATTCAATATATATTCATTAAAGGATAAAATGGTACAAAGTCCAATATTTCACCTGGATGAACAATTTGAATATGAACTAGATGGAATCAAGCATCCATCCTTTGGTCTCACAGACCAACCTTTCCCAAAACCTTTGAAGTTTGTCCTGAGAAGAGGCATACCATACATTATAAGTTTTGTTTTGTCTTGTTTTAATAAGCCTTTATATAAATTCTAGCTGAGATCAGCATCATTATCATTTCTGGAGGCAATACAGGTGGCTCCCCAACTGAGTCGTGATAGTCCTGTGCAAATATGCACTTCATCAATCCTATTCCCACCCTGCCCTCTGTTTCCTCACTCCTTCCTCTAACAGCAGCTCAGCATTCACAATCTACCCCTGCTGTTTATGGTTTCATAGGGCAGTGCCGTCCCTTGGATATTTTAGAGAGCAATGCAATAAACAAAATTTTCCAGAGTTGTTCATTTTCTAAAGAATAATTGAATTGCTGAAATATTATTTGGCTACAAAAAGGTTGGTAAGTTTTGAGTACTGCTGACTTAAATGCACACATATGAGTCTACCCAACAATATTTTAATCATTATACTATTTGAAAAAGCATAAGGAGAAGCTGTCACTCTGCACATGGTAAAAATGGCAGCCACTTGGAGCCACCCATGAAGATGTTAAGGCTGAGCTCTTGGAGAGATGTAGATATTTTCAGTATGGGCAGGAAAGAGCAAGCTTCCCTAAAAGAAAACACATTGACAACAAGGGAACAGGTTGCTTCTATTGTCAATGCCCTAACAACGTTCTTAAATTAGCTTTTTAAGAGAACCCTTTTCTGCATGCCTGATGACTCTCAGACCACCCAAGTTAATTTGATACAAATGTAATTTAAAAGATTCCATGTGTGTCTTAGAGAAGATTTGGGTATGTGGGGGTTGAGGTTTGTTTCTCTCTCTCTCTTTACTTTTAAAAAAGAAAAACTTTTATCATGTACATGCTTTTGAAGGTGAAGATTTTCTACTTAATCATTACTCATAATCTAAGATAACATTAAAATACATAGATTTTACAATCTCCATTACCATTCCCATTAACATAAAATACAAATCAAGAAGGTGGTTCTTTCGTGGAAGCATGTGGGCATAATTTCAACTGGAGTCCATAGGAATAACTGAGTAGATGTTGGTTAGGAGATGAAGTACTTTATGTTATGTTTTGGGCTGTGAAAATCAAAATGAATTCTCTTATAAAAGACAGAAACCAGAAAAGGAATCTGAGTTGCTCTATTACAATTTACTCTTTTTTCAAGGATGAAGCAAATGAAGTGAAGACCTTCTGTGCTGTATCTATGACTCCTTGATACTTTTCTGTTATTCAACAGGACACTTAAAAGCAATTGGCAATGTAAGAGAAAAATGTGTAGGTGATTCTGTTTCATTTATTTTTATCCATCATCTTTAATGAATGGTTTCTTATTTTCTTACATGTAATGTCAAACTCATAGCATAAAAATTCCTAGGGCTAAATTAGTTGAGCATGACCTAAATTTGCCAGAAGTTGAGATTTGATTCTGTTTTTAAAGCGTCCTTAGAGAAAGTGGAGAATGTAGAGTTCAGAGTCAGATATTTTTAGGTTCAAATCCCAGTTCTGCCTCTGGTTCTCTTTGAGCTTAGAGAAAGTTAGTAAACTTCTCCATTGGTTAGTTTTGCTAGCTAAAAACTTGATATAAAGCCATTGCAAGAATTAAATGGGGGTTACCTTTGTGAGGTACTGAGTGCGGTGAATTAATGGGAATGGTTGAGGTGGGTATATTTTTCTAAGAGGTCTTGGTCAATCTGAGGGTTCCCAGGGGTGGCTAGCACACCAGCCCCCAAGACCACTGTTCACCCAAGTTGCAGATTTGTTTTGTGTTTGGATGAGAGTATGAGGAAGTCGATCACTCCATTAAGATGAATTACTTCATAATATATTTTGAAGAGAATGAGACTGGATGAAGTCATAATTCAAAGAAATGGAGAGGAAAGATCAAATCAGGAGTTTCAAGATCTGTGAACCATAAACAAAAAAATTATTGTCTACAAAATTTTCTTTTACTAAAAAAAAAAAACAAGAATGAAATATGCCTCTAATTTAAGGACAGAAGGCCAAGTACAAACGTGGAACAGTCAAATAAAGGTGAATCATAAAGCTGTCAAGGAAAGATATACCTTACATAGAGAAGCTCTAACAAAGGCTTCTTTAGACAGGTCAAAGAAAAGTAGATGCATGGAGAAGGAATGGAGAAGGGCTATCTCAGGGTAAATCATCAGAGTTGATGATACTAAGTAGGCTCAGTACCTAAACAAAATACACTATACAAAAGGATTCTCGCTAATGCTTTATGTGGATTGCATTGTCCGAATGAGGATTAAAAAGCAATGTCACCAAAAAAAAAAGTGAGGAAGAAAGCCTAAAACGAAAGAAAGAAAGAAAGAAAGAAAGAAAGAAAGAAAGAAAGAAAGAAAGAGAGAGAGAGAAAGAGATAGAGAGAGAAAGAACAAAAGAGAGAAAGAGAAAGAAAGAGAGAAAGAAAGAAAGAAAGAATAGTTTCTTTGGAAAAATATCCACATCATTTTAAAATCTAAAACTGAAATCATGTTTAGGATCAAACCTAGGATATACTAGCTTTTCACCTTTCTTGGCTGAACATCACTCAAATAAAATTTGTTGAAATGTATACTAATAACACGTATGCAAAGGTAAATTCACTTCAAGAGGTTCTAAAATAAAATAATAAAGTACCTAGCATATTACTGTGCACATAGATTATACCCAATAAATTAGAGCATTGTTATTACTAAATAAATATTCCAGTAGTTCAAAATATGAAATACTTTTATCCCATCTCTGTGGCTCAGATTCCTATGCTACTATTTAAGCCCATTGGATCATTAGCACAAAGAGGCATAAGGAGTATAACAATTATATTCAAATGTTCTCATTTTCAAAGTTCATAATATAAGTTCTTTCAATTTTTGTGATTTGTTTTTCAATCCCTTGATCTCTTTTCTTGATTTTGTCATAAATTATTTCTGTCCTCCATAAGTGCTCCTTGCAGACCAATCATCACTCTAGGCCTACCTCTTGCATGCTTTTCATATTTCAGTCTTCTCTATTACCTGCACTTTTAATCCCATCCACCACATCATTTCCAGTTTATTTAATCCCTTCTCCTGTTCAGTTATCCATTCATCTTCCACTCTGGTTTTTAGTTCAATGGTTTTCAAACTTTTGGTCTGAGGACCTTTTGACACTTTTTAAAAATCATCAAGAATACCAATGAGCTTTTGTCTGTGTGGATTATATCTATGAGTACCTATTATATTAGATGTTAAAACTGAGAAATTCTAAAAAATATTAATGCCTCTTGAAATAGCACTCACAGTCCCTTTATATGTTAACATACATATCTTTGTGAAAATTAATTCTGCTACAAAAAAAGAGCAGTGGGAAGAGTGACATTGTTTTACACTTTCGCAAATTAGTATCTGGTTTGATGGAAGATAGTTGGATGGTCATATCTGCTTCTGCATCTTATTTGTTGGAATATGTTGGATTAGTTGAGGTATATTAAGACTATTTATCATCATGCAGATCTATAGATGGAAAATGGAGAAGTGTTTTCATAACCTTCAGATAATTATAGATTTTCTTCTTTGACACCCAACACCCAACATGGGTAATTTCTTAAGGTTGGTTTTAATGTGGGATGGGAAACCATATCAGTGAAATATTCATAATCTGTTACAGTAAAATCAGTTGGTCTATCTTACACATTAATGGATTGGTTGCCCATGCGTGATTTTATATCATCATGCATTATTCATTTGGAAAATATTGGTTCCCTGAGTTATGCAGATCTTTCAAATGTTAACACATTTAATTATGCAATATTAAAAAATTGTATTTGTTACTATCACCACCAATCTCATCACAAAAGTCTTTAAGTATTGTGAAGCTGTCAAGTTCATGGTGGCGGATAGAAGTCTTCCAAAATTATAATTTTCACTTGAAAGCTCAAATTTTTATCATAGGCAACAACTTCTGTCAGTTGTTTCCCTTGAAGTGACAGGTTCACTTTTTTCAGTTTTGAGAATGTGTCTGCCAAATAACAGATCTGAATAAGTCTCGCTTTTCTGCCAGTCGTTTTTTCAAGTAAAAATGGTATTCCACGAAAAAAATGGCTAGATCAGTTCACAGCACAAATGATCTTACAAGTACTTTTCCTCAAGGTGACCATCGTACCTCATTTAGCAGCAGAAGTGTCTTGTCCATCTTTCCAATTTAATCATACAAAATGTTAAAAAGATATACTCACCAGCCACCCCTGCCACTGGTAGTCAGGTGGACAACATCTGCTAGAGCTTGTGCCCAGTGGTCCTGCTTCTGTGGGAACTCAGCTGGAGGATGCAGCCTCCTGATATCCCGGGAAGCACCCAGGCAGCAGAGCATGTGACCCCACCCACCCCCACCACTGATAGCCAGGCATACAATGTCTACTAGAGCTTCCAGCCCAGTAATCTTGCTTCCATGGGAACTCAGACAGTGGGCATGACCTCTTGTCTGAGGAGGAATCCAAGCAGCAAGGTAACAGTCCCATCCACCCCCACTGCTCGTAGCCGGGCAAGCCACACCTGCTGGAACTTACAGCTCAGCAGTCCTATTTCTGCCTGAATTTGCCAAGGGGCACAGCCTCCTGTTGCCTTGGAAACACCTGGGTGGCAGGGTGGACAACTCCACTGATTCCCACCTCTCATAGTCAGATGGGTGACACCTAGAGAGCTTCCAACCCAGTGGTCCAGCTTCCACCTGAACTCCGTGGCCAGGCACAACCCTGTGTTTCCCCAGGTAGGACACAGACAGCAGATTAGATTAGGACTGACTTGGCAAGGATACAGCTTTTCTGCCAACTGTGGCCCCCGCCTGAGAAAGCCCTCTGGACCAAAACATCTAACTAAAAAAAAATGCAAGCGTAGAGAGAGTAATCAGAGAAAGCTCCTCCAAAACCCATGAGCTGATTAGAATTGAAGCCAGTCAGCTGAATCCACTTTATACCATAATCAAACTCCCATGGGCACCAAAGAAGATAAAGGCAAAAAAATCCATCCAAAGGACATCAACTTCAAAAACTGAAGGAACATCAGTCCACACAAATTAGAAAGAACCAGCACAAGAACTCTGGCAACTCAAAAAGCCAGAGTGCCTTTTTTCCTCCAAATGAACACACTAGTTCCCCAACAAGAGTTCTTAAGTGAGCTGAAATGAAGAAATAGAATTCAGAATATGGATAGGAGTGAAGATCATCAAGATTCATGAGATGTCAAAAGCCAATCCAAGGAAGTTAAGAACCACAATTAAAAAAAACAATACAGGAGCTAATCAATGAAATAGCCATTATAAAAAAAACCAAACTGATTTGATGGAGCTGAAAAACACACTACAAGAATTGCATAATACAATCATGAGTATTAAGTAGATTAGACCAGGCTGAGGAAAGAATCTCAGTTCTAAGACTGGCTTTCAGAAATAACTCAGTCAGACAAATATAAAGAAAAATGAATAAATAAGAATGAACAAAACCTCTGAGAAATACGGATTATGTAAAGAGATCAAATCCATATCTATGACTAATTGGCATCCCTGAAAAAGACAGAAAGCATGCAAACTGGAAAACATGTTTCAGAATATCAGCCATGAGAACTTCCCCAACCTCACTAGAAAGGCCAACATTGAAATCCAGAAAATGCAGAGAACCCCTGTGAGATGTTACACAAGAAGACCATCCCCAAAACATGCACGCATCAGATTCTCCAAAGTTGAAATGAAAAAAAAAAAACAGTTAAAGGCAGCTAGACAGAAGGGGTAGGTCACCTACAAAGGGAACCCCATCAGGCTAACATGGACCTTTCAGCAGAAACCCTACAAATCAGAAAACGTTGGAGGCCTATATTCAGCATTCTTAATGAAAAAAAAAATCAACCAAGAATTTCATATGCAGCCAACTAAGCTTCGTAAGTGAAGGAGAAATAAGATTATTTTCAGACAAGTAAATGCTAAGGGAATTTATTGCCATCAGATCTGCTTTACAAGAGGTCCTGAAAGGAACACTAAATATGGAAAGGAAAGACTATTACCAGCCACTACAAAAGCACACTTAAGTACATAGAATACTGATACTATAAAGAAACCACACAAGCAAGCCTACCTAATAACCAGCTAACAACATGATGACAGGATCAAATCCACACATATCAATACTAACCTTGAATGTAAATGGACTAAATATCTCAATTAAAAGGCACAGAGTGGCAAACTGGTTTAAAAAAAAAAAAAAAAAAAAAAGCAAGACCCAGTGGTTTGTTGCCTTCAAGAGACCCATCTCACATGCAACAACACCCATAGACTCAAAATAAAGGGATGGAGAAAAATCTACTAAGCTAAATCTACTAAGACACTGAAAAAGCAGGGTTTGCAATCGTAATTTCAGACAAAATGGACTTTAAACCAACAAAGATTAGAAAAGATAAAGAAAGACATTATAAAAGATATAGGGTTCATTTCAACAAGAAGATCTAACTGTCCTAAATATATGCACCCAACACAGGAGCACCAGTTTCATAAGCAGGTTCTTAGAGACCTATAAAAAGACTTAGATTCCCACACAATAATAGTGGGAAATTTCAACACACTACTAACAGTACTAGGTTATTGAGACAGAAAATTAACAAAGATATTTAGTACCTGAACTCAACACTTGACCAAATGGATCTAGCAGACATCAACAGAACTCTCCACCCCAAGCCAACACATATATTCTTCTTATTGCCATACGGTACATACTCGAAAACTGACCACACAAGCAGACACAAAACAATACTTAGCAAATTTTTTAAAAAATGAAATCACACCAGCCACAATGTTGGACCACAGCACAATAAAAATAGAAACCCAGAAAATAACTCAAAACCATACAATTACATGGAGATTAAACAACCTACTCCTGAATGACTTTTGGTTAGACAATGAAATTAAGACAGAAATCAAGACATTCTTTGAAACCAGTGAGAACAAAGATACAATGTACTAGAATCTCTAGGACATAGCTAAGGACGTGTTAAGAGGGAAGTTTATAGCACTAAACACCCACCTCAAAAAGTTAGAAAGATCTCAAATTAACAACTTATCATCACAACTAGAAGAACTAGAGAAGTAAGAGCAAACCAACCCCAAAGCTAGCAGAGGACAAGAAACAAACAAAATCAGAGCTGAACTGAAGAAATTGAAACACACAAAAAAAATACAGAAGATCAATGAATCCAGGAGTTGTTGTTTTGAAAAAATTAATCAGGTAGCTTAACCACTAGCTAGACTAATTAAGAAAAAAAGAGAGAAGATCCAAATAAACACAATTTAAAGTGAAAAAAGAGGTGTTACCACTGACTCCACAGAAATGCAAAAAACTATCAGAGACTACTATGAATACCTGTATGCACACAAACTAGAAGATTTAGAAGAAATGGATAAATTCCTGGACACATACAACTTTCCAAGACTGAACCAGGAAGAAATTGAATTCCTAAACAGGTAAATAGCAAGTTCCTAAACTGATTCAGTAATAAAAGGCCTGCCAACCACAAAACAGCCCAGGACCAGACAGATTCACAGCTAAATTCTACCAGATGTGTAAAGAAGAGCTGGTGCCATTCCTACTGAAACTATAAAAAAAAAAAAAAAAAAAAAGTGGAGGAATTCCTTCTCAACTCTTTGTGTGAGGACCACATAGTCCTGAAACCAAAACCTGGCAGAAACACAACAAAAAAAGAAAACTTCAGGCCAATATCCTTGATGAACATAGATACAAAAATCTTCAACAAAATCCCAGCAAACTGAGTCCAACAGCACATCAAAAAGCTAATCCATCATTATCCACTAGGCTCTATTCCTGGGATGCAAGATTAGTTCAACATATGCAAATCAGTAAATGTGATTAATCACATAAAGAGAACTAAAAACAAAAACCACCTGATTATCTCAATAGATACAGAAAAGGCTTTCAATAAAATTCAACACCGCTTCATGTTAAAAATCCTCAGTAAACTAGGTATTGAAGGAACATACTACAAAATAAGAGCCATCTATGACAAAACACAGCCAACATCATGTGATTGGGGAAAAGCTAGAAGCATTCCCTTGAAAACTGGCACAAAACAAGGATGCCCTCTCTCACCACTCCTATTCAACATAGTATTGGAAGTTCTGGCAAGAACAATCAGGCAAGAGAAAGAAAGAAAAGACATCCAGATAGGAAAAAAGTTAAGTCAAACTATCCCTGCTTGCAGAAAAGATGATTCTATATCTAGAAAACCCTATAGTCTCTACCCAAAAGCTCCTTGATCTGGTAAACAACTTTACCAAAGTTTCAGGATACAAAATCAACATTCAAAAATCACTGGCATTCCTATATACCAACAATATCCAAGGCAAGAGCCAAATCAGGAATGCAATCTCATTTACAATTGCCACAAAAAGAATAAAATACCTAGGAATACAGCTAACCAAGGAAGTGAAGATCTCACACTGCTCAAAGAAATCAGAGAGAACACAAACAAATAGAAAACATTCCATGTGTATGGATAGGAAGAATCAATATTGTTAAAATGGCCATGCTGCCCAAAGCAATTTACAGAGTCAATACTACTCCTATCAAACTATCAATGACATTCTGCATAGAATTAGAAAAAAAAAACTGTTTTAAAATTCATATGGAACCAAAAAAGAGCCAGAATAGCCAAGGTAATCCTAAGCAAAAAGAACAAAGCTGGAGGCATCACATTACCCAACTTTAAGCTATACCGTACGGCTACAATAACCAAAACAGCACAGTACTGGCACAAACACAGACACATAGGCCAATGGAACAGAGTACAGAGTGCGGAAACAGTGCCACACATCTACAACTATTTGATCTTTGACAAAGCTGACAAAAACAAGAAATGGAGAAAGGGCTCCCCACTTAATAAATGGTGCTGAGATAACTGGCTAGCCATAGGCAGGTGATTGAAACTAGACCCCTACCTTATACCACATGCAAAAATCAAGTCAAGATGTATTAAACACAAATGTAAAACTTAAAACTATATAAACACCAGAAGATAACTAAGGAAATACCATTCTGGACATAGCATTTGGCAAAGATTTCATGACAAGGACACCAAAAACAATTGCAAGAAAAATGAACATTGACAAATTGAATCTCATTAAACTAAAGAGCTTCTGCACAGCAAAAGAAACTATCAACAGAGTAAACAGTCTACAGAATGAGAGAAAATATTTGCAAACTATACAACTGACAAAGATCTACTATCCAGAATCTACAAGGAACTCAAACAAATTGGCAAGCAAAACCCAAGCTACCCCATTAGAAAGTGGGCAAAGGATATAAACAGACATTTTTTTAAGAAGGCATACATGTAGCCCACAAGCATATGAAAAAATGCTCAATATCACTAATCACTAGAGAAACGCAAATCAAAACCAAAATGAGATACCATCTCACACCAGTCAGACTGCCTATTTGTAAGACAAAAACGAAATAAACACACACTTTCCACAGAACCCAAAAAAAGATATACTCAAGAGCTGAGATTTAATAAACTTAATAATTGTTATTGCTTCATTAAGAACTTTTTTTTTTTTTTTTTTTCCTGAGACGGAGTCTCTCTCTGTCACCCAGCCTGGAGTCCAGTGGTGTGATCTCGGCTCACTGCAAGCTCTGCCACCCGAGTTTACGCCATTCTCCTGCCTCAGCCTCTCGAGTAGCTGGGACTACAGGTGCCTGCCACCTCGCCCGGCTAGTTTTTTGTATTTGTTAGTAGAGACGGGGCTTCACCGTGTTAGCCAGGATGGTTTCGATCTCCTGACCTCGTGATCCACCCGTCTCGGCCTCCCAAAGTGCTGGGATTACAGGCTTGAGCCACCGCGCCAGACCAAGAACATTCTTAAGTGAAACTAGCATTTCTTTCCCCATGAGCGCATGACAGTGGTGAAACAATGACCACCAGAAGAGTTTAGTACCACTGACTTGATTTGTGCTAATGTGGCCACAGCATTTCCCATGCTGTAGAACAGCTGCTTTAGATGTCTCTGCACACTATTTAAAACCACACTTCATTTCCTCATGAGGGCTTCAAGAACCAAGATTTGTTAAAATTGCTTATCCCCCCTTAAACCTGTGCATGTTGATACATCCCTGAGTCTCTCTACATCTTGTTTTGCCTTGACTTTAAGTATTTATATGAAGCATTTAAGGGATATAAACTCTTGCTGATTGCTTGATTTTTTAAAAAGCTTTAGAAATCAACTGCACATTAACAGGTTAGAGTACACCTGGCTTAAGTTCCAAGTGACTGACTCATTAAGGAGAATGTTGAAAAGCTGGAGGGTGTCCAGGAGAGGTCAGCTGGGTGAGTGGAATGGCTAAAACCACATCCTTTTAGTACCTGTTGTGAGAACTAAAGATGTTCATGCAAAAGATCTCTTGGGAGGACAAAGAGGCTACCATCAAATAGAAGAATTGTGCTGTGTGGAAAAGTTATTAGATGGCTTGCTCATAGTCCCAGAAGACTATTTTTAATTCAATATTTTTTCTAAAAAAAGACTTTCTAAGAACTCTCTGTCCACCAATGGAAAGGGCTATTTTGAGATGTTGGGAGCATCAATCAACATACTGGGCACAGGTTGAAAAAAAAGGGAGACTGAGATACCAAGGCCTGGAAAAGCACATAGTCTGCAGAACGTTCACTTTGGAGGCCTCCCAAGCTCGCCATAGCTTGCCTGCTTGTTTTCACATCTGTGTGGATAAATAAACGTGTCCAGAGGTAGACCACAGCTGGGAATACTTGGTTGGTTGCATTACCATTAAACACTTTTACCTCTCAGTGGTCCATGTTCCCTTTTTTTTTTTTTTTTTTTTTGAGTGACAGGGTCTTGCTCTGTCACCCAGGCTGGAGTGGAGTACAGTGGTATGATCTCAGCTCACTGCAACCTCCACATCCCAGGTTCAAGCAATTCTTTTGTCTCAGCCCACCAAGTACCTAGGATTATGGGTATGCAACACCATGCATGGCTAATTTTTGTATTTTTAGTATAGATAGGGTTTCACCATGTTGGCCAGGCTGGTCTTGAACTCCTGACCTCAGATGATCTGCCCATCTCGGGGTTCATATTCCTTTTGAAAGCAGGAGTTGGACTGTGCTATCCTGGGAGATGCTGTCAAAAGCCATGGAAGCAAATGCACAGGTATGCAGAAAAGCACACAGAATTTCAAGACACCAACAGACCCCAGATTAAGAAGGCCTAAACTGATAACTTCTAATGTCTTTTCCAACTCTTGGGTTCTATATTTCCATATATCTTAGGCATTAAGATGCCTTAATAAAATAACATTTTCATAATTTCTTGTTCCATTTATTATAAAAGTAAAAGTAAAAAGATATGTTTGATGAATTAAAAAATAAATTGGGCTTGGGGGATTAATTCTAGCAAAGTCAAGGTATTGCTGCCCAGTACCTAGTGTCAGGGAGGACGGTTATCTCCATATCCAGTGCATGATACTGATACATACTGAAGACATACCCAAGACTGGGCAATTTGTAAAGAAAAAGAGGCTTAATGGACTCACAGTTCCACATGGCTGGGGAGGCCTCACAATCATGATGGAAGGTGAAGGAGTAGCAAAGGCATGTCTTACATAGCAGCAGGCAAGAGAGCGTGAGCAGGGGAACTGCCCTTTATAAAACCATCAGATCGAAAGGGGCTTATTCACTAGCACGAGAAAACCCACCCTCATGATTCAATTACCTCCCACTGGGTCCCTCCTACAACACCTGGAGATTATGGGAGCTACAACTCAAGATGAGATTTGGGTGGGGTCACAGCTAAACTGTATCAGCCAGATAGGTTTTAAAAGCCTTTATGGGGTGGTGGAAACAAGCGGATGCTGGAAATCAATCAGAGGCAGGATCAGGACTTGTTTGTGGGCTCAAGTGTCTTGTCTGGGTGTGTTAGATGAATCATTTAACCCCACCTATAAAATAAATGTATATTTGTATGTTTTCGTACCTCTCACAGATAAATTGTAGTTATAAAGTAAGTGGCACCATCAGGGATTTTTTTTCCCCCCATAATAAAGCTCTACCAACACTGGGATTTATTAAAATTTGTTTGAATGCTTGCCTCAGGAAACTATTTACTGAGAGAACTGAAAAATTAGTTGGTCAAAGGAAATGCAGCTAATATTCTGTGATTAAAGCGGCACATTTAGCACAGTGTCTCATTAAATGCTCTTTGACAAATTCACTTAGATTATCTTGGTTATGACTTGTGACAAGAACCAAGAAATGGCTTGAAGGCCTGGCGGGCCAAAGTGACAGTAAATGGTCGCTGAGTTGTGAGAAAATGCAACAGGGAAGGGGTGGGGGCAAGGAGGATAAAGAAGGGAGCTTCAGGGATTGATGCTTGATCTGGTGTTATTTAATATCTTCATTAATGATCCGGAAGAGGGGTAAATAGCCTGTTAATTAAATTTTCAAATGAGACTAAATTGGGAGATGTTGTAAACATGCTCAAGGACAAAGTAACATGAAGGCACCTTGA
This sequence comes from Rhinopithecus bieti, assembly GCF_001698545.2. Classification (NCBI taxonomy): domain Eukaryota; kingdom Metazoa; phylum Chordata; class Mammalia; order Primates; family Cercopithecidae; genus Rhinopithecus; species Rhinopithecus bieti. The sequence goes on along the minus strand of NW_016809830.1, from coordinate 5,819,890 downwards.
AAGGCTAGAAGGATGGGCTTGAACAGAAAAAGCCAAAAACGTGTGTATTTTAGAAGCAAGCAGTGGGCAAGAAACAATAGGAGCCCCTGCATGTCTTTTGTGTTCTCTTGTTCCTCCTTTATTTTCTCGCTGTGGTGGAGCAGATGCCTGTCAATACCACTTGGGGGCATTCAGGTCTGCACACCTTGAAGCTTGCTCATGGGTTCTGCCTGTAGGGTCTATTCTGGCCTTAGGAGTAGGAGAAGCCCGAGGTGTGGGAAAGTTAATGCCCCAGAAACAGCTCTCAGCCAAAGGTGAATGGAGGGGAGTAGATAAATACCCACACCTTCTTCACCCCTCCGTTTGGGTAACTCCGATGGCTGCCAGAATTCCTCAGCAAGACAGACCTTCAGCTGCCCACGGAGGTAAGTGGCATGAAGTTGAGCCCTTTATTGGCTTCCTTTACTTTTCTATCACTTCCCAGCTCATCTACCATGGTTGAGTGGGATCACCTCTGTCTTGGTCCATTTGTTGCTGCTATAATAGAATACCACAGACTGGGTAATTTGAAATGAACCCAGGGACCCAAGGCACCTTTGTAAAAGGAGGCTGAGAACCTTTAATGGGGTTTGGATTCATGTTTAGGATTAAAATCCTAAGTCGGTCAACCAAGCCCACCTGTCCCATCAGACTCATGTTTCTGAAGATACAGTACCATATTAAGTAGGGTTCTCAAAGAGTGGTCTAGAAACCAGCAGCTTCAGACTCACCTGGGAACTTGTTTTTAAAATGCACATTCTTTAAAAAAAAAAAAAAAAAAAAGTTTCTATTTCAATACCTTTTGGGGTACAAATGGTTTTAGATTACATGGATGAACTGTATAGTGGTGAATTCTGAGATTTCAGTTCATGCTTTATCCCAATAGCATATGTTGTACCTAATATTTAGTTTTTAATCCCACGTCCCCTCCTACCCTCCCCTTCTGAGTCTCCAAAGTACATTATACCACTCTGCATGTCTCTGCATACCCATAGCTTAGCTCCTACTTATAAATGAGAATACAGGGTATTTGGTTTTCCATTCCTGAGTTACTTCACTTAGAATAATGGCCTCCAGGCAGGGCGCAGCAGCTCACGCCTATAATCCCAGCACTTTGGGAGGCCAAGGAAGGCAGATCACCTGAAGTCAGGACCAGCCTGACCACCATGGAGAAACCCGGTCTCTACTAAAAATACAAAAAATTAGCAGGGCGTGCTGGCGCATGCCTGTAATGCCAGCTACTTGGGAGGCTGAGGCAGGAGAATTGCTTGAACCTTGGAGATGGAGGATGCGGTGAGCCGAGATTACACCATTGCACTCCAGCCTGGGCAACAAGAATGAAACTTCGTCTCAAAAAAAAAAAAAAAAAGAATAGTGGCCTCCAGCTCCATCCAAGTTGCTGCAAAAGACATAGAAATGCAAATTCTTGAGCCCCACCCCAAACCAAATTAATCAGCAATTCTAGAAATGAGGACTAGCCATTCGTGTTTTAAAGAGCTTTCCAAGTGATTCAGATACCTGCTGAAGTTTGAGAGGTAAACCAGTGGTTTACTAGGACTGAATCCAGACTCACAAACACCATGGTACTTTGGGCAAGTTCAACACATCTCCTGTCCTCAGTTTTCTCTCCATGAAAAAGGGGATAATAATAAGAAAACCTTCAGGGGACTGATGTGAGGATTAAACAAAACAACGTGTGTAAACTACCTAACACATCATCTCAAACGCGGGAAATAGTGATTTCTTTCCCTACCTCCCTCTCCCCTGACACTGACAGATGACAGTTCAGTGCAACTTTGATTCCCAAGATGTGGCTCTAATTTAAACAGAGGGTGGATTCTGCTCTGTCCCATGGACTTTAGAAAAGGGATTTTTATAACCAGTATACTCTCAAGTGACTGTGTCTAAAGCCTCAGAACAGACTGAAAGAGACAAGTGAGCAGAATGTGCTGACAGTTTTCAGGAGAGCATTGCTGGAAAAATCTTTGGCCATACTGAGTCTTTGCAGTTCAGGTTAGTATCTACCTTTCCACTAGCTTATTTATCCTCAGGAACAGATACTGGAGAAACTAGAGCCTCGATGGCCCCATGAATGTCAGCAATCCTGAGATAAGGCCAGATCCCCAAGGCAGTGACCCCGTTTCTCTGGCCATAGAATGGTACCTCTTTTGACTTTCTCATGGTTATGTAACTTAACCACATGTCCCTGGCATCCTCTGCACTCACTTGCAGGGCTAATTGGCCCATTTTCTTGTATTTCTTATGCTCAAAAGAAAGGCATCGTTTCCACGTCTCAGTGTCCCAATGACCCAACCACAGAACAAGGCACTCTATCCTCACCATTTGTCATGGTGCAAACAACCAAATGTCACCTCAGTAAATATTAATGGAAATAAATTAACTAAAGAAACCAAAAACCCATGGGACATATGGAATTATGTTAGACTCTGTGAACAATGAGGTGATAATGGTAATAACCTACATCCGGGGAGACGTTTTCAGAGAACTGAAAACACTTTACAATTAAATGCCACGTCAGTGCTAAATTTATTAGTGGGTAATTGGATGCAGCCTTAGCAAAACTCAGGCTGGACAGTACCACCCCTACCCAATGGGATGCTGTTCTTTCCATCACTACCAAAAAAGCTCCTCCTAGGACTCCCATCAACAAGAAAATACGGCAGCTTTGAATCTGAACAGTAGCGAACCAGATTGAAGCTGTATCAAAATATTGCAACTAAAAATGTATCTTTCCATAACATGGAGAGATAATCTATACCCCCAGATTTATTTTTTTAGCATAACAATGGTTTCAGCAGGAGTGCTGTATCATACAGTGGAGTTGAAGCATCCTTTTCAAATACATTCAAATTTCAGTGCCAAGGGCATTGAATTACTCTCTGTGTTTGATCCTGAACAATGCTGTAGAAAATACAAATAAGTGGTTTAAAAGGTCCATAAGAATGCAAAACATGTAATTCCATTATGGTATGATACGAGAATGATATAATATCAACATGATAATGAAGCAAAAGGAAGGTTCCATCATCTCTGGCTTAGAGAACACATTTAACAAATGAAATCTGGATAAAAGCAGAATTGCTGATAGCAACTCTAGGAAGTTAAAGAAATCCCCTATGCAACATGTTTTATTTTTATGTATCTAACTGGTGAAATTTGATAATCTATATTTGAAAACTGTAAGGAAGCAAACCTGAGACTTCCAATTTAAAATTGTAACTGGATTACAACTCTGGACACACCACTATCAGCCTTTCCATAAAAATATCTATGAGGTGGACAAAGTGGCTCATGCCTGTAATCTCAGCACTTTGGGAGGCCAAGGAGGGTGGATCATGAGGTAGGAATATGAGACCAGCCTAACATGGTGAAACCCTGTCTCTACTAAAAACACAAAAATTAGCCGGGCATGGTGGTGCGCACCTGTAATCCCAGCTATTCAGGAGGCTGAGGCAGGAGAATCACTTGAACCCGGGAGGCAGAGGTTGCAGTGAGCTGAGGTCTTGCCACAGCACTCCAGCCTGGATGACAGCGAGACTCCATCTCAAGAGATAAATAAATAAATAAATAAATAAATAAATAAATAAATAAATCTATGAAGACCCAGAGAAATAAATAAATAAATGAATGAATGAATAAATAAATAAATAAATAAATAAATAAATAAATAAATCTATGAAGACCCAGAAGATGAAACACCACAGAATAAGAAAACTGGGATTTGCAGTCAATCTCTTACCAGAATTTTGGAGAAAGCTCCACTAATCAAGAAGCAATTAAACCAGACTGGAAAACTTGCTTTGTGACTCACCAGTTTATGTCAGACTGAAAATATGCCCCCATTGTCAACCAAGATTCAGGAGTTCATCATCTGTGCCAATCGCAAAATTGGAGAGCTGACTTTCCATCATGGGGGTGCATTGGAGTGCCCTCCATTCCAATCAATATCTCTCTATATATCTCCACTCAAAGATAGTGATAACAATATTAATAATGACAACTGCAGCTATTACTTAGAATTTTCTATACACTCTGCTAAGTGCTTTACAAGCATTACCTCATTTAAACCTTGCAACAAAAGATAAATGAAACGAAAAGCTGGTTCTTTGAAAAGATAAATAAAATGGATAGACCATTAGCAAGATTAACCAAGAAAAGAAAAGAGAAAATCTAAATAACCTCAATAAGAAACGAAACAGGAGACATTACAACTGACACCGCAGAAATACAAAAGATCATTCAAGGCTACTATAAACACCTTTATGCACATAAACTAAAAAACCTAGAAGAGATGGATAAACTCCTGGAAAAATACAATCTTCCTGGCTTAAATCGGGAGGAATTAGATACCCTAAACAGACCAATAAGAAGCAGAGAGATTGAAATGGTAATTTAAAAATTACCAACAAAACAAGGCCAGAACCAGATGGATTCAGAGCAGAATTCTGCCAGACATTCAAAGAAGAATTGGTACCAATCCTATTTACACTATGCCACAAGATAGAGAAAGAGGGAACCCTCCCTAATACATTCTATGAAGCCAGCGTCACCTCAATACCAAAACCAGGAAAGGACATAACCAAAACAGAAAACTACAGGCCGATATCTCTGATGAACATAGATGCTAATATCCTTAACAAAATACTAGATAACCGAATCCAACAACGTATCAAAAAGATAATCAACCATGATCAAGTTTCATACCAGGGATGCAGGGATGGTTTAACATATGCAAGTCAATAAATGTGATACACCACATAAACAGAATTAGAAACAAAAATCACATGATCATCTCAACAGATGCAGGAAAAGTATTTGACAAAATTCAGATCACTTTATGATTAAAACTCTCAGCAAAATCAGCATACAAGGGACATACCTTAATGTAATAAAAGCCATCTATGACAAATCCACAGCAAACATAATACTCAATGGGGAAAAGTTAAAGCATTCCCTCTGAGAACTGGAACAAGACAAGGATACCCACTCTCACCACTCCCCTTCAACGTAGTACTGGAAGTCCTAGCCAGAGCATTCAGACAAGAGAAAGAAATAAAAGGCAAAGGGCATGCAAATTGGTAAAGAGGAAGTCAAACTGTCCCTGTTTTCTGATTATATGATTGTTTACCTTGAAAACTCTAAAGACTCCTCCAGAAATCTCCTAGAACTGAATTCAGCAATGTTTCCAGATACAAGATTAATGTACACAAATCAGTAGCTCTCCTATACAACAGTAGCGAGCAAGCGGAGAATCAAATCAAGAACTCAACCCCTTTTATAATAGCTGCAAAAAAATAAACAAAATACTTAGGAATATACTTAACCAAGGAGGTGAAAGACCTCTACAAGAAAAACTACAAAATAATGTTGAAAGAAATCATAGACGACACAAACAAATAGAAACACATCCCATGCTCATGAATGGGTAGAATCAATGTTGTGAAAATGACCATACTGCCAAAAGCAATCTACAAATTCAATGCAATCCCATCAAAATACCACCATCATTCTTAATAGAATTAGAAAAAAAAAGTTCTAAAATTCATATGGAACCAAAAGAGAACCTGCATAGCTAAAGCAAGACGAGGCAAAAAGAACAAATCTGGAGGCATCACACTACCTGATTTCAAACTATACTATAAGGCCATACTAAACAAAACAGCATAGCACTGGTATAAAAATAGGCACAGAGACCAATGGAACAAAATAGAGAACCCAGAAATAAACCCAAATACTTATAGCCAACTGATCTTCGACAAATCAAACAAAAACATAAAGTGGGGAAAGGACACCCTTTTCAACAAATGGTGCTGGGATAATTGGCTAGCCATGTGGAGGAGAATGAAACTGGATCCTATCTCTCACTTTATATAAAAATCAACTCAAGGTGGATGAAGGACTTAAATCTAAGACCTGAAACTATAAACACTAGAAGATAATATTGAAAAACCCTTTCTGGATGTTGGCTTAGGCAAGGATATCATGATGAAGAGCCCAAAAGAAATGCAACAAATACAAAGATAAATAGCTGAGACTTAATTAAACTAAAGACCTTTTGCATGGCAAAAGGAACAGTCAGCAGAGTAAACAGGCAACCCACAGAGTGGGAGAAAATCTTCACAATCTACACATCTGACAAAGGACTAATATCTGGAATCTGCAATGTACTCAAACAAATCAGCAAGAAAAAAAAAAAAAAAAACACTCCCATCCAAAGGTGGGCTAAGGACGTAAATAGACAATTCTCAAGAGAAGATACACAAATGGCCAACAAACATATGAAACAATGCTCAACATCACTAACAATCAGGGAAATGCAAATCAAAACCACAATGCTATACAATCTTACTCCTGCAAAACTGGCCATAATCAAAAAATCAAAAAACAGTAGATGCTGGCGTGGATGTGGTGATCAGGGAGTACTTCTACACTGCTGATGGGAATGTAAACTAGTACAGTCACTATGGAAAACAGTGTGGAGAATCCTTAAAGAACTAAAACTAGAACTACCATTTGATCCAGCAATCCCACTACTGGATATCTACCCAGAGGAAAAGAAGTCATCATACAAAAAAGACACTTGCACATGCATGTTTATAGCAGCACAATTCACAATTGCAAAATCATGGAACCAACCCAAATGCCCATCAATCAACAAGCGGATAAAGAAGCTGTGGTATATATGTAATGTGGAATACTACTCAGTCATGAAAAGGAATGAATTAACAGCATTCGCAGCAACTTGGATGATATTAGAGACTACTAAATAAAGTAACTCAAGAATGGACAACCAAATATTGTAAGTTCTCACTGATGTAGGAACTAGGCTATGAGGATATAAAGGCATAAGAATGATACAACGGACTTAGGGGACTTGGGGGAAAGAGTGGGAGGGGGCAAGAGATAAAAGACTACAAATAGGGCGCAGTGTATACTGCTCGGGTGAGGGGTGCACCAAAATCTCACAAATCACCACTAAAGAACTTACTCATGTAATTGAACACCCCCTGGACCCCAATAACCTATGGGAAATTTTTTAAAAAAATTAATTAACAAAGTTAAATACAGAAAAAGAAGCTTAGAAAGCGAAGTGAGAAGAAGCAACAGTGGCAGGGACCCTTAGGGAGAAGAACGTTTCAGGTAGTAGGGTGTCAACAGGGACTGGTAATTTTGACTTGAGTTGGCTTAAAAAATATAGCTACTTATTCATTCCAAATTAGGGTGAATCATACTGTACATCCAATTTAAGACATGGCAATCTGAAACAAGTGGATATTTCAAACTCTGTTGACCTATATTTCTCTTTCTTATCTATATGGATACTGCCATCTGCTGATAATCGGCATTTTTGAGGTGTCTTTTTTGAAATTATGACATTGTATTTAAGGTATTGTTGCCCTTGTTCCCTTTGGGGGGTATATTCTTCTCCCAGGTCTCCACATGGCTGGCTCATTTTAATCCTACAGTTCACAGCTCAAGTGGCAATTTGTCTAAACAGTTATCCCTGATCACTACATCTAAACAACTTCTACCCTCTACCCCTAGTTAATATCTATTTCATCATTTGTTTCACTCCTTTAATTTCATATTTATCATAATTTATAATTACTTTATGATTTTATGTCTTCATTTCTTGCTTGGGTGTCTCTTGTCCCAGAATATAAGCTTCATGAAAGCAGGGACCTTGGTTCTCTTGTTTACCACTGCAATAATAGTGCCTAATGCCACCTGTCTCTTAGAAAGAGCTTAATTAATGAAAACAAATAAAAAAACCTTGCAACACTCCATAATACAAATGCTATTGTTATCTTCATTTTAGGGAACTGAAGTTCAAAGATATAAAATAATTTTGCAAAGTTCACAAAGCTTGAAGAAGTAGAACTGGGATGCAAACTCAGATTACAAGACTCTTGAGCAAGTAACTATTAGATTATAGCACAGCCCTTGTAAGACATTTGTCAAGAAATACAGAGTAATGTAGGGTAGCATTTAGGATCACAGGAGATATTATCCTTTTGAGTGATGCGATGTAAGGGCTGAGGGAAAGCAAAGAAATGGAGAGCTTTAGTAGCAGTTATATGACAGAAATTTTCATTTTTGTGCATTCAGTCTTTTCAGAAATACAGAAAGAAGTTCCCATCTTGGTCCCAAACAATCATCCTGTAAATGAAATCTAGCCATACCATTGAGAAAGAAATATTACCAGTACCAAAAAGCAAGGCCAAGACTGAGTGAAGCATTCTTTCCATGTATTTGTAGAAATAACAAAATAAATAAATAAAGCATGTAAATTGAATACAAGTGGGAAAGAACATTATTATGAAAACTCGGAAAACAAAAAGACTTCTGAAAAAATTTATTATAAAAACTGGAATCTAGAGAAATTGTCTGGAATTCTCATTTAAATTGAGAACAATTTAACTTCCATGAGGCAAAAAAAAAAAAAAAAAAAAACCACTAAGAGATAAATAAGTGAGGCCAAAAGTCAACATGATAAGATTAAAAGTGATATAGTGATAGAGTCAAATAGAAAAGATTTCAGAGGAATTAGAAAAGCAATAACAGAATATAGAACTACATTGGAGGCAAAAAGGGGTGTAATTGACATTGCAGAAAATCGATCAGAGATATGGGGGAAACTTCAGAAGTTTGGAGAAAATTAAATGTTTGGAGAAAAATTAGAATGTTAGGAGGAAATATAGAATAACATCTCAATAAACATCTACCATGTTCCAAGAAAAACAGTGGAAAGAAATAAACACATGGACACATCCAGAAATGTATAACCACTAGGATAAAGTTTTAAACATTATACATTTATAGGTAGGAAAAAAATCAGTTTACATACAAATAAAAGTCAGGCTGGCCTCATACATTTTACTACTAAATGCTTTAAAAAAAATGAAGTAATGATTAATACATTTTGAACATGATAAAGTTGTAAACCAAGAATATTATACCTAGCCAATTCATCTTTTTGAGTAATAAAAAAGAAAGTCTTGGAGAGGCAAAAGTGATAGTTTACCTACTTGCCCTTCTTTTAAAATTAGAATTAAAATTAGGAAAACTCAACTCAAGGAAGTCATAATATATAAGGACTGGTAGCCCTGTGGGGTATTACTTTAGACCACCACACTTGAACTAATGAATCTGCAAGAAAAAAATTCCACCTACTTCCATTAAAAAAGACTAGGGGAAAGAAATTTTGTGGTCATTTTAGTGCATAAAGTACTTTTCTTTAATTCAACACATTTTCTTTAAGAAGCTCATATTGTTTAATAGAATATAAATAAAGAGAAAATAGCATGTTCAGAATTCATCATACTTGAGCTAAAAGAATCAATATCTTTGGCTTTGCTCTGCTGGCATTAAAGCTTTCCAAGTATCTATTTTAAAGAAGTAGGACACTGTTTCTGGCTGGTTATGTTCTCTGCACACTGGCTGTTGTGCTAAGGGGTTGACTAGAAGATCTCCATGGCCCCTATTCAAAAATGCAATGACTTTTCTGGTTCAGGAAGCTCAGTCAAAGCAGCCCGGCAATCCTGCTGGTCAGCCTTGCCCTGGGAGGCAAGTCTTGTCAACTGGGGTACATTTCAGAAGCTTTCTTTCCCTAATTTTTTAAATAACTTTTTTTAAATCACAAAAGTAGCCCATGGTTATAACAGAAAATATGGAAAACTCTAAAATATAAAAAGGAAATTAGAAAATGTCTCATAATCTCATGATTCAGAGTCATGATTTTTCATTCCCAAGAATGCCAGGAAGCAAGTCATTTAAAGGCAGGACATCACCACATCCTATGGGGCTGCCACAGTTTCCATGGCTCCACTTTGGAAAGGAGACAGACAGACTTAAGCAAGCTGCCGCACAAGGACTTGAGCACTCCTCATCTGAGCTGTCCACACACTCCAAGCTCAAATAAAATAAATATGATAACACCCATAGAAGCACTTTATAAACTCCCAAGGATTATACAAATGTTACTTGTAATTATTCTTAGGAGCAAATGGGTTGGTATATTGACATTGCCATTATTGCACAAGGGGAAATTCGTTTCTGAGGAACATTTTCTCAATTTTCTGCCTTTAAAGGGACTGCTGTCATTTCAGCTTTGCTTTGTGTGGCAGGCTACTCTCTGGCACCTCATCTCCCACAACGATCTGGCAAGGCCCATGGTTGATCCTGGCAGACACATACATCATTTCAGGAATCCGCTGTTCTATTCATAGGACTGCACATTTATGTATAGTGTCCAACTCTGCATTGACCCCACAAAAGAACACAAGTTCAAAGGCTTCACTTTAAGGCACAGAAAATTCAAGAAGACTGGCCTCCCAGAAGAATGCAGCAAGAGCCCAGCATTTTTGCAAACATAGGTATTGATGTCTATATGCTTTCTTATTGTTGTGTGTCTCATTTACCCTGTCAAGATGTGAATGATGTTACAATAGAGCCTTGTGAGAAAGGGATAAAAAGCAAATGTTGTAATTTGTCAGGGTGCAGGGGTGGAGTTTCCTGTCCTTAATTTCATGTCCCCTCAATAATGGCTGGTGGCCTTGTTATTCCTTGTCTGGGAACACTCTCTTCTCTAGGCTTACCTAAAACCACTCCTTCCTAATTTTCCAGCCACATGACTGGTCATTTTCTTTCCTGGTCTCCTTACTCATTCCCCCTTCTCCGCTCAACTTTTAAATGTTGGAGTGATCTCAGTCTACAGCTCCGGAGAGCCAAACTCTTGTCTGACGGTTTGCCACTATAGCCTCTCAGTGACAAGAATAACATCTGGCACTTACTTAGTAACTGCTCACTAAGTATGTTCAAATGAGTGCATGAAGTCATATATGAATTAATGTATTGCTGACAACCTCTCTATTTCAATTGCTGACAAGCTCTCTATTTCATAACACAACATTTTCTCACACTTCCAAACAATTTATTCTCATGCCCAGAGCTGCCCACCATTGGTAGGTCATTTCACTGAATGAGATTCATGAATGTCTGCCGGTAGCTTTAGACCAAAGCCCCCCCATCCTTCCCTTTATGAAGATGCCTAAAGTCACATGGCCCATGGATCCCCTGCCTTAGAATCAACTCTCACTGAGACATCTACCTCTCTCTTTTTTATTCTTTGAAACACTTATAACCAAATGAATTACAGTGTCTAGTCAAGCAGTATTTTCCCATCCCTAATCAAGGGAAGTGGCAATTCATTCCAAATACTTTGACTTTCAGGAAAATGCCCCCAATATTTCTCCTCTATTAGAAAACTCAAAACAAACAAACAAACAAACAAAACTCTCTGCAGAATGAGGCCATATAAAATCACTGGTTTCAGAGACCCATTATTACATGAGAGCAAACTAGGTTGTTTTCTGAGCCTCAGTTTCTCCTTTGCTGATGTAGGTTTAATAGTATTAGAAAGAATTAGATCAGATAATGCACAAGAAAGGGTCTAGGGCCATTCCTGGGGACTCAGGAAACGTTGAGAAGATCTGGTCAAATTTGAATGTTTGCAACCCTTATTGCCAGAGTTCGCTTACATTCTCATCCGAGAAACAAACCACAGCCAAATAGATGGCGCAGGAGTGGCCACTGAAAAAAGAGACTTTGAAGAGGTGGAGGAGGGAAGCTTACTGAAAACTGAAAATAACCATGCAGCCACATGGTGAAGGCTGACATCCGTAATAAACTAATAAATGACTTAGTAGTACTCTATCACCCAGCACAGTGCGGAGAGAAGCTGTAGACTGAGATCACTCCAAACTGTTCAGCAGCCCATGAACAAGCAGTTTGCAGAGAGCCAGGACTGAGGAAAACACCTGCAGGAATCTGTGAGTGCCTCCTTGAAGTTGGCGCCCTGGGGCACCTCATCCCAGTCCCTGCCCTTCTTAACCTCAGGGAATGACAGAAAGCCTTCCACCATCCCTCATGCACCCCTCCACCCTCAGCATCTGTGTGCTATGGACCAACACTCACACAGGTAGGAATCTGGTGACAATGGTCAGAGCGCTGTTGCCAACTTTGCATCCAAACCACCAGATGAATGCTGTTTTCTACCAATTCACATTTTACTACCACTCTGTAGTGGGGGAGAATCTGACCTGTGTTTCAGATTTTTCAGGCGTGCTAAAAAGAGGGGAATACACAACCTAGCAATAATTCACAGATGTAGTGATCTGGGAGATTCACAAAAGAACCACCTGGCTTGGGCATTACACCTGAGTGCATGCAATTGCCCAGCTCATAGCAATCTTTAAAATTAGTGAATATGGGTTATCAGCAAGAGAAGAGGACTCTTGCAGACAAGCACAGGTCCCAGTAAAGAATGGCTTTATTTAGAACCAGTAACCCACAACCTCTTCTGGGGATAGGAACATAGAAAATTTTAACTTCCTTCCCACCATTTTCTTTTTTTAAAATGGGGTTTCTGTGTATCTTTGATGAGCAAGACTATCCTTAAAAGACCAAGCTGTGTTGGATTTGACTATCAGGTGCACTTAAACTGGAAGCAGTCTTGGGCATTGTCAAGTTGTAATATTTTTATTTTAGGGTGGAAGAAACTGAGGCCAAGGAAGGATGTGTTATTGTTCCAGCCTAAAGTCTCACAGAAGAGCCAAAAAGAGAACCCAGGAATCCAAAACCCAGAAATCCGACATCATGAATTTTGCTGTATCTGCTCCCTCCTACATTGTTTTACTGAAAAGTTTTCTTGAAGTCGGCATATTTTTTCCTTGCAGAAACTTACTACTATAATGGAAAACCAGTATCACTTGCAATAAACAAAAGGCACCATAACTATAAACAGAATGAAAGTCATAACAATGTTAAGTTCTAAGTAAGAAGGTTCTGAGATTATGTCCTGTTAAATAGTGATATTATCAAGTGAAATGTCCTTAATACCAGCAGAAGCACTGAAAGAACATTGGAAAAGCAATGGTTGTCTCAATACGTGGCTCGATGCCGTTTAAGGTTGTATTTCCGTATCACCAACCATGTGGTCACACTCTCAGAAGCCCTGCACTAACCCTAACACCAGCCGGTAGCCTTGCCTCCTCCAGGCAGCCCACCAGAATCCCTGGAGAAGTAGCCTTGTCAGTGAATTATGTATGACTTTCTCAGTGGCTACACACTCTTCCCCTTTACCTTATTTTGAAAATTGAGAACCATTCTTGAATTTTAGGTGAGGATTGCTGAGAATGTGCTCAGAGAGTTAGGAACACAATAGGAAAGGAAACTCACTAATTAGAGCTTGCAGAATAAAAACTGAGTTGCCAATTATAATCACTGAGATTGAAGTTCTCATAGAGGAAACATTTAATAACAAATACCTACTTTATGCCAGACGGGACATATGCTTTATCTCGTCTGTTCTCTCAACAACCTTAAAAAGCAGATATTATTGGCTCCCCTTCACACATGAGAAAAACAAGGCTCAGAGATGTTAAGTAACTTGACTCAAGTTACACAGCCAATAGCAGAATTCAAACTGAGATTTTTTTTTTTTTTCAGACGGAGTCGGAGTCTCTCTCTGTCGCCCAGGCTGGACTGCAGCCAGCCCACTGCAACTTCCACCTCCCGGGTTCAAGTGATTCTCCTGCCTCAGCCTCCTGAGTAGCTGGGATTACAGGCGCACGCCACCAGGGTCGGCAAATTTTTGTATTTTTAGTAGAGATGGGGTTTCACCATGTTGGTCAGGCTGGTCTCCAAATTGAGATCTTTTATGCCAAATCTGGCTGCACATTAAGATTGTCTAGGAGTTTTTTATAATGATCTGTGTCAGAGTTTCACTCACATTGACTCTCAGTGAATGAGTCCGATGTGGAGGCTTATCATGGTATTTCTTTGCCAGCTTCCTAGGTGGTTGTAATATACATCTGGCATTAAGAAACCCTGGCTTTAAACCACAACCTGTGTTGTTATTCCCTTGTCACTTTTTAGTTATTTTTAAACTCTGTTTTCCTAAATTTTCTTCATCATTTCCTAGTGAAATTTCAGGGAGCACGAAAGTTCGAATCTATAAGCAAATGGGTCACTGCCTGCCCAGCATTGGGGCACCTCCAGCCTAAGAGTGGGACGTCCTGGACCCCAGCTCTGCTTCTGCCCGATATAGCCAGGACCTTAGGCAAAACACTCCTCCTTGTTTCCTCGTCTGCAAAGTGAAGAGGTTGAACTTGGTGATCTTTAAGCTCCCTTCCAGCTCTAAATTTCTGTGATCAGCTTCCAAATGCTACGAGCTGGTTGCAAAACCCTGTGGATGTACAGCCACTCTGCCTTTCCCATTTGTTCGCTTTCTTTTTCCCTCAGCTCCATTTCTATTTAATGAGCTTTGGCCCGAGTGAGCCCCGCTTGTCCTTCCCCAGTCTTCTAAGCTGCTCCCAGGGCCTTCGCTTATTTCCATGGGAGTTTTTTTAATTACAAATTTTCTTCTACTTTTTTTACCCAACTTTAGTTCCCTCCAGTCCATAGGGACTCTCTTCATATACCCAAGTGTCCTTCCACAGATTTTAATTAAACACAATCATCTTCTTAAAGCTCCTCCCAAAGTGGCGGCCAGGGCTCAGAGGGTAGGGGTGGAGAGAAGAGGAGAAGTTCATTAAGTTCATTACCAGATAAATGTTGTTCCCATATTCACCCCAAATCAACAAGGGAGTTAAAATTCAAGTGTGTGCATATGTATGCATGTGCATATCCAGATTTTAAGATACTTTCAGTATCTCTGTTCCAGATTCATTTACTCCTGAAAAACATATTAAACATCGAAGAATACTTTTCAGAATGTGGCTCATTTCCCTTCACGGAATTCTTCTTGTGCTGTGCCTTCATGAGTTTGTTTCTTAAGACATACAGGTCTCAGGATTCATCACCACACAGCAATTTAGAAAAACTCAAAACGCTGGTTACTCCTTGCCCCTGTCCTATGTTATAGTTAAATCTAAGTCTAAGCCAATGGAAAGCTGTGACCCATGGGCCACTCCCTTCCAATGGACTTCTACTCTTGAGGTATTCCTTGTCTGAGCATGGACTCGCCAGCCTTTCCCCACGAGTCCCAAATTTCCCTGAATTGCAACAGGCCCTGGAACATTTGTAATGCTAAATCTGAGGCTGATCATTCCACGATGATGCTCAGAATTTTCTAGGGCATGACAGACTTTATGAAGCGTTTGAACAGCTCCATGTCCCACAGGAAGAAAGACAATTTCCAGGCTGTGCCAGGATGGAGTATGGGGAGCATCCGACAGTTTTTCTGAAGGAAACAATTCTGTTGATTGGAACAGTATTTTGCAAAAGCCTACTCAGTTTTCATAGGTTGCAGCTTTTTAAAATCTCCTAACATCAGTTTTATATTTACCCTTGTTGTTGCTTTTTTTAAGTGGAACTATTAATCAAGCCTTTTAGGCAAGTGTATTGTTTTGGATACAACTGTTTCCCATCCGACTCCACACAGCTACCTTCCCACTATTAGGTGGGATGAAAAGTTTTCAGTTCCTTTCATTACTCCTGCTTTGTCATAAAACTATTGGTGTGTTTCTGATTTCCAGAAAGAAAAGAGAGCATGTTTATGATTTTGCCTTTATTTTTAGGGACGTTCTTCAATTCCTCTTCTAACAGTGTATATTGTTACAGCAATCGCGAGTTCTAATTTATTTATTGTTAAAATACTAATTATGCATTTGTCTTGTTTTTATTGAAACTAAAGAAGTAAAATGTTAACTCAGAACATTTCTGAATATCCAGTTGGGTTCCAAATGTACAATCAAGTCTTTCCAAAAAGCAGGACAGAGAAGGCTTGTTGGGATTTCAGATCCAGGGAGTCAATTTTAGATGAGGTTGCTCTCCATTTTAGCAGTGAGGCAGCATCTAACTTCTTCTGGTGGCCGTTTTAAGTGACAAACTGGAACCACAGATCCCATATGAATCACAGGGAGAGCACTAGCCCCTAAATTGTGTTCCACTTTCCTATGGACAGCAGCAAACAGTGCCATTTGTGAAAGTATAGGAAGTCACTGGTCAGCAATGAGTGTGATGCAAGAGGCCCCGGAAGACCCCCCAGGATCCATGTCGCTAGCTGTGTATAACAAAAAGTCCACTATTGAGGCTGGGCGTGGTGGCTTATGCCTGTAATCCCAGCACTTTGGGAGGCTGAGGTGGGCAGATCACCTGAGGTCAGGATTTCAAGCCTGGCCAACATGGTGAAACTCAATCTTTACTAAAAAATACAAAAAATTAGCTGGGCATCATGGTGCATGCCTGTAATCCCAGCTACTTGGGAGACTGAGGCAGAAGAATCACTTGATCCCAGGAGGCAGAGGTAGCAGTGAGCTGAAATTGTGTCATTACACTCCAGCCTGGGTGACAGAGCAAGACTCTGTCTAAAAAAACAAAAACAAACAAACAAACAAAATCCACCACTGAATACATCAGAATACATTAGAATGTCAGAGCTGAATGAAACTTGGACACCACTCAGCCCTGATCCCCACCTTACGTTTGAGGAAACTGAGGCCTTGAAGTGGGAAATAACTTAGTCACAAACACTAAACTTAGCAAGTTAATGACAGAGCCAGGATTACAACCCTGGTCTTCTGACTCTAAAACCAGTGCTCTTTCCAAAAGTGAGTCCCAAAGCTTCATCTACATGTAGCAGCAGAGGGTTCTCCATTCTGCACCTGCAGCTCTATGAGGATGAAAAAGGTTCCCATTTATTAGTCATTTGCCACATACCTGGTTCCGTGCTAAGTGCTTCGGCCACATTATCTCATTTAATTCTCAAAACAACCCTTTGAGATAGGTATTATTACAGATAATTCAACTATAGCAGATCCAGAATTCTGTCTGGGCTCTTCTGTCTCCATAGCCCTTGGTCTAACTCACTGCCTTATTCTGTCTCTTCTACTGCTTCTCTCAGCTCCTTCCACACCTACAGGCTCTGGACAGAAACTGCCCATGACCTTCTTCCCTGACCACAGAAATCTGACAGTGAGTTCAGGTAGCAAGCAGATATCCCCAGATCTCAGGAAAAGTGGGCCTTTTCCCAGTGTCAGGAAGTAAGTTATGACTGCTCTAACAATTCATGATAATCCCATTCCCCTGGCCCAGTGACTGCTGTAAGGTGTTGTGTGATCCCATTATGGCCAATCCGAAATAAAGGAGAGAATTCTCAAGGCTCCCCTGACTGTCTAAAAAGATGGAGTTTCAGAAGATAAGATTTTTAGCCTTTGGCTCTCAGTTTCTGTGTAGGATACTGGCATGAGCATGAGATGCCTGGAGTTGAGGAAGCCAGATTGCAAACATGAGGTGATAACCATTAGGGGGGAAGAAAAACAAACCGCAAAACAAAAACAATAAAACAAATAAAAAACAATACACTGAAGATGGAGTGGCAAGGCTTTGAAAAATTTGACATTGCTGAGCTATTGCACCAACCTAACAGTGCCTACCTGCATATTTCTTGTTATTTTCAAAAGTTAAATACTTATTGCCTAGGCCACCGTTAGTCAGATTTTCTGTTCCTGGAAGCTAGAAGCATTCCTGATATGAGCTGTTAGTTCAGAGATGTGTCATTTAAGGGTAGCTGCCCAGCCCCATGCCTCACCTTCTTTGTCAAATGTGTACCTGTTGGAGTTATACCAAGGCTTTGTAATGGATTTTATGCTCGGTATCATTTAATGCACATCTGGAAGTATTTGCCATAGATTTATCTACTATCATGTGCAGTATGGATTTTTTTAAAAATTTTTATTGATATGTAATCATACACATTTTGGGAGTACATGTGATATTTTGATACGTGTATCAATGTGTGATGGTTATATCAGGGGAATTGGGATATCCACTGCCTCAAACATTTATCTTTTCTTTGTGTTGGGAATACTACAGTTCTTCTCTTCTAACTATTTTGAAATATACAATAAATAATTGCTTAGTATACTTTCCTTACTGAACTATCGAATACTGGAAATTATTCCTAATATCTAACTGTATTTTTGTACCCATTAACTGGAAGTATGGATTTTTGACTAAAGAAAATAAATCCTGATTCGTTGAAGATAACATTTAGATACAGGAACACATATCTCACATGTGTGGCCATATATTAGAAGTAATTGATTTGTATCCACTATGAGTTGATAAATCACAAGATTATTCAGTACTCAACAGCAACTTGATAATTATTCAAACAGAACCAAATGTTGGCCCTTCAAGTTCAGCTTGAGCCATATATACCATATACACCTCAGTCTGCAGATCCCCTACAGAAAAATTTTTAAAAAAAGGCAATGACTCAGAATCTACACAGAGGGCCCATTTCTGCAGTGTTTCCCCAAATATACAGTCTTTTTCTTCCATCTTCCTACATGCATATTCTAAGATTTACTAGTTTTGAACACATACATTATGGGTATATGTTTACATTTGTTGTTTCATTCTGTCTTATTTTGAAACTATACTAGAGTACTCTGACACATAGAACTGTTTTCTAAGATGCTCTAGTTCCATGTCTGTCATCCCTGAATTATCAATTTTTCCATCAACAAACATTGGTGTGTGACGAGCATTGTGTTTTAGGACTTGTATCTGAAAGGGTTGGGATGTGTGGTTTTAGGACTTGTATCTGAAAGGGTTGGGATGTGTGGTTTTAGGACTTGTATCTGAAAGGGTTGGGATGTGTGGTTTGTTTTTTTCCAGTGACAACACTAATAGAATTGATCCCAGCAACAAGAAGTTACGGTATTCTCTTATTCTTATCCAAGAATCCCATCCCCAGCCTTGGGGAAGGAAGAGAGAACTGTCAATGTTCTCCTCTCCTCTGGGGAGAAAGAATGGTGTGAGCAAAGCATCTAGCTCAAATATGGTAAGACAATAGTATCATATTTTTTAAGCGGGTTCTATAGGCTTGCACTCAAGAAAAAACAACAAGGATATCATCAACTTCCTTGTTATCTAAGTCTTTTGTATTCAGCTGATCCTTTGGGAGAAAACTAGATAACCACGTGAGGCAACTTGTACAATCCACTAGAAAGAAGCTTATTTCAGAAACTATGAGCTTCTTGAGAATACAGGTTTGCTTCTTAATCATTTTTACATCCTCAGAACCTAGAATAATATCCCGCACAAAGCAGGTACCCGATAAATGTGTGTGTGATAAATGAATACACAGGGTTTATTGTTATTATTATGGTCTTTTTATTATTACTATTATTTTTCATCATCATCATTATTATTAGGTACAGGTAGTCTAACTGGGTACTCTCACTTGAGACACTGTAGGATAAAGAAAACCAGTCTCTAATAAAATGTGGGATTCTGGTCTATTTTTCAAAGTCTGAGCTACAAAAGTGCCACAAAATGTAGTTCTGTGTCTAGATGAAATCTTATTTTAAACTTGCATTTTAAAAACTCTGGAATGAAAATCTAAGTTGGGGATCTCAAGTTGGTTAGAAAGGAAATTATTAAGGACCCTTTCTTACACTCTAAAGTGAGAAACATCACGTTGAAAATGCACCAACAGTATTGGGACCTCGTAAAATATCCATGAAGAAAACTCTCTTAGACAAAAGTACCTGATTTTTTCGATCAAGCATTGTATTTGTCAGAGTACATGATTGGGGTAGCACTGACAGAAATTTTATCACATTTAACATTTGTTCATTTCACACTTCAGGCTCTCTCTCGATCGCAGAATTTATTTCATTGGCATTTGTCATATCTCGGCTATCTTCTTTCACCACTTTGTAGATGGTGGCTTTTTTAGGCGACTTTTTCTGAGCTGAGGATTTTTTTTCTAGGATGCCAATCCAATCTGGTATTTCAAAATGCCAACACCATTGGCCCTGCTGGAAACCGATTAAACAATTTCTATGCCTAACAGCTCTTTTCAAGTTGCTGAGTTTTTGATTTTCATTTCTTAAGGCTAAATTTTCACACACACAAAAATTGCCCACTCTTTGCATGCAAATGAAGCAGTTTAGAAATGGAAATTCAAGCACAGTGAGCCCTGCATTAATTTACAAATCCATGGCATATTTAAAATATTTTTTCAAATTGCTTCACACGTTTTGGGTGTGTGACACATCGCCATTTAACTTAGTCAAAGTTATTTTGCTGATAAACTTTAGATAACTCCAAAGAAGACATCTTTGGGAGAACCAAGGGAGAACTGTTTTCTGTTCCATTACATACATTTTTTTCATTAAAATAAAACGGGATCAACTTGGGTGAGCTAGAGCTCTCTATAAAGACAGGAATTTCTCACCCAGATGAGAAACTTGAGTGAATGGAAGAGGAAAGGGAAATCAATGTCCTTGTGAGTAAAAGTCTATGAAAGTACAGTGTGTATGTCATCAACACTTTACATTTCAATCCCTTCATTTCTGGTTCCTGTAAGAAGAGAACCCAAACGTATCTTCACGCCTCTGCAGAGATAAAAATAGGTAATCATCACTAGTCTTCAGAAAAGTATATCCTAGCTTTCTGTTTTATATTTGCAAAGCAAGAATGTACATTTGCCTCAAATAGGGCTATTGAAGGGAAAGACTTTTCATCCTTCATTTTCTTATACTGCATCAAAGCTAGCACATTTTAGAACTGACATTCATGAGGTTTTTTTTTTTAAATTTAAAGGAAACCATCCATTTATCAATATCAATCAGCCTGTTCCTGACCAATTCAGATTTCAGTGGGACTTATACATTATAACATGCACTAATTATGAAGTTATAATAAGTAACACAGTGGTATTGGTGCAGGGACAAATTGTCCATGGAAAAGATTAGAGAGACCTGAGAAGACTCACACATACATAGAAAATCTGACATTGCAAATAAGTGGGAAAGGAAAGACTTCAACAAGGGTGCTAGGACAATGGGAAAGAAAGAGAAAAAGAAGGGAAGGAAGGAAGAATGGAAGGAAGGAGGGAGGGAGGGAAGGAAGGAAGGAAGGAAGGAAGGAAGGAAGGAAGGAAGGAAGGAAGGAAGGAAGGAGAGAAAAAAGGAAGTGAGGGGAAGAAAGGGAGGAGGGGAAGAAAGGGAGTGAGAGAGGGAAAAGAAGCGGGGAGGGAGGGAGGAAGGGAGGGGAGAAAACAGAGAAAGAAAGGAAGGAGGGAGGAAGGATAAAAAGAAAGAAAAGAAAATGGATTCCCCTCACACACACCATTCACTAAAATCAGTTCCAGATAGATGAATAACCATGTGGAAAAGAAAACTTTACAATTTTTAGGGAAAAAATAGGAAAACATTTCTGTGACATCAGGATGAAGGAGGAAAGAAAACAAGTCACACAAAGAAGAAACTACAAAGAAAAAAATACAGATTCAGCTACATTCACTTCCACTCATCAGAAGACAACAAAAGAGAGTAAAGAAACGAGACCCCAAAACTGGGAGAAGATGTATATAACAACTATGATTAATAAAGGGGGAATATCCATAAAATAAAGAACTTCAATGATTCGAAAAAAACAACCCAAGAGGGGACACACAGCCAATGGGCAAAAGAGATGAAGGGGCATTTCACAGAAGAGGCAAGATGAATGCCCATTACACAAATGGGAAAATGTTCATGAATCATCAGGAAAATGCATAATGAAATCACTAGGAGATACCATTCACTCCCATGAGGTGGCAAACATTTTAAAGTGTGACATATCAAGTATTAAAATGATGTCCAGTAAGGATATGGTATAACAGGCACTCCTGTACACTGGTGGTGGGAGCAAAGTCGTTAATCTTAATTTGGAATACTATTTAGCATCACCTAGTAAAATTAAACTTAGGCCAGGTACAGTGGCTCACGCCTGTAATCCCAGCACTTTGGGAGGCTGAGGCAAGCAGATCACCTGAGGTCAGGAGTTTGAGACCAGCCTAGCAAACATGGTAAAACTGCGTCTCTACTAAAAATACAAAAAATTAGCCGGGCATGGTGGCACATGCCTGTAATCTCAGCTACTCAGGAGGCTGAGACAGGAGAATTGCGAGGCGGAGGTTGCAGTAAGCCAAGATCTTGCCACTGCACTTCAGCCTGGGCAACAAGAGCGAAACTCCCTCTCAAAAAAAAAAAAAAATTAAACTTATGCACACTCCACGGCCACTCCCAGATGTATTCACTCCCAGATATACAGCCAATCCCAAATGTAGATATTGATGATACAGATATAGATATAGACATCGAGCCAAGAGAAGCTTGTACACATGTTTACCAGTCAATATACATAAGAATATTCACAGTATCATTGTTCTTCAGAGCAAAACAAGTCAAACATCCATAAACAGAAGAATACATGAATGAATGATGGCACAGTCATATGCTGGAATGCAATACGGCCACCCATTAATATAGTTAAATCTGAAATATATAACATTCAGCAATCAGAAAGCAAGTTTCAGGAAAAATGCATACATATACTTTTATTTACCTGAAGTTCTAAAACAGACAAAATTAAGTAATAGCTTATTTAGGAATATCTATACATAAAGAAAACCAAAGGTATTACTAACACAAAATTGAGGACAGTGACTATCTCTGGAGAGTAGAAGAGGAGATTACAATCTGGGGAGGTCCTGCCTAAGGCTTCACAATGAACCCTCTTACTGGGTTCATTTTATCATTAGTCTTGAAATTGTACATAGTATTAGATATATTTCTTTGGAATTATTATATATTTATTTTTTAAATTTCAAAACAAACTTTGATGTGTGAGAGCCAAATCAAGGTTACAAACATGCACCATCCTCCCCACCACATCCTACTCCAGTTTGTCTTAAATAGTAAGTTATTTCCAAAACTCTTCTCCAGAAGACATGTGAGCTTCCTCCTCACAACACTGTTGGGGAAGAATATGAGCTGATACAACAGCATTGATTCTGAAAGCCCTTTGCACACCTGTGCTTATCACTGCTGTTATGGTTGTATTGTTCATGCTGCTGTTATCTATTGTGCTTGTCTTTCTGCCACGTCATAGACTGAGAAAACACTTGACAGCTTGTTGACTTGATGCATCAGTTCCATTTTAATAGCTCCTCTAGTAGGTGACATTTGAAAACAAGTCTCCAGCAAAGAATCTTGTCCTGAAGTCCCAATCAAGCAAACTTTGTACACATAGACTAGACAGAGGTTTTCTGGCGAAGCATCTTTATCTTGTATAGATGTGTTTAGTCCATGCTTGTTAGACCCCGAATTTCTATATGCAGTCCCAAGTAAATGACGGATGTGTATTTCTTCCTATCTTAAATGTACTTTCTTTAGCTACTTTAACATCTCTCAAATCAGGATGCATTTGCAATCTATGGCATAACATAGTTTGACAGCATTTTTTTTCTTTCTTAGTAAAACACAAAATAATGGTTTTCTTAAAGTTGATGGTTTCTTGGTTTCTCTGGCCTATAACATCAAGTTTCCACAGGAATTCCCATCAATTGGAGAGAAAAAAAAGCAGACGCCAGAACATAGAGAGATCAAATGCTGCCACACTGCCTAGAGACTGGAAATGACAGCCTGCAACAAGCCACACCTGAAGGCTGCTCTTGAGGGCAGGAAAACGGAAGGTCCAAGGAGAAGGAAAATGCTGGTTTGGTTCCATTTGAACCAAAATGCTGGTAAATGTTCACTTCAACCTTTTGTGATTTTGTGTTCATTTCAAAACACTCACAGACAAAAATGCATTAAAGCTGAACTATCAAGGACCCTCTGCTAACCTCTGACCTCAGGAAGCTCTAAGCACAGCTCAAAATGTTGAGCCAAGAGAGATATACAGGTAGTGACAGCCACAGCATGTGCAGTGAAGCTCAGCAGTGCCACTGAGGACTTCTGCCCCAGGAGTGAGAATGAGAACAGAGTTCACAACAGCCACTCCCGAGCTCTGAGAAGCAGTTCCACAGTGTGCAAAGGGTGGAAGAAGCTCTTCACCAAAATCTCTGATTAATAAAGAATATATCATGTTGCCCAGGTGGTCTTGCACAAGTGGTGTGATGCATATGAAGAAATCCAGTTGAATGTATAAGCAGTAATTCATAAATCTCCAGGACTTACAAAAATCCCTATAGAGCAAAAAATAAATAAATAGATCCATGGGGTTCCCTGAACCCCTTTCATTAGTTAACCCTGCCCTGGCTTAACTTTTATTTCAGTAATGGACTCTGATGTATATGGCACCAGACTGAGGATTTACCAAATGGTGTGAGTACGTATTTTTTTATATAAGGTTTCTAAAAGAGTTATTTGTATCCATAGATCCTTTGAGCATTTAAGAACTACTTGATAGGTTGCAATGTAGGTATTATAGGCTATATTTGCAGTGTTGGGCACCAAGTTTTCTTCAGGATATTGAAATGAGATTCTTTCTGTGTTTCACAGGAATTATCTAAATTTCCGGGAGTGGCATCTACAGTTTTCCATCTGTTCATGTCAGAACCTCCTTTAACTAAGCCTCTCTAGAAGGAGGGTCTTGCTTATTTGGTTTGATGTATTATTGGTGAGGCCAAGTCCAATATCATATACACACGGTGCTTAATAAGCAAGAACTGTTTGGAGTTTGAGTTTAATTTGGACACAGTTGGGCTCCATGGCTCATGCCTGCAATCTCAGTACTTTGGAAGGCCAAGGTAGGAGGATGACTTGAAGCCAGGAGTTTGAGGTCAACCTGGCCAACATAGCAAAAAAAAATTCTTGTAATTTTTACAAAAATGGTTTTAAAAAACAGCCAGACATAGTGCTGCATGCCTGTAGTCCTAGCAACCAACCCAGGAGACTGAGGCAGGAGGATTGCTTGGGCCCAGGAGTTTGAGGTTACAGTGCACTATGTGGTGCCACTGCACTCCACCCTGGGCAACGGAGCAAGATCCTGTCTAAAAAAAAAAAAACAAAACAAAACAAAACACCAAGCAGGAGGCAAGAGCAGAACTTGACATGTTTGGCTTTGTTTTGAGAAAACAAAATTTACCTGATGCCTGATGTAGCCTGGTCCTGAGTGATGTCATCCAACATGCTCCCACTCAAGGCACAGCTTCCTTGAGTATCCCACATCCTTGGGGGAAATCAAGATAAAGATTCTTACCACTTCCCATACAGTAAAGGAAATTTCAACGGAGAAAGAAAGAACGTAGGTAAAACTCCAGACCAGCAGCCTGAGCCTCTCTCTGCCACCTGGCCATTATAACACCCTCAAGGGTCCTACCAATGCCGTGCCTTCTTTCCACTCCATGGAATACAGCACTGAAAACGACACTGGGAAGTAGTTTGCTTCCAGTGCCCTGACATGTGACAGTTTCCTGCATGAGACTGTTATTCTTATTTGGCATTTGGACTTTTAAATGACTCTGTGATTAATGCTTCGATGCTGCACGTGATAATTGTCTTGGCAGAAAGATGTCTTTGTTCTTGCCCACTCACCTTTTGTATGGTGTTTCCCACTCCTGTTCCCTTTTTATGAGTTGTTGATGTTCATCTATATTTAGCGAGTGTTTTGCTAATATCCAAGGAGTCATCAAAGGTGCAGCTGCTTCAGCGCTACAGGAAACCCCCGCTTTAGGAGGCTAGCTCTGCTCTAGGAGGATCTGCTTTGGAACCATCCTCTGCATAAGGATGAGAAACACTCTTCTTAATTTTTAAATTAGCTGGCTGAGGCATCCGTCTTTTCCCCCGTTTGGGGCTCGATGAACTCATATGTTATTCTTGGTTGACTGTGAGACTAATGAGGATGTTTTTCTGATGGTCTTTATTTGGAGTTATATTCACTTGTTTTTTCCTCCCTTTCCAGGGGCTCTTTTCTTCATTGTGTGGACATGTGACCTTGTTTTTCTGTTTTCAGTGTCCCAAGCTAGGAAACGTGTGATAGTCCTTTCCTGTTCCTTCCTGAGTTACTGGTTTGTGTCACAAATGCTTGGCTCACTTCCTTCATGTCCTTAGGAAAGGAGGTCCCCTAAAATGGCTCCCCCCACCCCGCTGCCTTTTTACCATGTGTGAACACTGCAGCAGAAGTCATTACAAGGTCCACCCTTCTTGAATGTCATCTAAATCTGGTTAATTGACAATATATTCAAAATACTGTATTTTAAAGCAATCTCACTATGAGACAATGTCATCATAGAGTTCTCACTGTGCTCTAAGCTGCCTCTGTCCACAAAAAGAGAATGCTCAAAGACAATTCCCCATAAGGCCTTATTAGTCTCTCCAGCAACTCATTTTTAGTCTTCCTTAGAAAGAGAAAATATTTATTCTCTATTTTTTGTAAGACAAAAAATAAACTAAAATAAATTTGTCAGCTATGATGGTGCATGTGCCTGTAGTCCCAGCTACTCAGGAAGCTGAGCAGGGAGAGTTGCTTGAGCCCAGGAGTTCAAGACTGCAGTGAGCTACAGTTGCACCACTGCACTCCAGCCTCGGTGATAGAGTGAGACTCTGGTCTCTTTAAAATAAAAACTTAAAAGTCAGGAGTGAAAAAGAAGTCACCCTTTTCATACACATCTTGAAACAAAATAAGTAGGGAAGGGAATTTTGGAATGGATTTCACAAGTTCTTTTGAAACTGACAGGAATCCACCAGAGAAGGAAAACTAAACACAGAAACTAGAATGGGTAGGAGGAGGGCATTTGAAGTAGTCACTTCTACTTTCATTATTGTCCCTCCATCCAGTATGCATATTGCTCTTGTGGCAGAATTAGAGAGATGGAAAAACCAGCATTCCCAGGCAGCCCGCTTCGTGCGAAGCTTTAACACACCTTTTGGGGAGACACTGTAGTGCAGGTACCTCCCTCATGGTGATGTTATGAGGAGGAAATGAGTTGATGTTAAACGGTGTCTGGCATATAATAACTGCTGTAAAGCACTTATAAGCCTAAAAGTGAACT
The DNA here is from genome assembly GCF_001698545.2 of Rhinopithecus bieti. Taxonomy (NCBI): domain Eukaryota; kingdom Metazoa; phylum Chordata; class Mammalia; order Primates; family Cercopithecidae; genus Rhinopithecus; species Rhinopithecus bieti. The sequence continues at coordinate 5,793,012 of NW_016809830.1, read as the reverse complement.
TCAGCCAAATAAATAAATATATATCCATTTGATTTTCATCATCCTCTGAGCTAGATTTTTGGCACAGACACCATTAATTGCCTGCTCAAAAGCTACTTCCTTCCTCTTTCCTCGTGGGCAGGGCTGACCTCCACTTGACAAAGGCTGCAGATGACATATTCTGCCTTTCCCAGCATTCCTTGCAACTGAAGCATAAACTTGGAACCCAATCCCGGCCCATGGAGCCAGAGGACATTTTTGCTGGGGTCTTTTAGAAAGATTTTCCTGCCTTACAAAAAAAGCAGATGGAGAAGGAAAAGTCCCCCTCTATGCTTCCTGTGTTTTTACATCTTTCTCTGACAGTCATCTCTGAGGAAAACAAGAACCTAGTTTTGCTAAACTAACTCTGGAACCACCTCCACCCAGGCTTGTTGTCAAGCATTGTGCACTTATGTCCTTACTCTTTAAGCCACTTCCAATCAGGTGGTCAGTTACTTGTAGCCAAATACATCCCAAAGAGTGCAAGACTATTTTATATGAGGAAATGGCGGATTACAAAAGTTCAATAAATTTACCAGCCAGACAAGTGGTAGAGCTAGATTTTGAACCTGATCTAACTCTAGAGCTTGAGTTAGATCTTACTGAAGTTCTTACTTATTACTGCCTACCAGGAAGCCGCCACCACAGTGCTCACCAACTGGACAAACAAGTTTAGGGTTTGGAACACCAAGGAACCACTGTGTGCAGGGATGACTGGGAAGAGTATAGTATTAAAAATGCCTTATGTATGTATCATGTCTTGAGAGTCAGGGCTGGAGATAAATACTTAGGAGTCATCAACATGCCAAGGGTACTTTAGAGCCCTAGGGCTGTTGAATTCTAGGATGCAAAAGAGAGAGTATGGAGGACTGAGCCTTGAGCTCAGTGCTTACTTTATTGAGTGCTTACTATATGCCGGGCACTGTGCTACTTTAAAGATATTAGTCCTTATAACAAATCAGAAGGCAGACACTGTTATTGATCCTACTTTACATATGGAGAAACTGAGGCACAGAGTGGTTTGTGCTTGTTTTGTTTGTATCTTGTCCAAGATAACAAAGCTAGTAAGTAGCGAAGCATAATATAAATTCAGGGAGTCTGGTCTAAATTCCTGACCACTATAATATTTACTCTCAAGAGCTCTGCTTCTGTATCTTAGGCCTAGCTTATAGAGATGTGCTTTTATAATTTGGAGGATGAGTATATTAATACTATCATTAATATCATAGATGTCAACAAGGTCAACCCTAAGATTATGACCCTCCAGCAGATCGCTGCTGATATTCACTGCTGGATTACTCAAAGGATGCTCTAATGCACGCAAAAAAACACCAGTGAATTATAATCAGTAAAGGAGAAAAGTTCAACTTCAAAGAACTTACCCAGAAATTTTCAATACAAAATCTGAAAAGACACATTTTTAATTTTAGCATGCATGCAAGCTTTGAGCTTTATGGTTTTGTATTGTCCTTATTTTTAGTTTCTAGGTCTGAATCCAGCCTTGTAATTAGGAAGTCTTGAGGGAAGACACCACCACATGGCCCTGTTTCAGGATTTCATCATCTCTCTACACATTGTTACAGGAGTTCTTGACCATCTGCCTCTCTCTCATCTTATCCTCCCTGATTTCATCCTTCATAGTGTGATATAAAAAGCTATCAAATATAAATCTAAGCTTGTCGCTTGTCTCTCCTACTTAAAGTATTCCCAATTATCTATAGGATAAAAATCTAAGCACCTTAGCAAAGTATTCAAAGCCCTTGGTGATCTGGGTGTGTTCATCCCTCTGGCTTCACGTCCTGACCATTTACACATCAAAATACCAACATACCATTTGGTATACTACACCGACATACACAGACACACAACCATAGACACACACAGACACAGACACACACAGTCACACACAGACACACCATGTTTCTCATACCTCTGGGGCTCTGCTCATGGTGTTCTCTCTTCTTAGAATGCCCTTCCTACTATTTCACTTCAACTATACTTTAAAATCCATAAAGACTCTTCAATAAACCTCACTGCACCACTTACTGCTATCTTGACAAATTACCTAAATTCTCTGGGACTCCTTCCTCATGTTTAAAAATGGGGTTAAATGGAATACTATGTAGCCATAAAAAAAGAATAAAATCATGTCTTTTGCAGCAACAAGGATACAGCTGGAAGTCATTGTCTTAAGAAAATTAATGCAGGAACAGAAAATCAAATATCATATGTTCTCACTTATAGATGGGCACTAAACACTGGTTATTTGAGGACATAAAGATGACAACAGTAGACACTGGGGACTACTAGAGGGGAGTGAGTAGGAGAGATGAGGACAAAGGTTGAAAAACTAACTATTGGATACTACGTTCAGTACCTGAGTGGCAGGATCAATCATATCTCAAACCTCAGCCTCATGGAATATACCCAGGTAACAAGCCTGCACATGTACCCCCTGAATCTAAAATAAAAGTTGAAGTTGTTAAAAATAAAACAAAAATGTAGTAAATAAAAATTCCTGAGATAATCCAACTATACATTGTCTACAATAAACTTACTTTAGATCTAAGGATGCACATAGGTTGAAAGTGACAGGATGTAAAAGGATATTTTATGCAAATAGTAAACAAAAGAGAGCAGAGGTGGCTATACTAATATCACACAAATAGAGTTTAAGTCCAAATCATTACAAGAGACAAAAAAAGACATTATCTAATGATAAAAGGTCAATTCATCAAGAAGATAAAGCAATTATAAACATATATGCACCAAACATCAGAGTTCATAAATATATGAAACAAATATTGACAGATTTGAAGGCAGAAACAGACAGTTTGACAATAATAGTAGAGGACTTCAAAACCTTACTTTCAATAATGGATAGAACAAAGAAACAGAAGATCAATAAAAAAACAAAGACTGGAACATACTACAGGCCAAATGGACTGAACAGACCTATACAGAACATTCCTCCCAATAATAGCAGAATACGTATTTTTCTCAATTGTACATGGAACATTCTCCAGGACAGATCATATGTTAGTTCATAAAACAAGTTTTAATAAATTTTGAAAGATTGAAAAAAAGTCTGAAATATATACTCTGCCCACTATATCTCAATCACTGTGCCAGGCACTAGGAATACCATGGTGGATAACACAGATGTAAGTTCTGCTCTCAGAAAGATTGTAGTTTAAGTGGAGTTACAGAAAAATCAATTGCAATGCAATATGGTAACTTGTTGCATTTCAAAGTGTATTGCTTGAGTTATTTTCAGGTACAACACCTTTGCTTAGTTGTATAGTCACCCACCATAGGGCCTGGGTTGTACATAGCTGTGATTCTCCCTTAGAGACTATAATTGAAGCTGCTCTGCATCAAATTTTGTCACATTAATAACCTTTTGGATGCTACCTAAGGCAGATTTAAAATGTGACTGCCAATTATTTGGCACTCCTGCGATCAGGGAGTGAGGTCTCTGTCTCTTCCCATTGAATCAGGTGGGCTGGCAGTTTGGGCCAGTGGAGTATGATAGAAGTGATGCTATGTGACCTCAGAGTCAGCTTTCACTTTGTTCACTGGAACCTGCACACTTGGAGCCCTAAAGCTAGCATGTAAGAAGGTCAACTTCTCTGAGACTTCTAAGCTAACATGGCCACATGTAGATATCCTGGTCAACAGTCCCAGCTGGGCTCACCTTTCATCACTTCAGCCCAAACACCAGACACGTGATTGAAGAAGTCTCCTCAGAAATGGGTCCTCCAGACCAGCCCTCATAATCCAAGTTAACTGCACCATTCAAATTACCCCAGCTGAGACTCCAGACATTATAAAGCTGGGAAGAGCTTTCTTTGAATTCCTGATTCACAAAATCCGTGAGCAGAAGTCTGGGGGTAGTTTGTCACACAGCAATAAACAATCAGAATATTACCACTTCATAATAATTTGCAGTTTTACCACACTGGACCAATTTATCAAACTATTGATTCAGAGCTTCAAATCTGTCTCTCACTTATCCCCCTGCAATACTGCAACATAATTTAATTCCAATGCCAACCACTCAGAGTTAGCATCAGACTCCATAGGTTTAAGGGCATGGTCCCCAATAAGACAACCTGTACTTCATATACCAGCTGCAATTTCAGGGGTGCCCAGGCTACCTGCACTTCTGACCAACTGGCTACATATCCTGGGAGTTTCCATGGCCTCAGCCATGTTAAATAATTTGCTAGAATGACTCATAGAACTCAGGAAAGTGCTATACTTACAACTACAGTTTTGTTATTAAAGGATACTAATTAAGACCAACCAAATGAAGGGAGACGTAGCAAGGTCTAGGAGTGTCCCAAACACAGAGCTTTTGTGCCTTTACCTCATTAAATCAGAGCACATCGCTATCCAGTCATACTGATATGTTCACCAAGCAGAAAGCTGTGAGCTTTGGTGTGGAGTTTTTATTGGAGTTTCATTACATAGACATGAGTGATTAAATAATCTCCAACTCCCCCTCTTCCCCAGATGTCAGACTGGCTCAAAGTCCCTCTTTAATCACTTGGTTGGTCTTTCTGGTGATAAGCCTCACCTGAGTCATCTCATTAGCCTAAGCTCAGGTGTGATCCAAGGGGCCATGAATAAAAAGGTACTTTTATTACTCAAGAAATTCCAAGAATTTAGAGTACCCCACCTAAGAATTAGGGATAAAGACCAGTTGAATTATTTCTTATACAAACCCTCCTTCCTCCCCATATACTACTTCATTATATTGGCAGACTCAGCAAACTACATTTCTGCTTTGATGCTGGCTTCTTGTTAGGCTTAACCAAAAGGGTGTTAGAAGAAGACTGGAAGGAGGAGGAAGATATTTACTGCTTTGTGTTTGCCTCCTGTTTTCTTCCCATTCCTGTGGGCATCACCCCAGCCACACTTTCCACCCTGTAGTGGCAGTTCATTTCAATACCTACTGTCCATTACAATTTGTGGTTTTCCTACACTCCCAGAACCAGGTTCATTATGCCCCCTCAAAAACATGAGAACAAGCCAGTCATCAACAGTTACCACTCCCACGTAGACATCCAGGTCTCAGTCCATGAAGCCCCTTCTCCCAGCTCAGAGACACCAGCACCAGTCAAGCAGAATCTCTTCCTCAAAAGTCTGTGTCCCAGCCCCACAGGGTCCCCCATCCAAGTTCAAAGACACTAGAACCAGCCAGCTAGTAGCATCTCCTCAAAAGTCTTAATTTCAGCTCTATACATCCCATCTCCAAGTTTCTAAGTTTTAATAATTCTAACCACTGCACTTTGTTTCCTAAACTCTGGGGGTGATACATTTGTACATTTTTCCTTTTCTCCAATATCTAGTTATAAATTTTTATATTTAATTCCTTCCTTTAAAAAAGACTGGTGTCATTTTAATCTAGTGACTGATACACAGACTGTCAAAGATGACTCCTCTCCAGAATTGGTAACAATTCCATCATCACAAGAGTTCACCCTTGGCTTCCTTGGACTTACCACATCATCATAACAGGAGCTTTAGACCTGCACTATACAATAGAACCTACTATGATAATGAAAATGTTGCAATTGTTGCAATTGGCAATGCCCAACATGATGACCTATGGCCTCCTGTGACTGTTAAGAACAAAAATGTGACTAGTGCAAGCAAGAAACTAAATTTCCAGTTTTATTTATTAATTTTAATTTTATATAATTAACCTTACTTTAAATAACTACATTTCACTAGTGGCTATGGTATTGGACAGTACAGCTATATGCTTATTCTTATCTCTCTCATTTACTAGAACTTGTTCTATTTTTCTGCTAATTATGTTTTGGTCTGTCTTACCAATTGTGAGCTTCTTGAAGCATCACTGATTGTCTCGGTACCTGGGTACATGGCATAAGGAGACATTAAAAAATGATTAACAAATTGAGTATAGTGTGTAACCAGGGTAGTGCAGTGGACAAAGACTGAGGCCATGTGTCAATGAAGAAAGTGATAGCCTTGGATTGTAGAATATAACTACTAGGATAGCGCACCTAACTTGTTTTTGCCTCACTTTCCTCATCTATAAGATCATTTATATCCCACAAGTTGCATTGTTAGGAATCATGGTACTACTTACAAAATTGATCTAGAAGCTAAAGTTTCACCTTGGTATTAATTTTGACATTCTATCTTTCAAAACTAAGTTTAATACCTTATCCTCCTACCCGTGTCCTGTATCAACTAAATCTTTAAGAAACAGAAATATGTGTCTTTTAAGCAGAAAATACACAGAAAAAGTTCTAGAAAGTTTGTCTCTGCTCCTTGGCATGAAGGAAAGAAGGAAGAACTCCACTTCCTTCTATTATTCATTCATCCAATTGGTCATTCAATAAATAATTATTTCACAAATTTCAAGTATCAGGCATTGTAATGCCCAAACTACTTTTTTTTTAAGATTATGTAAATTAAATCTTTTTACCAATCTCTCTCAGGGCAACTTTTGCTTCCATTAGTAGTGTATAATACAGTTAAATATTCTACAAATTATATAATTGTATCTGTTGTACATTCTCTCAATTAAATGGTAAGCTAAATGAGGGTGGAAACCATACCTGTCTTTTCAACTTGCATCCCCAACAAAACCGTAACGTCTATGTAGCATCAATGTAGTATGTGACCATTAAATTGTTTTTGAATAAACGAATAAAGAGAAAAAGAATGCCATTGATACCATTTTGAAAATTGGTTACTAATGCCATACCTCACAAGAATTTAATAATCCCATTTGACAAGTTTTCTCAAGAAAATTGTCAACCAAGAACTGGAATTCCAAAGCCCAAAAGGGAATGTGGCTAGATAAAACATAAAGATCATAACTGAGCCCACAGTCCTCTGCTCATTAAATCAATGGCATTCAATGAATTAGCCCAAAACAAAGAACTTGAGAGGGGGCATAAAAGATATTTTAAATTTGCAAAAGAGACAAAGTTCTTGAAAATTCAATCTTTCCATTGCAAGAGCAAAGGTTTTGAAGAAGAAAAGAGTTCTGACCTTCAAAAAGCTAATAGTCTGAAGCATTAAGCTAGAAAGGAAGAGAGAATGCCTGATGATGTAAACTATAGTTTTCTGGCCCAAAAAGAGACTCATGTTGAACAGCATGTGGAGGGAAGAAGGAAAGAAGAAGCAATGGGGAGTCAGAGAACAGTTTAGATACTCGTGGATTTAGATGGTTTGCCCCTTCCCTTCAAGCCAAGCCCTATACTAGGAAAGACATTCCAGAAACTCTAAATTCAAGAATCCCAAAAAAGGTTTATAGGTCCTTAAAGTAGAGGCTGAAGCCTAGGTAATCAGCAGTCTCATGGAGAAGTCCCTTGTTCCAACACAGTTTTGCAACAGTCAAGTGAAAATGGTAGTAGGACATATCTGCAGAGAGGCCTTACGATGATTCCCTGAGCCTTCCACAATACCAGTGAGATAGAGAGAGCATCTGAAGTCCTCCATGCACAAAGAGAGGGGTTTATCATGAAGCTGAGGAAGTTTAGGCTTCAGAGCCCTTATCTGCATACCCCCTTTACAAAGCCCCAGAAGAAGTCCTGGCGATGTGTTCACATGGTCCGAGGTTTTTATAAAATTCACAACAGTAAAATATTTTAACGCAATTGGTTAAGACCACTGTTTCTTTTCATTGCAACTTCCTCTCTGTCACACTTCCCTCTGTGTCAGATGGTGTTGGAGTAGCCATCAGCATATTTTTGATACAGCTAAGAGGAAGTTGAATTGAGGATACATTTATATTTGAGTTTAGTCAGATATATTTACATGGTTCCCAGCCACTTCTGTGTATAATTGTTTATGCTAGCTATCTAAGTATACAAATGAGTGCCAAAACTCCTCCTAGCATCCACTGTGCCGACTCAGCCAGAGTCATGGCACAAAGTTACAGAGCCCAAAGTTACAATATGATGTAAACATATCCTACAGCACCAAGAACCAGAACAAGATGGGTAGTAGAGGAGAACAGTTTAAAATGTATGAGCCAGGTGCTGGCCTATGGAAAGTTCTTCTAGTCAAAAGAGGTATGAAATTATAAAGTAAAGCATTCAGCTTTCATTGATACCTACTCAAAATGAAAGTGCTTCCAAGCCAGGAAATATACCAATTAATATATTCAACTTCCATGAAATTATCATTTTTTATCCTGTTTCTTAAAGGTAGCTCTCAAAATTAAATTAGGCCTCTCACCCCAAGCCCTGCGTTCTTCCCTGCTGTACCCAACAGGGGCACAGATGTGCTGAAAGAATGGTGCTAGACCTGTGGGGACCTTACATGCAGGAGAACAAGGACGCAGAGGGAACCACGTGGACAGAGACAAGGGCCCTTAGGACCCTTCTGCTATTAACATAAAAAGGAGAGATGCTGATAGTCTAAGACCAGAGGAATGCCTCCCCCAAATGCCAGAATGGAACTTAACTGGTACTTTGATCAACACCCAGGGAGAAGGGGAAAGGAGAGATTTGGCTCTGAATGAAAGACTAAATACTCAGGTGACCAAAATCCTATGGTGATTAAGTTGACATGAAAGTAACTGATATTTAATTCCCTGACATCAGTGGGAAAAAAGAATTGAGATCCTATTTCAGTTCAGTCACAGAAAAAGAAGGTTAATCTTTGGACACCTGAGTTTTGTGACACTAAACTTAACACCCAGCAAATGAATCACAGAGAAATTCTGCCAGAGTGGCTGAGTCAAGTCAATATACAATGTTTCTGGTGACAAGGTTGAACTTTACTTGAGTCCTATGCTTCTGGAAAACAATGTTGAGTAAGAAATCCCCCACCCTCCTCTGCACCCACTGGTATTTTGGGGAAGGGTTAAATGCAATGAACCACACTGCTCTTTTATATTCTAAACAAAATGCATCACTCTCTTTCCTCATGCCTACCATACGACTCACAGATGACTCTTTTGTTTACCTGCTTCTACAAAACCTTACAGTCCCTTCCTTCTTTCCCCTGAGATATTCCTCACCAATGGACATTCTCCCTATTGCAGCGGTCTGAGTAAAACCATCTCCTTAATTGCCCAGAGTATTACATCTTGACGCTGGCATGTTCTCAGTAAGCAGTAACCCAAAGGCTAGTTGAGTTTGCAGTTATAATCATAAAACTAGGGTTTTATAAGCAGAGTGCAGTTGGGCATATGAAGGATCTGAACAATCAGTTCCATCAAGAAGACTCTTCTGAAGTTAAAAAATAAAATAAAGGCCGGGCGTGGTGGCTCAAGCCTGTAATCCCAGCACTTTGGGAGGCCGAGACGGGCGGATCACGAGGTCAGGAGATCGAGACCATCCTGGCTAACACGATGAAACCCCGTCTCTACTAAAAAAGACAAAAAAAACGAGCCGGGCGAGGTGGCGGGCGCCTGTACTCCCAGATACTCGGGAGGCTGAGGCAGGAGAATGGCGGGACCCGGGAGGCGGAGCTTGCAGTGAGCTGAGATCCGGCCACTGCACTCCAGCCCGGGCGACAGAGCGAGACTCCGTCTCAAAAAAAATAAATAAATAAAAGAAAAAAATACTAAAAAAATAAATAAAATAAAAATGCAG
>NW_016809830.1:5736801-5783273 GCF_001698545.2 Rhinopithecus bieti | reverse complement strand
AGACTATTCTGAAGTTAAAAAGTAAAAAAAAGGCCGGGCGAGGTGGCTCAAGACTGTAATCCCAGCACTTTGGGAGGCCGAGACGGGTGGATCACGAGGTCAGGAGATCGAGACCATCCTGGCTAACACGGGGAAACCCCGTCTCTACTAAAAATACAAAAAAAAAACTAGCCGGGCGAGGTGGCGGGCGCCTGTAGTCCCAGCTACTCGGGAGGCTGAGGCAGGAGAATGGCCTAAACCCGGGAGGCGGAGCTTGCAGTGAGCAGAGATCCGGCCACTGCACTCCAGCCCGGGCGACAGAGCGAGACTCCGTCTCAAAAAAAATAAATAAATAAAATAAAAAAATAATAAAAAAATAAATAAAATAAAATTGCAGACTTCCAAATGATTATGGCTGTGTTTTACACAGATTTGAAAAAAGAGATGACCAAAAAATTTCCCTAAATTTAGCAATGATTTACAATAAATTTTATTTTTTCAATCCCAAGGGAGCTCTACATACATTTGATGAATTCAAACTTATGTCCAGGTAAAAACAATTATTTCTGTTGAAGAGCCATGCTTAGTGACTGCACACCTTTTTCAAGTATTTCTATGACACTCCAAGATACTTGAGTCACGTGTTAGAAACAATGAACTTTGTTTCAGGTAAAAATTAAAACGTGAAGAAAGAGGGGTTGACTCGACTGGGGTAGGCAGAGAGTCACAGTATCTGGAGCTGTTCTTTCAGAGGGCTGGTGGCCAGGCAGGACTCATGAAACAGACATTTCTTACCCCTAGCCTAATTCACCCCTAAGCTGGGAGCTGGGAATACTCAGAAGCAAATGTCTCTTCCAGGATCTCCTTATGTGGCCCCACAGACAAGAATCACCCTGAAACCTCTCCATTCCTCCAATCTTGTCATCTACGCTCTCTTTCTCGTTCTCTGACACACACACACACACACACACACCCTGTCTCTCTCATGCACACACACTGTCTCACATACACACTCACACATACTCTCACACTCACACACTCACACTCACACACTCTCAAACATACACACTCACACACACTGGCTCCCTCTCACACACATTCCACCCTCTCTAATACACTTTCTCACACACACATACACTCTCACACACTCACACACACAATTTCTCGCACACACACTCTCACACACTTTCACATACTCCCACACACACACTTTCTCTCACATACACCCTCTGTCACACACATATACACAAACTTCATTTCTGGCTCTATACTCAGGCCTCTACTTCCCAATGACCTTGATCGTTTGAGAAGAAGGAAAAAGAAAAGTCTGTTCTTCGAGAAGTTCAGAGATCCGTCTTCCCGGGGCCCACTCCAGGGAAAGGAAAGAGACCAGGGGCAGAGAGCAGCCAGGCTAGGGGTCAGTCCCAGCCGCCCTCCACTCCCTGGCCCCATCCTTCCTAAGCTTACCTGCTATCCAGTCCAGGCTTGAAATTGCCAATAGGAAAGAAAAATCTACAATTGTGAAAACACAGACAACAGGTGTGTGGATATTTCCAAACTGATTTGAAGGCAAGATATTTTGTAAATATTATGAAAGGAATAATGTATTGGTCATAATTTGTATACCATAGCAAATGCATATATTATCCTTCCTTAAAACTATACAGACAAACCCACACATATTTTACAGGCTTCTTTAGAAATGTAATGAATATTAATTTAATATCTAGTCAAAATGTTCAAAACCAGCTTTCGTGCCACGTGAAGCATAGGATCACCCTGCCCATACTGTGGGTGGCACAACTTTCCAAAGTGGAATCGTTCACTGCCTTTTCATGCGGCAGCATTCCATTTGTTTGTTTGTTTGTTTTGAGATAGAATCTCGCTCTGTCACCCCGGCTGGAGTGCAGTAGCATGATCTCGGTTCATTGCAACCTCTGCCTCCTGGGTTCAAGCGATTCTCCTGCCTCAGCCTCCTGAGTAGCTGGGACTATAAACACCCGCCACCACGCACAGCTAATTCTAGTAGAGACAAGGTTTCCACATTAGCCAGGCTGGTCTCAAACTCCTGACCTCAGGTAATCTGCCTGCCTTGGCCTCCCAAAACGCTGAGATTACAGGCATGAGCCACCACACCCAGCCAGCGTTTCATCTTTATGCAGGATTTTATTTTAGATCCGAATTTGCAAAAGGGAGTCAACATATTGTCTAGTTTTGAAAACTAGACAAATATATCCGCATTATTCTTGACCCTCAACATTCTAATGAGGATAAGGGGGCATTTTTAGAGTTTACATTTTGAAGCAATCCCAACACTTTTACATCTCAACATCTAAGTTTCATTTCCTTCCCTAAAATCGAAGTGTACATTATTGTGATGGGTGTGAAAAGACCTGAGTGTAGTTAGATGAAAATGGCCTACGTGCGTACTAGTGATTTACGTTCAACACGGAAATGAGTTGTGATTTTACAGACAAGAATGATTTTTCCTTCTGTTTAATATTTAGGCCATGTCTCCTCTGGCATCAGAGTTCCTTATCTTTCTCCTCCTACTTCACACTTTCCATAAGCCTTCTGGTTTCACAGCAGACACACTATAAATCTTCTCCTTCTAAGTGTCCCACATATGTTTCATTAAAAGTGTTTGTTTCTTTGATCAGCTTGACGTTTTTTAATGCGAAAAAAAAAATAATAACTCTGTCACCTGGCACTTGGAACTGTAAAGGCCCTGAAAGCAGGGCAGCACATCTGAGTGGGCCCGAGTCAGGGGTCTGTGTTTGCCATTCAGACCCCCCAGGCATGGGCCTCCTCCTCTAGGATCCCAGAGAGCATTGACGGCATGAGCTAGAACACAGTCCTGGGGTAGCGGCTTTCCAGGGCTGCTGTAACAAAGTACCATAGACTCAGTGGCTTCAACAGCAAAAAATTCCTGTCTCACAGTTCAGGAGGCTGGAAGATCACAAGATCAAGGCGTTGGCAAGGTGGTGTCTTCTGAGACCCCTCTCCTTGACTTGGACTTCTCTCTGTACCTGTCAGTGTCCAAATCTCCTTTTTCTTGAGATGGAGTCTTGCTCTGTCGCCCAGCCTGGAGTGCAGTGGCGCAATCTCAGCTTACTGCAAACTCCACCTCCCAGGTTCAAGCTATTCTCCTGCCTCAGCCTCCAGAGTAGCTGGGATTACAGGCCCCTGCCACAGGACCAGGCTGATTTTTGTATTTTTAGTAGAGACGAAGTTTCACCGTGTTGGTCAGGCTGTTCTCAAATGCCTGACCTCAGGTGATCCATCCTCCTTGGCCTCCCAAAGTCCCGGGATTACAGGCATTAAGCACCACCCCTGCCCTAATCTCCTTTGTATCCAGGCAGAGTCCTACTGAATTATGACCCACCCTACTGGCCTCATTGGAACTTAATTACCTCTTTCAAGATCTTATCTCCAAAAAGTCATATTTTGATGTACTGGAAGTTGGGACTTCCGCATATGAATTTTGGGAAATAAAATTCAGTGCAACATACCTGATATTTTTTACACATTGGCAAAATACATGAGGAGGAAGAAGGGAAAAGAAAGCCAAGGAGAGGCAGTCACTGCTGATTCCTTGGCAAAGTGGAGTGGATTTCCCGGGGGCTTCAGATGTCATCTATTAAGGGGCTTGACTCACACTCACATAGGTTATGTCACCAACACTTCAGCAGGCAAATTAAGCCAACACAGAAAGGCCAAGGCGAGCTCTGAGTCACAGATGCAGGTCTGTATGGATCTTCTGGGCCTCTGCGACAGCCCATTTCCCAGCAGGGAGGGCATGGTGCAGAGTGTGATAAGGCCCCTAATTTTCCCTCCTTCTCCTCCTCCTCCAGGCCATCATTGGTAATGGTGATCTCAGAATAATTTCACAGAATCCACTGAGTACTTGTAGCCTTCACTCCCAGGAGTCCAAATGACTCAACTTATATTACATCTCCAGAAGCATAATTTTTGCCGCATAAAAGGGTACACCACGGAAAGCACTCTGTCCTGGGTAATTGATTCCTGTGCCACCCATTCCTCCTCCAATGGGACTTTCTCCAGAGGGTGAGGAGATTGCACCACACATCAGGACTCCTGGGTTCCCGTCTGTGGCCTGTGATGTTCTCATCAGTTAGCACACAGAGACGTCACCCTCAGTAATCATAATTAAATTTCTTCCCATACCACTCTGGCTGTACAAAAGTTAGCTTGAATTTCAGAGGCCATTTCACTTATCAGGTTGGACTCTATTTGTTTGGGTTAAACCATTAGGTTTTTCAAGTCTGTGCAAAGTATTAGTTCCGTATTTCATTGCATTTTCTTCTTCTACTTCTCAAAAGTATACTCTCATTTGGCTTTGTAGCTGGAAAGTGTACTCTATGACTCAGGAAAACAAATGGCATAAATATTACCACCATCCCCAGAAATTGTGGGCGTGTGTATTAACGTAAGTAGGGCAAGGAAGAAGGTAAAAGAGGAAAGGGGCCTTTTATTAGAACCCCAAAATTTCCAGTCATAACCTTGTCACCTTATACTCCAAAGGTACACACTGCTGTCCTCAGCTTTCCTGATATGAGTGGTAACAGTTTAGGGAACTAGGAATGGCAGATAAAGCGCAAAAGATACCCTTCGTGCTATTTCACATTTCACAGTACTGTTCATCCAGTACTGTCTAATAAAGACACACTTCACTTCTTTACTCTGTAAACACAAATTTCATCATTAATAATCTTATTATTTCAATCTTTTCCCCCACTTACTTACATTATTGCACACAAAGGGAAAACGTTGTCTTTATTATAAGATACATTATATGTGCTGTATATGCAGACAGGCAGGCAGGTGCTATGACTGACCATCTCACCAGAACGACGGAGAACAGGAGAGAAATGGTTCCCCTCAAAGAAAGGGAAGCTGTGCAGACAAAAACAACAGCCCAGCATGATGGGAGGTGAATTCTGCAGAAGGAAGGATAAAGCCAAATTTTTTGTGACTATTTTCTGTACAATTTCAATAAATAGGAAAGGAAAATTTAGTTATGGGGCAGTGTGTTCCAGTCCAGACACAACCACTAATTAGTTATAAAACCTTAAGAAGCCTCCTCTTCTTCAAGCTTGTTTCTTCATGTGCAACCTGAGGACGTTAAAGAACGTTGTCTCCAGATGACCTCTGGGTCTCAGAGGATCTCCTTACATGACTGAAATGTGGGAGATTGAACTCTGACATCAAATAGCAGCATGAATATGAGAAAATCATTTAATCTCCCTAAACTTCATTTGTAAATTGGGAGCAATAATGTCTTAAGTCATTCACGAAATTTCATGTGCAAAATCATGTGGAAAATAAATATCAAGAGTTGCCACAGAGTAAATATCTTCTCTGTATTTAGTGCTGTACTGAATACCTTCTTACGGCTGTATCAGATTTCTCTATTCTATTTATCCAATACAGTTATCTCCCCTTATTTGAGTTTCACTTTCTGCAGTCAACATTATGTTAGTGCAGTCTGAAAATATGAAATGGAAAATTCTGGAAATAAACAATTCTTAAATTTTAAATTGTGTGCCATTCTGAGTAGCATGGTGAAATCTTCCACCATCCCACTCTGTCCTGCACAGGACACAAATTATCCCTTTGTCTAATGTGTCCATGCTGTCCATGCTATTCACCTATTAGTCATCAACACCATCATCTGCTCCTGATGGATGTCAGGATTGTCCTTCTTCTGACAGATCACCAGAAGGTCAACAGTAGCCTAGCACTATGTCACAATTCCTACATCATTCACCTCACCTTATCTCATCAGGCAGGCATTTTATCATGTCAGATCATCACAAGAAGAAATGTAAGTACACTACAGTAAGATACTTTTGAGAGAGATAGACTACATTCACACAAATTTTATTATGACATATTATTATACTTGTTCCATTTTATTATTAGTTATTGTTGTTAATATTTTCCTTGCCTAATTTATAAGTTAAATTTCACCATAGGTATGTATGTATAGGAAAAAAACATAATATATATAGGATTTGGTATTACCCATGGTTTCAGGCATCCACTGGGATTCTTGGAACATAACTCCTATGAAAGAGGGAGGAACTATTATAATGCCTGGTGAAGACCCACTCTTTATTTCTTTTTTTTTTTTTCTTTTTTCTTCTTTTTTTTCTGAGATAGAGTCTTGCTCTGTCGCCCAGGCTGGAGTGCAGTGGCATGATCTCAGCTCACTGCAACCTCTGACTCCTAGGTTCAAGCAATTCTTCTGCCGTAGCCTCCCAAGTAGCTGGAATTACAGGTGCACACCACCATGCCTGGCTAATTTTGTATTTTTAGTAGAGATGGGGTTTCGCCATGTTGGCCAGGCTGGTATCGAACTTCTGACCTCAGGTGATCCGCCTGCCTCAGCCTCCCAAAGTGCTGGGATTACAAGCATGAACCACCGTGTCCAGTACTCTTTATTTCTTTCACTCAACTTATTCCACAGTTTTGCTCTGATGTCTGAATAGACAATGATAATGGAATATTTACACATGAGTAGTCAGAGAAACTTAATGGATTTTCACCCTTAAGAAAATAAAGGTGAAAAGACAGGGACATGTAATAGGAACAAAAAATTGTTAAAAAATAAATAAATAAAAAGAAGAAAAAGAAAGGAAAGAGGAGAGTGAGATGACAAGAAATTAGAATAAGATAAAAATGAACACAGGTGAGGCAAGCAGGGTTGCAAGAAAATTAAAATGCAACAGAAAAATTAAAATAACTCGTGGGACCAATAAAAAGCCCAGTTTAAAACTTCAGAAAAGTGGATGAATAATATGGAGAACTTACTTGAGACATTTTCTTGGAATTTGGAGAAAAATTACATAGAGATAAAAATTATGAGAAAAAAATAATAGGTTTAAGCTTTGTTCATAGTCTTTCATAGCTAAAACCCATTCAGAAAAGCTATAGCTCTTGAAACTGAAGAAATAAATGAAGACAGAGTTATAGAAAATTTTCAACCCTGAGAAACAACTTGAATATTGAAATGAGTGACCATATTACAAGTAGAATCTTAAATAGACAACCTCACTTAGACTTCTAGTTGTATTTTTTATTACAAGGATAACAAAAAAACATTTTGTCAAAATCTGGGCTCAAAGAAATTAACTTGAAAGATGTAAATATTATAGTACACAAGTTAACATCTTTGCAACACTAAATACAAGATGACAATGGAGCAACATCTAGAGAGTTTGGAGGGTAAACGTTAGTGAATATGAATTTTCATTCCAGGCTGAGTTATTATTTTTGTATAATAGGAACCTAAGGCAGTATCAGATATGTACAAGCTCAAGAAAATATAACCCTTGTCGTTCCTTGAGGAAATACACATTGCAACTGACCAATGAACCAAGAGATAAACTAAAATTAAAACCTCAAAAACTGAAAACTACTGTTGATCTATGTCTGAATGTTAGTGTTTCCCTGACCAAAAATTCGTGTGTTGAAACCTAACCCTCAGGTGATGGAGTTAAGAGGTGCAGCCTTTGGGAAGTAATTGTGTCATGAGGGTAGAGACCTCATGAATAGGATTAATGTCCTTATGAAAAAGGAGCTTGTTCATCTCTTCTGCCACATGAGGACACAGCTAGAAGGTGCCACTTATGAGGAACAGGCCCTTACCAGACATCAAATCTGCTGGTGCCTTAACCTTGGACTTACCAGCCCCCAGAACTGTGAGCAATACATTTCTGTTATTTATAAATTATGCAGTCTAAGGTATTTTGTGGTAGCAGCCAAACTGACTAGTGCATAGGACAAAAGGATTGGGTTTTTGCTGTTAGTGCTCAAGGACTGCCAAGACTAATCCTGATGGAGTGATAAGAAAGAGGGCAGCAGCTTCAAATTGGGTCCCTTGATGTCTGGGTCCCACAGAGGTGACTCAGGTGCCAAGGAAGATGAGCGGAGGGCTTTGCTAAAGCATGCTAGGTCCACTACTCCCTTTTCAACCACAGCAGTTCTGTGTTTAGCCCTTTTTATTTATTATGGTTCTGCCAAATATTTGGTTTGGGGGGAAAAAAGTTTCAGCAGTTTAAAAAAATGGAGAATTAAAACCATCTGAACAGTAGAAGTATCAGATAGAAAATCTGGATTTGAACATCAACATTGCCACCTACTAATTATGTGACCTTGGGCAAATCATCAACCTCCATGACCTCCGGACTCTTCAGGTATAAGTTACTACCACATACCTTATGGGTTCTTGTCTGGACAAATTGAAAAGTGATGTGAAAGAAATTTTCTATGTGCTAACTTCCAGTAGAAACTGCATAATAATTTATGCTGTTTGTTTAGAGTATGGCCCACTTAAAGGTGTGTGTTCAATCTCATGCCACAAACAAGTTTGGAAGGTGAGACAGTTTTCCACATGGGGCTGGACCTCCCAACCACTTTTACTTTAGGATGTGCTTAGAGAATGTCACTTGAGGTCAACAGAGGCATCAGCTTGTGACCCAGGGGTTCCAGTCACTCAAGCCTCATTCAGACACACAGGGGGACTACGAAATAAGTATCATGACCCAACTGTAACCCATCTGCCGGTAAGGCAGTTCTGAGGTAAATATTCACATTTCCATCTCTTAATGTAACATGTTCTAGATTTAGCTAAGTGACAGCATCTCTTAGGAAGTTACACCTCTTTTGATTTGCTTGCTGGTCATCCAGAACCTACACACACTCTATCATTCCAAAATTAATTTCCATTTGACAAACTGAAGTTGTCAGTCATCTCATCTTTCCATACTTTTACGCAAATCTACGAGTCTCTCCCACAGAGCACTGAGCCAGGACGCACTGAAATTTGACGTTTAGCACCACGTTGCTCAGAGTGTTCCTCTGTCTGTGGACATCCACAATTCAACCCCACTATCTTCAGAGAAACTGACATTTTTCAAAGGTTTATAATTACATAAAAAATGATTCTGTTAAATATGCGAGAGAAATGGATATAAATTGTATATGAATTATAATCTTAATTCATAAAGAATATACATTGAAAGAAATACTGAAAGTAAATACTTTACCGGGTTAGCAGTAGTTTTATCTAAGTAATAAATGACTCTTTTCTTTCTACCTTTCTGTATTTTAAAATATTTTATAAGGAATGGCATTGCTTATTTTTAATGAAGCATAATTTAAATAATGTACACAAATCTTAGGTAAACAGGTCAATGAATATTTACATATGTGTACGCTCAGGTGACCACCATTTAGATCAGGACTATTTCCATCTCACCATAAGCCCTCTCACGTCCCTCTCAGTAAGTAATACCCACCCCATCTCAAAAAAAAACAGTAACCATCATCCTGACTCAATTGCTATGAATTAACTTCTAAGAAATATGCAACACCCTTAAAATGGAAGAGATAATAAATATTATTTTAATTATATAAAATGTAGGAGATATAAACAACAAAATGTCGATATCTTAACACACATACATGCTTTTCCTGAAAGCATGGACTGATAATTATGATTGCTGTGTGCTTGCAAAATAGATCTTCTGGGAAATGGCCACCATGAAAGAGAAATAATTCATATGAGCTAAAGGTGACCCTCCAGGGCTCTGAAGTTTTGGTTCAGAATAGCAAACTCTGTCCTTTTTGGCACATGCATAAAGTTCATTTGAATTTGCAGAGATTTTCAGTTCCTCCAAAGAGACCCTGCAGGAACAGACTCCCCTTTGAGATTTCTGATAATTGTCAATGCTCAATGAGCGGAACTTGCTTACTCTAATACCTTCTTTCTAAATATAGTTGCATAGGTTTTTCACCTTCCCAACCTGGCTGAAACCTAAAGAGATAAAAGTTTTTTGTTTTACTTGTATTATCCTATAGGATCCAAGAGAACCGAAAACATCTTCTGTTTGAATAGTCAATACTGTGATCTTCTCCATAGAATGAGTTTCTGTACCTTCCTTTCAGATCTAAACATCATCACTGAAAGAGAGTCTCCTTTTGTGTGAACAGTTCAAAATAACATGAGGTTTGGCTATTTCTCTCTAGTGTCTTTAAAGGGAGACAGCCAGCACTGTTAACATGCTTTATTTCATACGCCTTCATATAACTGAGAAATGGGTATCAGTTTCCCCTCTGACATCACTTATGACGTTTAAATAATTTATCCTTCTAACTTTTCCATCTGGAAGTGATTTTGTTTAACTTCAAACATGTTAGGCTTTTCTTCGTCGTCTCCTCACCACTCCCTAGATTCTCCACATGCGGTGAGGCATAGACAAAAGTTCTAGTGTAAGTCTGTGTGGTGCTCAAATAGAAAAGAGAATGGGTCGAGGCGTGGTGGCTCATGCCTGGAATCCTAGTATTTTGGGAGGCCGAGGCAGGCAGATCACTTGAGGCCAGGAGTTCAAGACCAGCCTGGGCACTATGGTGAAACCCTGTCTCTACTAAATATGCAAAAATTAACTAGGCGTGGTAAACCCGGGAGACAGAGATTGTAGTAAGCAAGATCATGCCACTGTACTCCAGCCTGAGTGACAGAGTGAGATTCTATCTCAAAAAAGAAAGAAAAAGAAAAAAGGACCAGGCGTGGTGGTTCACGCCTGTAATCCTAGAACTTTGGGAGGCCAAGGCAGGTGGATCACTAGATGAGGAGATCAAGAGTATCCTGGCCAACATGGTGTAACCCCATCTCTACTAAAAATACAAAAATTCTGGATGTGGTGGCGTGTGCCTGTAGTCTCAGCTACTCTGGAGGCTGAGGTAGGAGAATTGCTTGAACCTGGGAGGTGGAGGTTGCAGTGAGCCAAGATCACACCACTGCACTCCAGCCTGGCAATAGAGCGAGACTCTGTCTCAAAAAAAAAAAAAAAAAAAAAAAAAAAAAAAAAAAAGAGGGAGAGAGAGAGAGAATGGTTCCTATTGACTATGTGCATCTCCATTATCCTATACCTTACAAAGCCTCTCCCAACCGTGTGGTGTTTCTCACTGGCCTCCACCTCACTGCCAGATCTCTTCTCTTCTCTTCTGTACTAAACATTTGTTTTTCTTGGAAGTGTTATTTGTGGAGTCTCAATATCCTCCCTCCAAGCCCTGTTAGATCCCCTGAGGGGCTTCTCTTCCCTTTCCCTGTTCTCATGGTAGCTTCCTTTTCCTAAACATGTTTTGGTCAACATTTTTGTTCTTCTGTTTTTCAAATCTGGCTCCCTGACCTGTTGGATGCATTCACCCCACCTTCCTCTGATCATGAACAGATCTTTCAATCTATATCCCTACCATAGAGGGCATGGCTCTCTCTAAAAGCATATCTCTCTCATACCCAAAAACTAGCTCTCTCTTTGCTGTCAGTGACTGCTCAATGTGCTCTAACATCCCAATTGCCCATTCAACCCACACTCAGTGGATTACTTTCTGAACACATACAAACTATATGAAAATAGAAATGTTCTTAATGCCCTTTAGATATTTAGCCTTGTCCCCAGATAATATTCTACCCACATAACCAACCCCTGCCCATTTTAATTGGTTTTCCTAATATATTTCAAGATTTCACAGTATACTGGCATAAAGGAAAGAACCTGGGCTTTGAAAGCAAACAGACTTGGGTTCAAGTCCCAGTCAAATATCAGCTTCTCAGGACATTGGTCTCCTTATCTCAAATAAAAATAATAAAAACTACTTCACAAGACAGTTGGCGGGAGAAATGAGGAACATATGTTCCTATATAAGATACCTAGCATAGAGTTTGACAGATAGGAGGAGGTGTTTTAAACTTAGTTCTGTGACCATTCCTTTCTCTGATTTTTTTTTAAAAACAAAATGTTGGCATGCAGGGGTATGTGTATACACACACACACACACACACACACACACACACACACACACACATCTAATATAAACCCAAACTCCCTAGACTGGTACTAAATTAAGTTGTCTCTCTTCTGTGCCGCAAACCCTATTTCTTATTCCTTTTCTGAATGCAGACATTAGTGATGAAATCTCTCTTCCCCTAAGCACTGCAGCCATCCCCTCTTGCAAACTCTAGATGTATATAGCCTCTCTATTCCTACTGATAAGATGCTACCATGTGTTTTGGTCACTTCTTGACTTGACAAATGTAACTGTTGTCCAGATGGCCTATCCTCCCTCTGTGCTTCTCAAGTCTAGTAAATATTAGAGACTGCTGCCAAGATTCTCTCTCCCCCTGGTCATTCTGAACCTAGTTCAAATCCCTACTGTTGCTTTGTAACAGCAGTTACAAAATTCATTTTTTACAGAATTCAACATATCCTAAATCTGAAATGAAAGCAAAATTCTCCCTCAAATGTGTTTGGTTGCTTTTATTGTTCTTCTAAATTTTTACTTTGTTCATGTGTTTCTACTCCTTCCAACTTTTTTCTTTCTCATTCTTTACCCACCACTTGGATTTTTCCATTCATGCTGCATTCATTTGAAAGTCCTTTCCACAACTCAGGTTGAAATTTAATTGCCATTGTGACATATATATATAAAGGATGAATTCAGATTGACTTTCTCTCTCTGTCTCCACGTGCTCGCTTGCCCTTCTGCCGTGTTACGATGCAGCATGAAGGTCCTCACCAGATGCTGGTGCCATGCTCTTGACTTTCCAGCCTCCAGAATAATGAGCCAAATAAACTTCTATTGTTTAGAAATTACCCAGTCTCTGTTACTCTGTTGTAGCAGCAGAAAACAGACTAGGACACAGGCTATAAACGTTTTTTCCTCATTCAAAAGTGTTCTTAAAACACCATCTAAAAAGCTAATCAGGCTGAGTGCAGTGGTTCACGTCTGTAATCCCAGCACTTTGGGAGGCTGACGCAGGCAGATTGCTTGAGGTCAGGAGTTTGAGACCAGCCTGGCCAACATGGTGAAACCCTGTCTCTATTAAAAATAAATAAATAAATAATACAACAAATTAGGCTGGTGTGGTGGTGCACGTCTGTGATTCCAGCTACTCAGGAGGCTGCGGCACGAGAATTGCTTGAACCAGGGAAACAAAGGTTGCAGTGAGCTGAGATTGCACCACTGTTCTCCGGCCTGGGTGACAGAGTGAGACTCTGTCATAAATAAATAAATAAATAAATAAATAAACAAATAAATAAATAAATAAATAGCTAATGATACCTAAATTGATAAATCTATTCAAAGGATACTGTTGGAGCCTTTAAAAGAATAAAGCAGTTATTCTAGTGTAGAGAAATCGCCCAAATATACCATTAAAGAGGACAAAAAAGTATGAAAAAGTGTGTTTAGTTTGACCCTTTTAATGCATAAAAAGTACATCTGTGTATGTGTACATACACACACACGCAGACAAAGAAAGAGTCATATTTGCATATGTTTCTGCAAAGATACACAAGACTTTAAGTGTTTACCTTTGAGAAGAGGGACCTTTTTCTACTATTTGAATTTTCTAGCTATGTGCCTTAGTTACATTTTATTCTAATGTCATCAAGCATTATCTAGGCAGTAGGATGATGCGCAATTATTGCTTCTTTTTTATACTATTCAACATATTAATATCTAAGAAATCTTACATTTAAAAAATAAAATTAATGATTTCCCCACTCCAGAGGCTTGAGCATGGAAAGGATTGTTAGAAGAAACCAACACAAACCCATCACAGCCCCTATGCTGAGTGCACTACTTATTTCAAAATGTCAAGTCCTATGTTATGTTCAGCACTGAGCTGGAAAAATAGAAATGCACTAGGGACAAGTGTACTGAGAACATAAAAATGAATCAAAGACAGTGCCTGCTCTCAAGGAGTTTCTGTATAAACAATGGAATAATTTCTACAATCAAAGCGAGACAAGATGCTGCAGGAAATCTCTGTGGCACAGCAAGGACAGACTCAGAGGAAGTGACTTTGAGTTGGGCCCTATTTCACTAAGGATGAGCCAGTCTATGCAGTAATAACAAATTGGTTCTGAAATCTCAGTGCCTAGCACTATCAAAGGTTATTTCTTGCTCCTGTGAAGACTACTGCTACACAACAGGCTGTGCAGCTCTCCATGTTTTCTGCCATATGAATCTCAAGACAGTTTGCCACTGGTAAAATGGTTAACTAGATAAGTTGATCTTTGGGAGTCTTTCACACTTTCTTTCTTCTTCAGTACAAATTTTTTCTTTCTCTTCACTATTGGCAAATAGTTTTCTTCACATCCCTTTTCTTCACCCAAGGAACCCAGCTCTCATACATTTGACTGATGAAGCTCCTTCCCTTATAATCGCACTTTCTCCCCCATCTTTCAGACTCATCCAGTGCACCTTCCCAGAGGCAAAACTTGCCTGAGCTGTGTCTTGTTCTCAGCTATTTGAGCAGTGTGATACTACACACAAATGTAGAAACAAATGGATAAGAAATAGAGTCTCGCTGGAAAGAAGCTTACAAACATTAGGAATCAAATGCAGAAAAATTATTAATTAGAAGTGAATATTCACCCAGGGGGACTCATGCACCCTCTCTGAAACAGTTCCATGTTCCTCACTGTGACATTAGAGGCAAAGACCTGAAAACATGAAGGTGCTGTACTGAGCTAAAATGAAGCTGCTGTGAATGCATCTTGAAGACCCTGACACCCACTGTGCTAATTCTCTATTGTACCCTCCATATCCATTCTCTTCCCTTCTCTAACCTGTTCTAGGTATAGAAAAGTTCCTTGTAGATTATAGCACTGGTCTCCCTTTCTGTCTGGCTCAACCAATGGGACTAACTAGCAGGTAACCAGACGGCAGGAAAAGAGAAAGTTCACAGTATTCATTCCCTCAGGTTTCTCCCTGCCTTGCTGTGGCATGGCAGTGGCTACAGTACCCTATTTAATGCCACACTCTGGTCAAGTGGTCTCTTTCCCATGGCTACAACTCTCGCTAGGTTTGTTCCAGGAACAACCACCTCCTTTTACCTCCTCAAGCCTGGATGTGGTAGTGGCTTCCCACTGTTGCTGGGACCTCATCATCTTTTGTTGGTTTCTGCAACTTCATTCTCACCTATGTTGAATTATCCCTTCATGACACTCTTCAATTACCCCTTAAATGTGCCATCTGTCTCCTGCCAGTCTCCACCCAGCTCAGCTCTTCAGAACTTCCTCAAGACAAAGGACTTGTCAAGACAAAGGACTCCTCAAGACAAAGAAACCCAGGGAAGCCAGGTCAGCCCTAACAAGCAGCCTCAAAATAAATTCCTCTACTGAGTGGGAATTCTTAGATGGTGTATCAACTATAGGAAATAGTATGACATTTCTTCAATAAATTAAACATAAAGCTGGGGGCAGTGGCTCATGCCTGTAATCTCAGCACTTTGGGAGGCCGAAGTGGGAAGATTACTTGAGGCCAGAAGTTCAAAACCGGTTTGGTCAACATAGCAAGACCTCATCTCTTAAAAAAATTAAACATAAAATTACCATAATTGCCAGCAATTACACATCTTTTCAAACAGATATTTGTACACACATGTTCGTAGCAGCATTATTTGCAATAGCCAAGAGATGGAAACAATCCTAGGATTTATTTATTTATTTTTTTAATTGTACTTTAAGTTCTAGGGTACACATGCACAACGTGCAGGTTTGATACATAGGTATACATGTACCATGTTGGTTTGCTGCACCCATCAACTCGTCATTTACATTAGGTATATCTACTAATGCTATCCCTCCCCCAGCCCCCCCAGCCCCTGACAGGGCCCAGTGTGTGATGTTCCCTGCCCTGTGTCCAAGTGTTCTCATTGTTCACTTCCGACCCATAAGTGAGAATATGCAGTGTTTTGTTTTCTGTCCTTGTGATAGTTTGCTGAGAATGATGGTTTCCAGCTTCATCCACGTCCCTGCAAAGGACATGAACTCACCCTTTTTTATGACTGCATAGTACTCCATGGTGTATATGTGCCACATTTTCTTAATCCAGTCTATCATTAATGGACATTTGGGTTGATTCCAAGTCTTTGCTATTGTGAATAGTGCTGTAATAAACATACATGTGCATGTGTCTTTATAGTAACATGATTAACCCTAGGATTTATTGATGGATAAATGGATAAACAAAATGTGGTATTTATACAATGGAATATTATTCAGCCTTTCAACATGAGTTTTGGCGTACATAATTGGAGTATGTAATTTGGAGTATATAATTGACCATTTCAACCATCATTTTTAAATGGTATGGTTCAGTAATATTATGGTTTGAATTTTTGTCCTGGGACATTCAAACCATAACATTCAAACCAAAACTTCAAACCATAACATCACTGAATCATAGCATTTTTAAATGATGGTTAAAATGGTAAATTTTGTGTTATGTGTATTTTATCACAATTTAAAATAATTTTTAAAAATTCCTCTGCACTATGTTATAAATAAGTTTTCTTTAACTAGAACAAGTATCAAGCATGCTTAATTCAAACAATTTCACTGCATCAGCCAGGACAGGAGGTGAATACATAAGCTCTCATACAAGCTATCACCTGGACTGGAACCCAAACTGGACTAAAATGTGTCATGCCAGGGAAGCCGGAAACCAACAACATGTTGAACAGAAACCCAAGAACATACCTATTCACACACAAGGCTCTGTCCCCAGGCAACAGAAAAATCTGATTTCCATGTTCTCCTCTAGCATCCTGGCTTTGAGGTTGAGCCCCATGTTCTCAAAACAAGGCAGTCTCTTTGCTTCTTCCTCTAACTGGGTGAAATAAAAGCCAGGGACATCTGAACCAAAATGACTGGCTTTAAAATTTTTTTTTTAATGTTCCTGTACCCACCCTGGTTAATCCTTCATTTCCTGAAATATATGGTCTCCCCTGTTATACTGAAGCTCATGCTGCCATCACTAGTAAAACTGGGACATTTGGAGCCTGACATATCTCATTACACAATATGCACAAAAGGCCCAGAGTAGAAGCAGAGTGAGCCCACATCTGGTCTTACCTCCTAGGGTGAGGCAGGGCTATAAATGTTCAGCTCTAGCTATTGGGAGAAACTCCCATTAGGCAGAGAGTACAAAGACAAGCATTTGTCTCATGCAGTGAGTCTCAAAGTGTGGTCCCTAAGCCAGCAGCATAAGCATCACTTGGGAACTTATTAGAAATGGAACTTAATAGGCCTCACCCTAGATCTACTGAATCAGAACTTCTGGGAGTGGGTTCCAGACATCTGTGTTTTAAAAAGGTCTCCAGGTGATTCTGATGCCCCCTTACTGTGGGTCTCAAACGTAAGTGCCAGTAGGAAGTGCGAATTCCCACACCCAATACCAGAAGGTCTGATTTAGTAAGTTAGAGGCATAGTTGAGGAACAGTGTTAGAGACCAGCAAGTTGTATATAACAAGTCCAGCAAGAGAAGGTAGCTAGTAGATAGGGAAGCTTAGCAGTGAGGAATCAAGAGCCAGACCTTATTCTATAGACATTAGGAATGCTTGTAAGTAGTAACAGGGCTCTAGTCCCCAGCATGGGGAAAACTCCCAGAAATCCCACCCCAAAGAGGTGGGATAGAGTCAGGGGGATGGGTGGAATGTTGAAGTGGAAAAATAGAAAAGATAAGGAAGACCTAGATAAGTCAAAGGGACCTAGAAAAGTTGTCAGGTCAGGCATATAACCATGGAGGACAAGATAGCGATCCAACCACCAAAACTGGAAACACAGTTCCCAAAATGTAGTGTGAAGACATATTAATTAACCCCAGAGCAGAAGAGTGAGCCAAGCCACCACAATGACAAATGCAAACTCCTCCTGAGTGAGCATGCTGACCCTTGCCATGGGGAGGGGGTTGCCTGGCTCTACAGGTGGGATTCACCTGGAAACAGAGGTGTGGAGATGGAGAGCAAGCACATCCTGAAAGAGACGGACGCCCGGGCAACTGATAAGTAACCAAGCTCCAACTTAGCACTGGGAGTCTCACGAGGAATGTGTAGTGGTTTCTTTGAAGCCTTAACTAAAACACAAGTCATTTATGTTCCTTTAAAACATTTCCACCAGGCAAACGACCAAGGTAGTTAATCACACCCTTAATAAACAAGGTAAGTTATCATTCCTACACAGATATCCCTACTCACACCCAAACTGAGATTTTATACAGCATTAACAAACATAAATCTTCCAAGGGAAGTGGAGATTAGGCATGATGAGCATTTTCATTCTCTCATTTTCCCCTCAGGTCTGCCTCCTTCTCTATATTCCAAGTCACAGTGGGGAATGCCAAGGCAAAAACAGTCTTGCTTCTCAAGTAAGCTCTTTCATGCAGATCAATTCTCCTTCCTTTCCCAGTGGTTGTTCTCAACTCCCACATCCTTCCAGATACCCTGAGTCCTAAAATAACCCTTGTTACATCATCGCAAGTCAGTTATGTATATAATACAAGAAGATTTTTAGTATAATTCGATGAACTCTATTTTCATGGTTTCTTTTTAGAACTATTAAGTAATAGCGATGTAGCAATACCTTATGTATTATATACTGCACACACACACACACACACACACACACACACACGCCCCCTGCTGACCCTCACAGTACAGGAGGGGACTCCTAAAGTTGTGATGTCTTAACCTAAAGAGTCAGAGCTCCAATGGGAGGAGTTGGAAATGCTTTCCCAGCCTAATTAGGTGGCGAATGGAGACACAGAGAGCCTTAGATGCCTTCAAATTAAATTAAAAAGGAAGTCATTTTCTTTTTCAACTTTAAACCCCTGAATTTCAGAGCAGCTCTGTGAAAGCCTCCAGGCTCTATACCTGTCAGGGAGTCTATTTGGGGGTATTTATCCTTTGCCACACAAAATGATTCTCTCTGAGCCATCTTAGAGAGAAGAGAGGCAATTGAAAAGTGTTTTCATCAAACAGCTCTTCATCTCAAAGAAAAACAGAAAATGCTAGTCTATGACATAGAAGTTGCATCACCATAATAGATAGATCATGTTTCTGTGTTTCCAGAACTGTGGGGTTAATTTTGGTGAAAAACGCACTCCAGAAAGCATCCCAAACATAGCATCCCCAAGAAAGGGTTCCCTCCTAGGCAGCTAAACTCCTGGAATGCTCAAGACGTCTAGATTGAAGAGGCAACCGATAAGAGACCTCCCATCCCTGCCATGCCCCAGGTTGTCTGCCTGGAGGAGCGGTGAGGGAGTCACATCCATCAAGCCCAAATTGTTGCGCAACGTCCATGACAGCATGATCTTCACACAGCATCTGTTCCTTCCTGTCAGTGAGTGAGGGTGATGAACTACCAAGGACACTAACATCTAATTGCTACTTTTAAATATCTGGGGTTGGCTTTGAGGACTCCTCCATTAAAAGTGGGAAAGGACTAACACCCAGCCAAGCCCTGGGTAGACTGTGAAACAAGGGCAGATGTCTTGGCCTTTGACTGTCCTCTTATTGCCATCTCTTCTCCATCTTTTTCCTTGCCTCTACCCATCTATGTTCCACCTTCACCTCCCTTATCCAGGGACCTAGGGACCTTAGCATTACTCCATCCTCAATCACTTCCAACATACACAGTACAAGTAATGGTTAAAATGGCAGAGAGTGGCAGTTAAGAGCAGGGACTGTGAAGCCAGAATGCCTGGGTTTAAATCCTGCTGCTCTACCCACTGGTGGTGTGACCTCGGCAATTTACTAAAATCCTCTGTGCCCCCATTGTCCCATATTAAGCTAGGGACAATCTTAGTAATAGTATCCACTAGGGTTGTTGTGAGGATTTTAAAAGCTGACATTTTTAAACACGTGTAGTAAGCACTATGTAACTTCTTGCTAAATATATAGCAACATGTGTTATCAATCAAGAAGCACTAAGCTGGCACCTATCAGGTGCCTTATGGGGGAACAGGTGCTGTGGAAGACATACCTGAGTGAGATTCTAATGCAGCCTGGGTGTGTGCCAGTCATGGAACATTAAAATGGACACTCATTTCCTATAAAGGTGGCAAGTTTCCTTCATCACCATCAGTGTCTCAGTCAAGGATATTCATGCAAATTCTGTTTCTCTGCTTTGGTCCTGAGTCTTCACTGTTATTTCTCTTCCAGGACAGACCTTGAGTTCACTCTTCCCCCAAAGCCAATGAAGAAGACATTTCATCACCTAGGACAGGTGGGGTCTAGAGTTTGCAGGGGCAAGAAAGGGCAGAGTCTGATAAAGCATCCACACTCACAGCCATTCTCTTTTCAAACCTACCCTCTCCTCACCACCTCACCTCCAGTCACCTCTCCTGGCTTTTCATAACACCTCTTTTTCACAAAGGGGCATTTCATTGAAAACTAAGCTTGAAGACAGAACTAACGTCAGCATGTCAAAGCTCTGTGTGGAAGCTAGTTCCTCTATGTGCAAACCCCAAACAGTGGATGGGTCTGAACACTTGCCATGTGAAGAGGCCAGACTAGGCCTTGCGGACATGGTGGTCACCAACCATTCTTCAGAGCTCTAGAAGACAAAAGACCAGCTAAACCATGTGGAATCGCCTTGACAGGCTTGGGGACTTCAGAAGACAGAGGAATAAATAATAGTAGGGATAATCAGCACAATCTCTGTGTGAGAAATGGGCTTTAAAACTTGCTTTGGATGGAGAAAACAGAGACCACCCTAAGAGTTAGGGACAGAATCTGGGTTGCATTATGGATCATAGCTTGTTTGTGGAAGAATAAGACCAGCCTACCCGTGGTGGAGAATGAAAGTTAGGAAGGAATGAGAAGAAAAGATGAATTGAGAAGTTTGGCATCAGTTTACAAAGGTCCTTTGGAAGTTCACCTTGGGAATCTAGATTTGATTTAGTGCTAAATGAACAAGATTTTTTTTTTCTACTAGCCCTCTTGGAAGCTGGATAAACACATTCCCTACCTGGGCCACTGGGGAAAGCTATTTCTCTAGTAGCTCCCATCCTTTTTATTCTGCCCTCCCTACAGTCATCCTACCAGGCCCATTGCCTCACCTGACTGTTGTAAAAAGCTCTTAACTGGCCTCTCACCTGCACCCGCTGCTTGTTCCAATCCATCCTACATAGGGATGTGAGGTTCATCTCCCTGAAGCTCAGCTCTCATCAAAACCCTTCCGTAGGCCGGGCGCAGTGGCTCAAGCCTGTAATCCCAGCACTTTGGGAGGCCGAGACGGGCGGATCACGAGGTCAGGAGATCGAGACCATCCTGGCTAACATGGTGAAACCCCGTCTCTACTAAAAATACAAAAAACTAGCCGGGCGACCTGGCGGGCGCCTGTAGTCCCAGCTACTCGGGAGGCTGAGGCAGGAGAATGGCGTGAACCCGGGAGGCGGAGCTTGCAGTGAGCTGAGATCCGGCCACTNAAAAAAAAAAAAAAAAAAAAAAAAAAAAAAAAAAAAACCCTTCCGTAGCTTTGCACTGCCAATTAAGCTGCATCTCAACTCCTCTTTCTTAAATTCAAGGTCATTCTGGCTCCAGTCTCAGTTTGCTTTTCCCATCTTTTATACTATTTCTTCATATGTAGTCAGGATAGATCAGACAGGGGCATTCTCCCATCTCAACCTACTTGACTGCGTGTGGTCCTCACCCAGCAATGGTCTTCCTGGACGCAAAACTGAGCAGGACATAAAGCCACCTGAGATCATGAAGACAGGCACAGTCTAAGCAGACAGTGGGGTGAAAGGGAGCCTCAGGCAATAGCAAGGGCCTCTACTACCAGGTGTGTCTGTGTCCAGAAGGAGGCACTGCAGCCTAGCAATTTTGAGTATGAACTCTGCAATCAGGCAAACTGGATTCATGCCCTAGATCCAGCATGCCATTGCTGTGAGACCTTACATAAATTACTCTAGTATTCTAGGCTACAGCTCCCCCATCGAAAAAGTTAGGCTTATAATAGCATCTTCTTTGGAGGGTTGTTTTGAGGATTAAATGAGATAATATGCATAAGCACTTAGCATAGTGCTAGGCAAATAGCAACAGCTAAGTAAGTGCTAGCATTGTTTGAAGCAGACTCACTGCAAAGTGATTGCAAACAGGCAGGCACATCTCTAATTCCAAATATCTTCATATTTATCATTCCTCCTTTCTTCCCTCTTCCCAAAGTGACGCCTCTGAGTTCTTTTAGGATCTTCTCTTCTTGCATCTTCAGTCTTTAGTTGTCCATTAGTGTGCTCTTTTTTTCCCCTACAAACATCTTACCTCCTTGACCCTATCTAACCCCATACTTTCAAGGACCTTCCGTACATGTTTTGTAGCACCTGCAATGTGCCGACTGAGTGAGGGAATGAGGTTTCGAGCTGCACTTTGAAGGCGAAGGCAGGACGGAAGGTGTAGATATGGAAGATGTTAGCAGAAAACTGACATCATTAAAACAGACAAAGTTTCTGAAGAGAGAAAACACAGAAAGAGGAGCAGAAACTTGAGAAATGTGCACCAGGAACCAAGATGCCTGCAAGGAAAGACAGGTTTCTCCCACCTTTGGTCTTCTTGGTTCCTCTTAGTGCCCTCCACTCCCTTACATGTATTTGGCTGCTACCAAGCTGCTGTTCTTGGCGCTCCTGTCCTCTCTCACTGTGCTCTTCTGGTCATCTCTCCCTCTGATATTTATCCAAATGTACAGCTTCGTCCTGAAGTACCTGGCCCAGAAGTCTAACAGATGCATGGAACACACCCTCCAATATTGTGCCTTGAAATGCAGTGAAAGAAAAGAGAGAGGCAGTGAGTAGTGTCAAACTTAAAATGGTCTTTTAAAGCAACCTACAGAGCAAATCTATTTTTCTGTGAAGTTGCTCTATCTTCAAATGTCATGAAGATCCAACACAACTCTGAATACAGTATTTGGGTGGTGGATTTGATTAGACATTGCGTATTTCTTCTATTTGTAAAATGAGCTCCATGCAACCCCAAAAGAAGAAGAGAGTCAGCAATAACTTATTGTGGCTGGATTGCATGGGCAAAAGAGCAAAGCCAAATATGGTAATCTCACCAATGTGCCCAACCCTCAGATCTCTTACAGCCCAATTCTTTGTGATATCTACTTTTTAAAACTAAGGCTATGTATGCATATTTACAGTAAAGTATATTGATCTAAAGAATACCAACTGATAATTTTTTTATATGAATACTTCTGTGTGGCCACCATACAAATTAAGACACAGAATAATTTTAGCCCCTCAGGAAGTCCCCACATGTCCTTTCCCAGTCAATACTGCTCTCCTCTCTGCCAAGTAACCACACTTCTGACTTTTATTGTCATTGATTACTTTTGCCTACTCATGATCATTCTGACTTTTATTGTCATTGATTACTTTTGCCTACTCATGATCATTTAAATTGAACCATGCAGTATGAACTCATTTGTTTCCAGCTTTTTTCACTCAAAATAATATCAATTCATCTGTATTTTTGTGTGTGTCAAGAGTTTGTTCTTTTTATTGCTGTGTAGTATTTTGTTGTATGAATACCACCATTTCTTCATCCATTCTCCTGTTGATGGACATGTGGATTGCTTCCAGTCATTTGTCATTGTGAGTAAAGCTACTAAGAACATTCTTATCCATGTTATGTGTTGTTATGCATGCACTTGTTTCTCTGGTATGTATATCCAGGAGTGAAATTGCTGGATCATAGGGTAGGCATATATTTGTCATTATTAGATATTGCCAAATGTAGTCCAAAGCAGCCACACTATTTTATATTCCCACCAGTAGTGTCTGAAAATTCTAGTCATTCCACACATCCATTAAGGCCAAATATTACTCCAATTAGCTCCATTTACAGCAAAAGATTTTATGGTTTTTTTGTCCTGCGAATTTCAGAATAAGTTTTTCTTTCAAATGTCAGCTCTGTTCTAAAAGGAGGGCATTATTACACAAACATCACATTTCATCCATCAAACAGAAAGAAGTTATTTTTTTCCCACTGCTTCAATTCTACTAAGATCACTTACCAACAGGCATGTACCTATACAGAAAAATAAAGAGAAATATAAATTGGTAAAGTAAAAACCTGACTTACAAAACTCCTGGCTTAGGAAACGGTTTTAATTTGGTACACATCACTGGGGCCATCCATTTACCTTTCTTAGTTAAATAACACCATTTGGCAAATAGCAATTGTCTCAGAAGACGTCATCACTCATGTAAGAACAGACATCTAGCCAATGTGCCAGAGGAAAGACTGGCAAGGCTGGTTCTCAAACTGCCCTGTAAGACACCCTCATGTGGATTTCGGCATAAGTGGGCTTTTTGTTGTCATTAGGAGTTTTCCTCCCCCTGGCTGTTCAGAAGTTTCAGATGAAATTTGTGTGATGTTTCTAATGAAGGATGGTATTTGCTTACCCACCATAGAAGGTATTTCCTCAGCAGGAATGCTGTCGAACATGTTGCATTCACAACATGACACAAAGTCTAAAAATCACAGAGAGACTAATTACTGGAAGAAAATTACACCAAAAGACCTATTTCCTCATGATAAAAATGACAGCCTGGTGCCCCGTTACCTGGCCTTTTCGGGCAACTAGCCTGTGCAACGTGGTTCTAGTGCTTTGCATTACAAGCCACGGTAGAGGAAGGAGGCACTTCGGTCCTGTAAGCAACTCAGTGAGAAATCAAGGTGAACTGTCAGTTAAGTGAGGTCTAATTATAAGTCTCATTTACAGTATTTATGAATGTGACAGACAGTAACCAGGGCTTACAAGCGGTTATACATGGGACCGCTTGAGTAAGTCCTTCTCTCTTTATACCAACATCTGAATTATCAACTTGAAGCTTTGACATTTACGGCCGACAGCCAGGGCCTGGCCCAGCTAAAACTGTGAAGTTAGGCCCACCCCTCTTTGCTCACTCTGCTTTGGCTGTTCTCATCACCCACCTCGTACTAAAAGAGTCTCTTCCTCCCCTATCAAAACCTGTTTAAAGAGATAGAAAGTAGTCTTTTCCTCCTTAAGATCTTAAATCACTTCAAATCACTTCTCTTCCAATCAAAGGTCACATGTTGTATTATTCTATTTATATGAAATGTCCAGAATAGGAAAATCTACAGAGACAGAAAGTAGATTAGTGTTTGCCCAGGGTGGGGAGGGTCTAAGGGAAAAGGGGTGACTGTTAATGGGAATGAGATTTCTCTTTAGATGGTGAAAGTATTCTAAAAAGTATTGTGGTAATGGTCACACACATCTGCAAATATACCAAAAACTACTGGATTGCACATTTAAAGTGGATAAATTGCATGGCATATGAAGTAAATATCAATAATGCTGATTTAAAAAAAAAAAAAAACACTTAAAACAACTCTGTGGGTTTTTTCCCAATGCAGAAAATTGCAAGCATCCAAGAATAGGTGAGAAATTTGGGAAGTAGAGAGTGAGCAGGGAAGAACAGAAACCCTTCCTGTTCCCCTGAAATCACCTCTATAGGTCAATATTGCTAATTATGTTAGAAGAGGGGAGTCCTGCTTGTTAATCAGTGCCGTTCATACTTTTAAACCCATGACTGTTTTGATAAATTTAAATGTCTTATGACTTCTTTTGAGAAATTTGAAAGTCCAGAATAAGTTAAATGTTATGATTACAGGTGAGTCAAAGAAATTATAGCACAGCCTCTCAGAGACAATGCTGTACTCTCTTTACTCATTAAGAATCACGAGACAGAGTTAGCATTGCATTGTGTTCCTGAAACATGTAACTTTCTGTTTATACCATACCATGTCAGAGCTGGAAGACACTGTAGGATGCTCCCTTTATCTTTAAAGATACTAATCTGCCAGACGTGCATACGAACTTAGGGTTCAGACTAAACAAGAGGAGGAAAGGGGCCTTGAATATGGTTGGGAAGGGCCAGAGGGAAAAATGGATACTGGCAGTTGTCAAAGGGAAATAATAGAAACTGCTGGGTATTACTTGCTAGTAGAAGAGCAAATTTGAAAAGAAAGAAGTCTGTAAGTAGAGGCAGAGATTCAAGCTCGGATACAACCATTCCCTGCGATATCATTCATTGAGGATGTATCACTCAAGCACATCCTACCCCTCTGGGAGAACATGGAATTTTACACTGTCTGTAATTGATGGTATTAAGAAATTGTTATTTATTTTTACAGGTATGACATTTCTGGTGTGGTTATGCTTTTTAAAAGAGCTCTTACCTTTTGAAAATGCATACAAAAATATTTATAAATGAGAATATTAAATATATGGGATTTGTTCAAATAAATCTAAATAACTTCCCCTATAAGAAGCAGAAGGGTATATAGATTAAAGAAGTTTGGGTATGAGCTAATAATTGTGGATTCTGGGTGGTGGGTACAAGGGATCCATTATATCATTATATCATATATACTTAGATATATGTTTGAAATTGTCATAATAAAAAGAGTTTTCAACCACATGGAGTATCTGAGACAGGATTTCTTCTCCTGCCTTAGAAAACCAGAAAAAGGAAATCTATGAAACAATTATTTTCAGACATTCAGTAACAAGCAGTGTATGGAGGAAAACGAAGTGAGGCCTACAACTGCCCCAGCTCATTGCTGGGAGACAGTGTCCATGGGGTAGTACAGAAAGGGGGAACCCAAATGAAGCTCAGCATTCTCACTACAAAGTGGAGACAAAGATTGGAGCTGAGGGAGGCCAAGGTCTGTAGAATGTACAAGATGGAGTATTGCAGAAGAGAGAGCCTCACAGACAGTGACAGCATGCTCCAGAAATCTGAAAAGCTGTCCCTTGGCTGTGCATCCATGAGGGGAAACTATAGAAGGTCAGTGAAAGAAACGCTGGAAAACAGGAGGTTGAAGAACTCCTGAAGCTCACATGGGGCTATGTATCATTTGTGCTTCCATCAACCAGACTGTGGAATACACAGAACATAAGGCAGAGTTTTCAGAAAGATTTTGCCTTAGTAAGGAAGCTAAATTAACCCTCAACTAAAGGCAAATTCAAATCTAACCAGTCCTTGAAAGGATCAGATGAATTTTAAGTATTCCCTTTAGGCCCAGTGTTCCATTATTGGAATGCTAAGCACGTGGGAATTATTTATATTCTACTGCTCAAGGTCATCACCAAGGTCTGATTGCAAAAATTCAAAAAATTGCAACCTCAGGTATAAGTGGGTTAACTAGGTGTGACAACAAATCCAACACATTTTTTAAAAATACAACAAAACCCAGGAGCCAGAAAAGTAAAATTCACAATGTCCATCACCTAATCAAAAATTACCAAAGATGCAAGGAACCAGGAAAATATGACCATATCCAGGAGAAAAGTCAGTCACTAGAAACAGAGCAAGAAATGACAAAGATTATGTAATTAATGGACAAACATATTAAAACAGGTGTTGTAACTATGCTCCAAATGTTTAGGAAGGTAGAAGAAAATATGAATAGGATGAGGAGAGAAAGAGAAGATGTAAAAAGAATCAAAGGAACTTCTTGAGATGAAAGCTACTTATCTGAAAATTTTAAATCATACACTAGATTGGAAAATTACTGAAGAAATTATCAGTAAACTGGAGATATAACAAGAGAAACTATCCAAAATGAAGCACAGAGGGAAAAAAAAGACTGAAAAAATTGAACAACGTATCATTGACCTATGGGGAAATTTCAAACAATCCAACATAACTGGAGTTCCAGAAAAAAGGGAGGGTGAAGAATAAAAAATATTTAAAGAAATAATGGCACAAATTTTTCCAAATTTGATGAAAACAATAAACTCACAAATCCAAGAAGCTCAACAAACCCCAAGGTGAGTGCACATGAAGAAAACCACACCAAAATCTCATCAAAATAAATTGCAGAAATCCAGGGGTAGAAAAGAAAATCTTAAAAGAAGCCAAATTAAAAAGACACATTACATACACAGGAATAAAAATAAGAGTTACAGCAGATTCCCGCCAAAATCCATGCCAGCCAGAAGGCAATCTAGCAACATATTTAAAATACTATACTGAAAGAAAGAAGAAAAAAAAAAAAAAAAAAAAAACCTGTCAATACCCCAAAATATATTTCAAAATGAAGGTGAAATGAAGACTTTTCAGACTAACCAAAACTGAGAGAATTTATCACAAGCATCCCTGCCTTACATGAATGTTAAAGAAAGTTCTTTAGGCAGAAGAAAAATGATACCAGATAAATACCAGATGGAAATTTGGATTGACGCAAATAAACAAAAAGCGCCAAAAGTGCTGTTATTCCCCCTCAGATTCACTCCTGCCTCTTGGTCTCTGATATCTACTCCCTCTATCTGCAAGGCCACTCTTCCCTCCGCAAAACTCCTGCTCGTGACCTCCAAATGGCTTAAATGATAGTTTCTCAGCAAAGCCTCCATTACGTTGGTGGCAGGATTCCATCTTACTTATCACTGGCAGTAGCACAATTGCTGTTGAATGAATTAAGTTTGGATGGATGGGATCCTGAGTGGAACATGTGCAAGAGCAAGTCTCTGTCCATAGTCACGCTTCATTCGTTTCTCCACCTACCCGTGTAATATTTTATGCAACGACCTACAATTCATCAAGAAAAGGGAAAGACAATCTGTATTCCAGACATGAAGAGCAACCTGGCATTTTCAGCAGTTCTCCAGTGATACAAACCATAAACTCATTGAGTGCATCCTTTGTACTATTTACTACAGAACTGCACAGCAATGAGACTCACTGAGAAGTGGATGAGGTTAATGGAGAAAATGGAGTCAAAGTAAGCAAAAATCTGCTCCTTTGTTATAGTCAAGTTGAATAAAACACACATGTTTTCATATGAAGTTAAATGCTCTCTTTTAACTCTCTATTTTATCTACAATTGGGGGTTTAGTTTGTATGCTTCAACCCACTATTTTATTCCTTTATTTTAAAATAACAGAAATATTATGAGGTTAAAAAAAGCATGAAGTTCAAATCATATCTCTACACTATTTATAAACTTGCTTCTCATTTCCTTTGCTCTGTTTTCACTTAAAATATTTGTTCAAGTAATTAACACCCTATTTATTTAAATATATAATGACTACATTTAATTTTGACCAGTTCATGAGAATCTCAGAAATTCCTAGTTAACATTTAAAAGAACTTTAATTTCCATGTTTAAAAAATGGAGATTATAGCCTACTTAAGAGTTTGGTGCTAGTTATTGGAAATAGCTTTTCTATTTTGTTTTTTTTAGGAAGAATTTCTTACATACAAACCCTATCTATTCTAAGTCAGTTCCTTTTGAAAGCAGAAAGCCAATATTTATTTTAAATCTTTTCTCTTTATAGATTAAGCAGTATTGCTATCACATATAAATATTCAAATGAAATGCTTTGTTATTTTGAATAGCTTTTCTGATTATTAACTATTTTAATAATAATGTATTTGGTTTGTAGCAATGAAAGCTTCAATGGGGCAGGAACTTTTGTCTGCTTTTATTGTTCTTTTATTGTTGATTACTGAATCCCTAGAGCCTACACAAGGATTTGGCACAGAGTGAAAGTTCCATAAAGGCTGGCAGAATGAATGAATGAATGAATGAATGAATGAATGGTGTCCAGCCTGTGGCAGCCTCAGAATCTTTCCTGGGGCCCCTCTTGGGCCACCAGTCTTTGGAGTTGCAGTTGGAAGCAATCTCTGGCCATCTGTTCTGCCTCATTCTATCCACCTGATCTTTCGGTGTACAATATGTTCATTTATTTGATGATATTATCCACCTTTGTGTAATCATTTACAGATAGACCCCAAAGGTTTTTGAGAGGGGAAAATATTGCAGTCTCTCACATATTGCTAAGAGACTTGACTTACTCATCGGGCGCTCCTATTTCCCCACGACTTTCGAAACAGTCACATTTCACTCCACCATTGATTCTGCACTCGAATCCCATCCCAGGTTCGGGGTGCTGCTTTTCCTTTGTTCTTGGAGGGCTTACCTCCAGAGTAACCCACAGCCAGATTATGGTCCAAACTGAAGCTTCCCAAGCCAAACCTGAACCCAGTCTAAACTCTAGAAATGCAGGTTGGGGGTATCTAGCTACCCAAATCCAATGCTTTTTTATAAAGTCTGGCTGGCTCGCTGATCTGCCAGGATCAGAGAAGTTCCACAGATAGTCAGGGAAATCTCCCTGAGTCAGGATAAATGCCTCATAACCTCAAAATACACTAATCTCAATCCCAAATTTTCTGATGCAGGAACTTGCTAGACATTGAACCACAGTGAGATTTGTCAGAGACTCTCTTATGGGAAATGGCCACAGGATTTCTCACATTGTGGCTTATATCTGTAAGTATCCAGAAACCCTGAACATAGAAACGATGTGTGAATAGCCCATTATGGCAAGAATCTAGAAGATACAAATGGGTAGGAGTGAAGCGGTGTCTTCTTAACTGTCTGTAAAGCAGAATACCAACATTGTTTGAAACACTTTTCAAAGCTGCCTTTGACGCCACTTCACTAAATGGTTGTTTCAAACACCATTCTTTTTTTAGTGGGATCATGCAGCAGAAAGTAAACTCATCTCAACAAGGCTATTTGGTTCAGGGGAGTCAAAGACTTCTGGTCAAAGAAGATCCCTTTTTGCTGTAGTTGCTAAAATTCAGCCATTTTATCAGAAAATATTTCCAAACTGTAAATAAAATAAACTTTTGAATAAGACACTTAAAGCATCTATATTTTTAAAACGTATCCTCCCATCTTTTAAATGCATTGCTCAGAGGAAATGTGAACATGCATCTTTTAGGGTCTGCAAAGCATTGGCCACAGAGCCCTGTAGCATTTTAAGGGGAAAGAGCTCTTTTATTACTCTGTTATAAACACTTTTATCATGTTTCCAAATCAATTGAATGCCATATTTTATAAACTTCCCTTAAAAGACAAAAAACTGGGTGTGTTATATATTTATATAGTGTGTATTTCATGTTATACATTTTTTATATTTTTATGCAATCTACAATGAATTTCAGCTAAATGAATATAAGGTGAAAGTCACAGAAAGTTATCAAAAGTAATGACTAATATTTTATTCCAAAATTCACTTGCCTAAATGGTTAAGAAATATGCCTTTTTATTGATAAAATTCCCACAAAAAAGTGCATAGCATGAGAGTCTAAATCCACTTTCCAGACTTGCTTCCCCTGTAATATCTGTAATAGAACAATCCTGAATTAGCTGCTACTTTCCATAATTCTTGTCAGCAAAATCTATCAGTAGTTCTAACTCTGATTATACACGCTGGTAATGTAATTAAACATGTTTTAAGCCTATCTCTGATGTCACAGTTTCAAATATAGCCACATAAATTTTAGCTATGAGTATTTCATACATAATTTATATATACAAATGTGTTTGCATGTGTACCTGGATTAAGTATAATAAATGTAAATTATATAATTTATATCTATATATGTTTAACTGTGTTTAGTTTCAATCAGACAATGGTTTGATATATATATTTAATGAGGGAAAATCCTACTGCGATATTAAGATTTTGTGTTTTGCAGACTTCATTTCTTAGTATTTTTTTAATTAAAAGACAAATACATTTCAATGTTCTTTTAGTAAATGTTATGCTTCCTGTTCCAAAACAACCTTAAGTTTATAAATAAGAGTTAATGAATCCAAGAACCATGTTATTTCATGAGCTTGTGAACAAACAATTTAAAGTCAAACTAGAATTCTTTCCAAGTTGGATTTTCACATGATACAGTTTATAAACAAGTTTTGAGGGGTAGAGAGACTGCTTTTGTCTTGTTTTGTTTTCTTTATTTTTAAAAATCAAAATTCAAATCCTGCCTTTGAAATGACTTAACCAACTGAATTTCTAACCCATCACATAAATGGATGTGTGCTAAACTTGAGGGTTGCTCACACCATCGAATCCTCACCCTGCACTTGTTTGGCTGTCTGAGAGTGTTCTAGATGGGCACATAAAGGGTTTCCAGCATCACATGATGCTCCCTTCATTGAAGGAGGAGGGAGCCTGCATGGCATCCACTCCGGACACCTCCATCAGAAATCGAGCGTGAGAGAAGTCACACTAACCTTGGACTCCACCACACTGTAAATTGTCTCTTTTGTGATTGTGACAGACACTCCCCCAGATTCTCTCTTCCATACGATCACTTTATCCTTTCTTTCTCTGCTGCCAAACAGAGTGGAGTTCCCGGAGTTTTGACACCTTGTAAAGACATTCCAGTGGATTCTAGCACACCCAAACAGATGGTGTGAAAGGAATACAGGGGAAGAAAATGGAGACCTCTGCCAGATTCTCATGTATTCTAGGTAACATGGTGTTCCAGGAGAAGAAAAAATATATAAAAAGGAACTGATATCATTGTTACTGCCTGCTTTCTGAGCCAAGCCACCATGCTTCTGCCAAAGATAACAACGTCTTTAAGATAGCTACAAAAACTCCTAACATTATGTGAGGTAAAAGAGCTAGACCTATGAGGGGATATAAAACAATAATCTTTATTATTGTTATACTGTGTTACACAGACGTTTACATAAAACAGAATTTTTTTCTATTTTAACAAGGAATGACATCCAGCTCAAAATAACATCTCTACTTCTTTTCCTTGTCCACTGTGTTGGAAATCTCTGCTTAGCTTCCTCTCTGCAGCTAGCACCAACTTCCACAGATGAAGGCTAGAAACATAGGAAGTAAGTACATGAAATAAACATTAAAGAGCAATTAAATGTTTTTCTTCCCAGATACAACCAAATGTTTAAAATACATATATGCACAGATAAGCACATGAAAAGATGTTAAACATCATTAGCCATTAGAGAATTGCAAATTAAATCTGCAGTGCCATAGCGTTACACACCTCTCAGAATGTCTAAAATGGAAAATGTGACAACACCAAATGCTAGCGAAGATATGAAGAAACTGGACCTCTCTTACATGGCCAGTGGGATGTAAAATGGAAACAGTTTAAAACTTTGGAAAACAGTTTGGCAGTTTCTTTGAAAACTAATTATGTAACATGTATACAAAGCAGCAATTATGCTCCTAGGCATTTATCCCAGGGAAATTAAAGCTTATGTTCACATAAAAATCTGTACACAAATGTTTATAACAGCTTTATTAATAATAACTAAATCCTGGAAACAACCAGATGTCTGGTCAATGGGAGGTGCAAACTATAGTTAAACAAACCATAGTACATCCACACCATGGAAGGGAATTGGGTGTGGCTATAAAAAGGCAACAGGAGGAATCCTCCTGGTGATGGATGTGTCCTGCATCTTGACTATATCAATGTCAATATCCTGGCTGTGATATTGTACCATAGTTTTGGCAAGATGTTACCACTGGGGGAGACTGGTTAAAAAGTATATCAAATATTTCTATATTACTTCTTACAACTGCATATGAATCTGTAAGTATCTAAAAATTAAGTTTAATTCAAATGTAACTTCCATTAAAATTTAGATTTTTTTTAATCTATGCCAAGATGCTGTTATGGACTGAGTTGTGTCCCTACAAAATTGATATGTTGAAGCCCTAACTCTCAATGAGACTGTGTCCAGAGATAGGGTCTTTAGGATGTAATTCAAGTTAAATGAGGCTATAAAGGGGCAGCTTTAATCCAATAGAATGGTGTCCTTGTTGCCAGGGTGAGAACCCTCACCAAAAACCAACCCTGCTCGACTTTGATCTGGTACTTTTAGTTATACAACTGTCAGAAAACAAATTTCTGTTGTTTAAGCCACCCAGTCTGTGGTATTTTGTTATGGTAGCCCAAGATAAAACAGACACAAAGGAAAATATGGACATTTTGAAAAGATAAATTTGAAGACCGTGGTGATCCAAACAGGTTTTTTTAAGCATTCACATCAAAATAGATTATACAGTGTGTGTGGTGGGGGGTAGGGTTGTGTGTGTGTACATACATATATATTACATATAGACTATTTACATTCAATGAAGAAAGTAGCTGCATCTCGCCATGTCTTCATCAACCTACTCAAAAGCTCTAGATCAGAAAAAGGAAATTATGGGTGCTTTACCAAGGATGTATAATGAAAAGATGATATAGATAGCATTAAAGCAGTGATACGCAACTGGGCTGTGCGAAGATGCAATTATTAAAGTGCCATTCCCTGGTCATAAATGTGGCTTTTCTAGAGGTTTTTCACTCTCTCATCCAATGTCCCTTGCGTACAGAGACATGAATTATTGTATGGCTAACCAAAATCAAGGTATGGAATATAATTTAGAGCTGGTATATGATCCGCATAGATATAAAACCCATGCCCTTCACCTCATTGCCTTTCTGTTTGTCCGACATGCACATTTCATATTGAGAGACTTGAAAGACATATGATGAACCACATTCCTGCAAGTCCTTTGGTTCTTAAAATCCTCATGCA
Organism: Rhinopithecus bieti; assembly: GCF_001698545.2. Lineage (NCBI taxonomy): Eukaryota > Metazoa > Chordata > Mammalia > Primates > Cercopithecidae > Rhinopithecus > Rhinopithecus bieti. The sequence continues at coordinate 5,749,015 of NW_016809830.1, read as the reverse complement.
GGTATTCACGCTCATATCCGATTTGCCATTCCTCACCTTTTCCCCAACTCTGGCTCTTCCTGATCTGCCCCTTTCCTTCTCCTACGTTCCTTCCTCAGCTTCTCGTTCACCCCAAAGTTCTCCACTGACTTGTTCTCATCCCTTATCTTCTCTGCACAGGTCCTGCCCCCTATCCCGCTCAATTGCCCCTGCTCTGCCATGTTTTCTCTTCCTTGCATTTGTATCTCCTTACTCCATAGTTACATAATCCAGATTTCAGCCATACACAGGCTTAGAGAGACAGGAAATTATCTGTTTCTTAAATAAACTCTACAAAATTTCAGTAGCAGGACTGGTTTTTTTTTTTTTTTTTTTTTTCTTTTGAATGGCACATGACATTCCCCTCAATTCTCTAGAACACTTTTTACTCTGGGACTTTGGCCCAGAAAAGGTGGATGAGGACACACATCCAACAGCCTCCTGCCTTATGTCTGTCTCCCTTCTCCTTTCTATGCATCCCTCTACCTCTTTTTGTTTTGCTTAGACCTCTCTTACGTAAAACGTCATGGTTTTAAGCTTCCAACATAAGCATTATACCACACATTTTGGTTAGAAATACACAATACACACACACACACACACACACACACACACACCCCAGCAGTTGCAGCATACTTATTTTCAGATAAAATCCATTAGTGACGATCATCTTGTACTACAACTGCTCAGAACTTCTTCTCTCTGCCCCAAAACACATTCCACGTATTCTGGGGTATGAAAAACCTATAGAACGTGGGGAGGTGGGGTGTGTCATGTAGGAGCTACAGTCAAATCAGTCACACCATTTCCACTAGAAAGAAGCCACTCCTGTGTGATTACTCCCCTCACCATGAGCTTCAGGCCTTTGGTCTAGTCTTCGGGGGACAGAACCAGGCCAAAGGAAAGGAAAAATAATAATCTGGCAATTAGTACAATCTCTTTGGCACTGCAATGCCCACTACATCACTGATTTTATGTATTTATTTTCTGTTTTTCATTCAAATCCATTTTATAGCCTTCATGACAAAACACTCCAAACAGGATTCTTTTAGGAAACAAAATAACTGATAAATCACTGAAAATATTAAAATTAGAAAACTAGACCACCTCTGCAACTAAACAATTTGTGTTTTTCACCCTGAGTCACTTTCCCTGGAAAAGTAACTTGCACTATTCATCCGAGGTCAAAGAAGAGCGATGCATTCATGACTTACAGGATGCATCGTAAAGTTGGAAATCAATGACAAAATCTTTCCAGCCCTGGGCTCTCCTAAAAAGAAAATCAGTCCCTGAGTGCTTAGGCCACAGGCAGCCCTCACTAGTCAACTGTGAAATATGTTTTCTGTGTGGTTCTGAGAGCCCAGTGTAGAAGCAATAAACCACTAAACAAGAGAAGTACATATAAATATCTAAACAATAAGAAATGATGTTGGCCAGGCATAGTGGCTCATGCCTGTAGCCCTAGCCCTTTGGGAGGCTGATGCAGGAGGACCGCTTTAGTCCAGGAGTTCAAGACCAGCCTGGGCAACATAGTGAGACACTGTCTCTACAAAAAAATTAAAAACTAGCTGGGCGTGGTGGTGCACCCCTTTATTCCCTGCACTTAGGAAGCAGAAGTGGGAGGATGACTCATTTGTGCCCAGGAGGTCAAGGCAGCAGTCAAATAGGATCACACCACTGCACTTCAGCCTGGGCAACAAAGCAACAAAGAGAGACCCTGCCAAAAAAAAAAAGTGATGTCAGGATTTACAGTTGCATGTGGGAAATCTAAGAAATTTGTTTGCCTATAAATGCCTGAAGGTTAATGTTTTAGTACTGTATTGTTGTTTAATAAATCTAATGGCTTAAAATAACAATTCATTACTCTCAAAACTTTGTGGGTTGGCTGAGTTCAGCTGAGCAGTTCTTCTGATCCACAATGCATAGGCTGAGGTCACCCATGTGACCTCATGTGGTGGCATTCGGCTGGGAGCTGAGCTGAAGTTGGAGAGTCCAAGATGACTCCTCATCTTCCAGGATCTCTTTCCTTTGACCTCTCATAATTTCATAATTGAGCACAGTTTCTTTATCTGGCAACTGAAATGAGAGAGAGAGAGGCTGGAGTCAAGGTAAAAATTTACAGGACCATAACTGGCCACGTGTCACTTTTGCTGCAGTCTGTTGATCAAAGCAAGTCAAGGCCAGATTAGATTAGAGTGAGGCAGAAGAATAGGATCTGGAGGCAGGGAAACTAAGGCCAATTCATGCTGACTTCCTAGAACTAAATCAAAAGGAAAACCCCAACTCTCCTTGCCCACATGACAAAAGGACCAGAGGCTACTCCCTTTGCACCTCCCCTCTTTTTTTGCCTGGGAGATGAAAAATTGAAAGTTTCTCTGATTGGTTCCCTCCTGCAACCAGTCAGGCTGTTTGCAGGACAAGTCGTCATTTGCATAGGAGTATAACTTTGTAACTTCACTTCAGCCTCTGACTGGTCACTTTCTGCAAGCAATCAGACGTTTGCATAGGATGTAACTTTATAACGTCACTTCAGGCTCTGATTGACCACTTTCTGCAACCAATCAGACTGATCATGGGCCACTACTTCATTTACATAGGATGTACACCAAGTAACCAATGGGAAACTCTAGAGGGTATTTAAATCCCAGAAAATTCTGTAACCAGCAGTGAGCTGCTTGCTTGGCCCACTCCCACCCTGTGGAGTGTGCTTTCGTTTTCAATAAATCTCTGCTTTTGTTGCTTCGTTCTTTCTTTGCTTTGTTTGTGCGTTTTGTTCAATTCTTTTTTCAAGACGCCAAGAACCTGGACACCTTCCACTGGTAACAAGAGGGGAGAGGAAATAGACTCCACTTCTTGAAGGGAGGAGCAGCATACATGTTCATAGAACAGAGAAACTATTGGCTACCATGTTTGGAGACAATCTGTCCCAAATAGGCAGGAGGAATACAGACAACTTCTGCAATAAGTGTACCATATTTTTAAAAAATGGGTGATTTGAAATGATATTGAAGTCTGAGCAACATAGAAAGAACCCATCTCTACAAAAAAAAAAAAAAAAAAAAAAAAATCTTTTAATTAGCCAGGCATGGTGTTACACACCTGTAGTCCCAGCTACTCAGGAGGCTAGGTGGGAGGATCACTTAAGCCCAGGAATTTGAGGCTGCAGTGAGCTAGGATCATATCACTGCACTCCAGCCTGGGCAACAGAGCAAGACTCTGTCTCTAAAACTAAAATAAATAATCTTGAAAATGTTCAGAAGCCAATAAAAATAACAATGCTTGTTTTTTGCAAGCAATACTACTATATATTTTTCCTAAGACTGTTAATAAGACTCACTTATTAACTTACCAGTGAGTCCCAAAATTTCTAGGATTAGAGTCATTCCTTTGGGTTATTTCACCTTCATGACTCCTGCCTGAAAATACAAATGCCTCTGGTATTGATCTGGTACTAACCACTAAGGCCCTTGGGAGAATTTGAGATCAGAAGCTAAGTCCGTGAGAGGTCTTTAAGGCAGTGCTTTTAGTCCATAATCCATGGTTGGGCTTGGGCATCTGAAAATCCTTGAAATCACTTTCAAAATGTTGTGGTTCAATGTGCATTTTTCATCAGTTTCTCAAATGGTACCAAAAAGGTTAAGACTCACTATTCTAAGGGAATAAATACGAATAAATCTCACTAGAGAAAAGACAAAGCTAACAACATTCTCTTTAGTAGAACTGCATTGTAGAACTTTAGTGTTCCTTAACTGTTTAATATTCGTTACCTTTGTCTCTCTCCTATTAGATCTCAGTACGTGGAAGGAAAAACCTTCTCTTTATATTTGCATCCCACAGTAGGGAGAATCATTCAGAATCCTCAACATACATCCCATCTTGGTCTCCAATCACATTCCTTAGAACCCTTCTGGGGCTAATGGGGTTGAGGATGGAGCATAAAATGAAGGAGAGCCCCAGGAGTTGAGTGGAGTTAAGACTTGTCCCATTCAAACAGAGCAACACCACTTTGACTCTTGATCTTACTATTCTTATGTATAAGTTTTCCTTTAAAGAATGAATCATGAGGCTAAAACTAAAGTTTGAGAACTACTAACAAGTTTGACTCCCTTATTTTTCCAAGTGATAAAATGGATTTAAATGTTTTGCTCAAAGTCTGGAGTCAGGGCTAGACTGGAACTATGGTTTCTGTTTTCAGATGCTTCATTACACAGTTTTGCAGGTGACTCACTCTTTCCCCCTGCCACCTTCTGCTAAAGGCCTGATATGGTTTGGCTGTTTCGCCACCGAAATCACATCTTGAACTGTAGTTCCCATTATCCACATGTATCACAGGAAGTACCCAGTGGGAGGTAATTGAATCATGGGGGTGGCTACCTCTATGCTATTCTCGTGATAGTGAGTGAGTTCTCACGAGATCTGGTTGTTTTATAAGGGGCTTTTTCCGTTTTGCTTGGCACTTCTCCTTTCTGCCATCATGTGAAGAAGGATGTGTTTGCTTCCCTTTACACCATGATTGTAAGTTTCCTGAGGCCTCCCCAGCCATGCTAAACTGTGAGCCAATTAAACCTCTCTCCTCTATAAATTATCCAGTCTCGGGTATGTCTTTATTAGCAGCATGAAAACAAACTAATACAAGGCCTGAGTGTTCTCTCCCTGACCTTCACTATGTATTCTCCTATCAAACCAAAATGTCCTGCAATCAGGAAACAGCCAGTTGACAAATCAGGAACTTGGGGAATTCCAGGGTGGACCTCTGCCTGGACCCAGCACCACAGTGGGGCTTGGGAATGGGGGGAAGGAGAGCTCTGAGGAATCCACCGAAGAGAGTATCTTTAACCTGATCTCATTATTAGGCCGTGAACTGGTCTTGGTTCTTCCTACAGCTTTCTTTTTCCACCAAAGAAGAAAAATATAAGGTAGCAACAAACTGCATTCTTTTTTATCTTGTATAATGCAAAAACACATTGTCCCTGATCACTTAATTCCTGACAACTAGAAAGTGCATTTTAAAGTCATACACCATGTTCCAAGTCTTCCGAAATGCCTAAAGGAGAGAAAAACTAGACAAACCCCAAATAAAGATATGTGTATAGATTTCTATACTTGCAGTGTTAATGGGCCTTGACCAAGACCACTGTGATTTTAATACATTGTATTGTTTTATTCCTACTGTATTTTAAAATAGAACATCTCAAAACAATTAGATTAATTAAATATCCACGGGGATGCAGAAAATGTTTTCTTATCACACTTGGGGACTTGACCAGCGCAGTTTCTTAGCTTTTTCAGAACTTCTTAATGACAGAGTCTCACCCCATCAGAGCCTTGACAACTACTTTAATCTGTCATTAAGAAGAACATTTCAGTACCTGGAAAATTTTAAGGCTTCTTGAGACTTAAATTTGCCAAATGTAGCTGTTGAGTTTAGGGGAAACTGTCCTTCACCATGAGTGGCACACTTTCAAGCTCCCTAGCTTGCTGTCTCAGAATGTAAAGTGGCTCTTGGTCTTGGGGAGTAAAATACAGGTTAGAAAGGTTAGAAAAAGTCACTGAGCAATTTTCATTGTCTATGTTTCATCAAGATACTGAAAGTTGAAAATTTCACCCCGTGCTAATAACACAGTATTAGTTACACTTCACTGCTTTGTTGGAGCCAAACCAATCTCACTTCTGTTCTCTCAAGCCTAAATTCCAAGAGCGGCCAGGTTTTTAAGAAAACAAAAGCTGCCATAATCTCTAGTATAGGCCGGTGTCAAGCCACAGGAGTTCTAGCAAAGACCACATATTATCATGAGCTTGAAACATTAAAGAATTCTGCAGCATGACAAGCTCTAGGAAAGAAACTCTTAAAAGAGACTCATTTTTCTCCACAGTGTCAGCTGCAGGAATAAACTAGCAATGAGTGAGAAGCTGGGAGTTGAAAACGAAGAGCCCATGGCTTCCTTGGTTTCAAGGGCAAGTCATTTTATAACCTTGAATCAGGCATTTCATTCCTCTAAATGCCTCTACACTAGGAGACTTGCTGTTTGGTCCGTTTGTGGATGGATGGGAGATTGTTTTTACATTTATAAAATGACAGGGTTGTCAGTATCCTGTACCAGGCAATGTGGCCCCACACTCTGGCTTTCTCCCTTAAACTTTGGAACCTTGGGCAAGATATTCTCACCTCCTGTGTCTTGGTTTTTCCAACAGCAAATTGGTGGTGGTAACAACAGCCCTACTGCATAGAGCATAGGGAATAAATGCATTCACGGTTTAAACCATTTAGAACAGTGCCTGGCATATACAAAGCGCCATAAAATAGACTTCAATATTCATGTTCTACAGCCTATGTCATGCTTAACTATTTCTCCCCTCAACCCGCCTCTACTCTAGTATTTAATGATCCTCATTGAGGGAATTCGGTTTTTATTTTTATTTTTTGAGACAGACTCTTGCTCTGTTTCCCAGGCTGGAGTGCAGGGGTGTAATCACAGCTCCCTGCAGCTTCAGCCTCCTGGGCTCAAGTGCTCCTCCTTCCTCAGCCTCCAGAGCAGCTGGGACTACAGGCACAAGCCGTCACGCCTGGCTAATTTTTGTAAGTTTTGTAGAGACATTGTCTCACTATGTTGCCCAGGCTGGTCTTGAACTCCTGGGCCCAGGCAATCCTCTCACCTCAGCACTGCAAAGTCCTGGGATTACAAGTATGAGTCACCACGCCTGGTGAAATTGACTTTTCTAAATGCGTATAAACTTACACTCTTTTTAAAGGCTCTGGAAACTACATTACATGATAAAAATAGTTTTCATTCAAGATTTCAGATTGGAGGTGAATGATGAGGAGATGTAGAGATCAACCCTTCAATTTCTTCACTGCTTAGCTACCTGGAAACTCTGAAGCCAAGTAATGTAATTGTACTAACAAAGCTGAACCCGGTAATAACCAAAGAGCTCACAGGATTAAAAAGCTAAAGAATATTCACAATCATCTAGCCCAACCCCTTGGTTTTACAAATAAGGACTAAGGAACATAGAAGTAAATAGCACTGGTTCCTTTAATATACCAGAAATTATAATTAATAATTCATGGTTTCAGAAAAAAAATTAGTGGTGCCCTCTCAATATGTTTGCCCAGGGGGCTATAACTTATTCAATATAATTGCCACTGCTTGGATTGTGCTTTCAATTTTTTTTGCTTTTCCCAGTTTGGTTATATGCCATACAAGAAAATCATCATCTATACTTTAAAACCAGGGCTTTTACCCAAAATGGCAATATACCCTGCCCACTCACCTCTTTACCATATCTGCCTCTTTATGATTTTTATTATTTCCAGAAACCAAATTTATGCTCATATGACCAAAAATATAATTCCAACTTCACCAAAATGCATCAGACAATTAGGAAGATGATTTTATTCAGGCTATTGCAATAGGGAGAATGTTTATTATAAGGAATATCTTGAAGAAAAGGAACAGCATCCCAAAGAAAAGGGTTTTACAGAGGCAGGTAGACAGTAGAGTCATCTGAGAGTATTTTATGGGTCAAGAAAAAGGATAAAAAAGGTCTTATCTCAGAATCTACAGGGCATGGTCATCCTTCATGGTTAGTCATTCCCTGGAACTCAAAACCATTGGGAGATTTCTTTCTCTCTTTTTATTTGTTTGTTTGTTTGCTTGCTTGCTTTAAGATGGGGTCTTGCTATGTTGCCCAGGCTGGTCTTGAGCTCCTGGGCTCAAGGGATCCTCCCAACTCAGCCTCCCAAAGTGCTGGGATTACAGGCATCAGCCACTGTGCCCGGTCAACTGGGGAATTTCTTAACCACACTTTTTCTGAAAGCACAGGACTCAGGTAAAGTTCAACCTTGTCATATCTTTGAGGATAATCAAAAAATGTACTCAAGCTCTGAAGGCCACTAACTGTTCAATGCCCCAACATGATTCCCTTGAAAAGACAGCTGTCATTTAGGCATTGTGTGATCTAGATGGGGTTTTCCTGCCCAATTAGTTTCATTATCTCTTACCTACCAATGACATCATTGGTGACTCCTTTCCTATATGATTTATCTGAAACTCAAAAAAATGAAGAGGTGTGCCAAATCAGTGCTGAAGTTCAGCCCTCCACAGAACACATGCACCTGAGAAGGTTGACTGGCCTTTCCATCCTCTATGTCATCATCTTACTCATCTTGAAAATAAAGCTGGTGCTCTCGGACATAATATTCACCACATTGTTAGGATTTGGGAGTAGAAAGTGAGGTGAACTGAATTGCTGAAATCTACTTGAGTTATGAACATAGAAGTGGTTGGTTTAATATCAACAGATAGGATGCTATGTCTAACATAGCATCACTATAACTTCCCTGTGATATGGCTCAATGTGTGGGGGGTGGTGTGTGAGTAAGGAAAAGCTGGAAAAGGTTTTAAATTTGGCAGTATTCCTAACTGTTTCATCCATTCTGTTTTTCTCTGCCTTTTATTCTCCTTGACTAAGCTATTTGACAACTTTGAAGAGATGTAAGTTAACTTGTAGAAGTCTGGTAATAATGCAAATAATTCCTGTCCATAAAAAGGCAAAATCTGTCCAGGGGAGGTTCTATTGGCTTGCCTCTCCCACTGTGAAAGAAGTCAGTTTTGCATCTACCTAAACAAATTCATTTTGGCATTCTTAATAACCTATAAATACATCTGGTCTTTGAATTCTTCTTGGAACCAGTTGTAACACTGTTCTAATTCCCTTATTAGTTAGTGAGTTAAATAAAATCATTAGCATGTGTTCATTTTAAATTTGTCATGGTTTTACCTTTTAAAATTATTCTTTAAAATATGTACGTAGATACATGTAAAGTGACATTAAGTAGACTTATTTTAGAAGGAAAAAAAATTTTTTTTTTTTTTTTTTTTTTTGAGATGGAGTCTCGCTCTATCGCCCAAGCTAGAGTGCAGTGGCCGGATCTCAGCTCACTGCAAGCTCTGCCTCCCAGGTTTACGCCATTCTCCTGCCTCAGCCTCCTGAGTAGCTGGGACTACAGGCGCCCGCCACCTCACCCGGCTAGATTTTGTATTTTTTTAGTAGAGATGGGGTTTCGCCGTGTTAGCCAGGATGGTCTCGATCTCCTGACCTCGTGATCCGCCCGTCTCGGCCTCCCAAAGTGCTGGGATTACAGGCTTGAGCCACCGCGCCCGGCCCAAAAAAGTCTTTTTATTAGAGCATGTTCAAAGGAATAGTTGCATTACTTTCGAGTTTATACTAAGAGGTATTAGCCAGTAGAGATCAATACTTTAATACATGATTTATAATGAGTATTTTCCTAAATAAATTGATGCTTCTAGAGCATTTAAACACAGAAGCATATTTCAAGTGTTTTAAAAATCTTCCTCTAATCTTATTTATACTCTCTTTAAAAGAAAAAATATGTACTACATAATGAAAGATTTCAGCTCAATTATTCCAAATTACAAATTGATGAAATCCTACTTTAATGAAATTTTACATATGTAAATTAATAGAACACTGACTTTTTAAATGCTTGCAGTGGATTGAGCCCTAAGATATCAGTTAATACAGGCCAGGCGCAGTGGCTCACGCCTGTAATCCCAGCATTTTGGGAAGCCAAGGCGGGTGGATCACCTGAGGTCAAGAGTTCAAGACCAGCCTGGCCAAAGTGGAGAAACCCCATCTTTACTAAAGATACAGAAAATTAGCTGGGCATGGTGGTGGATGCCTGTAATCCCAGCTACTCAGGAGGCTGAGGTAGGAGAATCACTTGAACCTGGAAGGCAGAGATTGCTATGAGCCGAGATTACACCACTGCACTCCAGTCTAGGTGACAGAGTGAGACTCTGTCTCAAAAAAAAAAAAAAAAAAAAAAAAAAAAAGAAGATATCAGTTAATACAATGCAAAAAATCCCTTCAAAATTACTCTTGGGTAATCAACCCATCTGAACACATCTATTAACAGGGGCTCACTCTCTTCCAAGAGGCCATTTTATGGTTAAAAGCTTCTATGGTTGGAAAGTTTTCCTTTTAGTTCATCAAAGTCTCCCTCCTTGAAATATTCACCCACTCGTCCTAGTTGCAGTTTTAATATAAATAGACATGTAAAATCTGTCTTTTATCTTCCTTCTCCTGTAATGGTGTAGCTGACTTGCCATTGCAGATTCTTTCGGGAACAAAACAGGTCAAAAAAATTATCATAGGCTATGTCTGCTATATCATTTCAAACAAAGTCAAGAGTTAACAATTTTAAACACAGACACCTTGATTGCTGCCATAAACTATCCAGATCAACCCCTCATAAACAGAATCTAAGTCACACAGAGGTTGCAATGTTATTCCTAGGTTTTCGTGGATATTTTTGTAGATATTCCTTTAAAGTCTGAACCTTTAATTGAAAAAAAAAAAAAGGTAAACTCCACAACCCAAACACATGATTCTTTCAAAACCAAGACAATACAGTAGTAAAATAAGGTGTGGTCCTATTCTACCCCACTACCCTATAATTCCAAGAATGTCATTGTATCTATTTTTCTGCAGGTATTGGAACTCTTCTGTAGTCTGTCAAAGAAATGGCCACAGCTTCACAGTTATGACACCGAAATAATCCACAAGACTCTTACGTTGTAGCACCCTTTGTCTAATAACAGGCATTTTAAAAAATAATTTACAGTTTAAGCATTAAGATATCTTATGGTTTTTAACATGACTTTCTCCTTTCCTTAAAAGGAAAGACAATATATAGACAATGTGTCTCAAAATAAATTCTCTAGCAGAGGGGACAAGCTGTGGAATGCAGAATCTCCCTCTTCGTTGGTGAAGAAGAGAGAAGTTTCTGTGGCTTTTACAGATTCGTTTGCTAGGGAATAAAGAAAATCTTGCCATTTTCTCTATGTCAGATGTAAAAATAAAAAGCATAGAGGAGAAGAATGGGGCCATAAACTTGATACAACGTATTGCAATCGAGTTTCATCAGATAAACTACGGAGACAGTTTCGATGATGCTCTTGTCAGAAAACACATGGTACGATACACTGTATATGTGCCAGATAGCTTCTGCACTTTCAGAAATGTCATTTCTAAAAATGTCTATCCATTTGGAAAATAAGTATGCAATAAATCTGTAAATATTTATTATAAAAGCAATAAGAAAACAGTAAAGAATGAATGCAGCTTTTGACAACACTGCATAAACTGTTAACAACAGACCTTTGGAGCCGACAGTTCTGTTTCTAGATCAGGGGCCAGGGCCCAAATGTTGCAATAACTAGGGCCATATCAATACATTCCACACCCTCTTTCCCGCCACAGGAGTCCACCTAATTGAGATGCCAAATGATGCGATGTGAGGCAGAAGTAAAACATACAGATCTTGTATTTCTGAATCCATATGTCTTGCTTGATCAATGAACCAAAATAGCTACTCGTTGGAATTGAAAAGCTGCAGAACCTGCTGCTGTTCTTTTCTGTTCTCGATCCTATAGAAAAGAGCTAAAAGGCAAGGAATAGGGAGAGAATCTCCTACAGAAGGAAGAATATGTACACTTCTGCAGGTCTTGCGTCACCCCAAGGCTGTCCTTAGAAAGCACCCCTTTCTCTTTGGTAACGACCTTTCTGTTTTATTTGGCAGCCCGATTCCCCTCAGCTGACTGAGAGAGGATGGTTACAGGCTAGGGGAGGAAGGCATGGATTATGAATGACCTCCCTGTCTTTCTGTTTAAGAAACTCAAGTTCATATTAGTTCACCTTTTCTAAATAACTGTCTTGTGGACAGCTTAGCTCAACACTTCCTGACTTAACCCACAGAATTAGAACATCTGCTGTAAGTGTAAGATTTACAGAGGGAATCATACCTACTCCATCTAGAGACTGTTTGCCTCTGATGTCATTCTTGATTAGATGATTTTGGAATTTTGATTGCTTCACATGAGATATTTATGATTTCAAAATGCAGCTTGTAAATGTATTCAGTTCATCAAGGACTATAAATATAAATCTCCACCAACAGAATTCTCCTTGCTTCGGTCTTCTTAGATGCTCTTAGGTTACTAGGAGGACAAAAGAAATATCTTTAAGAAAAGGTGAGAAACTCCTACATTAGAAAATAATTTTCAAAACATCTGGCCCCGTATTCAGGAATTTGAAGATAATCATGAGCCTTTTCATTAAATTAATGAACACAGGGTAATGAAGTCTATTTGAAAAAAAAAAAAAAAAAAAA
>NW_016809830.1:5732384-5736743 GCF_001698545.2 Rhinopithecus bieti | reverse complement strand
AAAAAAAAAAAAAAAAAAACAGATGTTAAAAATTTAAGGACCAGTCATGCTCTATTCAGTAAAACAATGACATGATTAAGTAATAAAACTCCTCCAGATTTTTCTACATGCCTTTGGGTTCCATCTTCAACTTTCTCTTTCAAAGAAAACTACCTACTTTCTATTCACAATTCCTCACACTGTAGTGGGATTTGGAACTAACATGGTGAGACAGGAAAAAAAAAAAAGAAGTATCTCTTTATAGAAAAAAAAAAGAGATTACAAAGTTCCTAAATTAAAATTAGATGGAATGTATTTTAAAACTGAGGTTCCCTGAAAATTTGACTTGCTTCTTTCTTTATTTTAACCAACTCCAAGGGACTTTTGCAATTGAGATTAGCTCTCAAATATACTCTAAAAATTTAAGATTTTCTGATTCCACAAGTTTTATGTGAGTTCTTCATGAAATCGTGCCACTGCTGCTATTTCCGTTGAAGAACTAGGATAAGAAAGAGGAACAATAAGATGTGTATTAGAAATCTAGTGGGTCAGTTTGCAGGAGAAAGAGAAATAAGCATCATTTATTTCCAAAAGGCTGCATTTCAGCACGAAGACTAGCCTATCTGACATGCAATTATGTGTCGCGAGTTACAGTGGTAATTAAGTCTCTAGAACAGCAAGCTACCTTGAGAGCCCCCCAGGACTTCAGGTGGCTGGCTCCCAACTCGGAGTCATCTAGTGCTTCGCCATGGCTCATCCATCTACTTCATTCCTTTATTTATCACCATTGTAAGCCAGGGGACTATGTTTGGCTCTAAAAAGCATATTCTCCCCCTTCATGTCTACTGGCCTATCTTTCCATTTCCTAAACACTTCCTTTAAAAAGGAAGCCCATGATCTCAGATGGCATAAAGCCAAGTGTCTTCATTTTCTCTGTTCTTTACCAATACTCCCGTTCACCTCACCAAGGGGCTGAGCGAGGTCCCCCCACCTTAGGTCACTGCCTAAGTAAGGGTCAGTTCCATCTGTTCTCTCTGTGGTCACCCTTACACATCCTGATACTCATTGGCAATAGTTCTTCTCGTTCATTCATTCAGAAAATATTTACTGATGCACCAGCAGCTGAGACATGTGGTCCAATTGTCTGAGAAGGGAGGAAACAAATAAAACGAGAGCCATAAATCCAAAGGGAGATAGGTTTTCACAGGAACAGCCATAAAGTCAGGCTGTTTTCAAGCTCCTGGGTCTTCTGTGTGGCCCCTCTTTGAATCTGGCAGCTCTACCCAGTCTGTCTCATGGAACCATATGTAAAGAGTTAAGCATCAAAGAGGTATCACGTTATAGAATGTATGAACCTTTTATGTAGTGGCCCAGTGGGGATATTAAAGAAAAATGAAGGAAAAAATCCCATCCCATATCCAGTAAAGTCACATCTCCGTGGTTGATAAGAAGGAGTCGATCAGGCCAGGTTGTGGCTTATGTGCCTGTTATTTGTACTCTAGGCCCCATTAACTTATACTAGCAATTTTGGAGAAGTAATTTCTGCTGCCAGATGGCAGCCCAGAAGTAACTTTCTTGATGAGTGAGAGAAGTTGCTCCCCATTTCCTTCCTTGACATCACAGTGCAGCCCCCTCAACCTCAGCCCTGCAGGCTGGGGACTGGCTGGTGGGGTCCACGCAGACTGTGATTAAATGACTCATCTCCTCAGCATGACTTGTTTGTAAAGGTTATTCACAACAAAAACAGCAGCAGGGTCCCAACCCCGGAGTGGGTATTTGTCAAAAATGAGTCAAGATAATAAGGGGCCATTGAAGGAACACCTACAGTTGGGTGGGAAAAGAGCAGCATTTGTGACCTGAGGATGATATTCAGTTGAACACTTCCATCTGCCCTTTGGAAAAATTTGACTCTAGCAACAAAATCAATTCTTGGTTTGCCGCTAGTTACTCAGTTGAGACCACAGACTCATATCTACCAATGACTTTGCCAGTTGTAACAATGCCCGCATCTTCAGTCAAGTCAATAGTGCCCTCAGCTCTGCTTCTCCCAAGTCCCCTTGGTGCTACCAATTATGATAGACAGTGAGACAGACGCAGCCTCAAACCATAAAACCCAACTAGTCCTCGTCCATCTGGAATTTCAGAATCAGCAAGAAGAAATGAAATAAAATAAAAATCAGTGATGCTCATAAGTGGTAATTTTCATTTAAGGAAGCATATCATAAAATAAAATAAAAGCAAGCTGTCACTATCTTTTGCTGCAAAGGAGACTTGGAGTCATTTAAATAGACACACACAAAAGACTCGAAGGGAATTGTCATTAGAGATTTCCATTAAAGCTACTATGCCCAGATAAGAAGCTCTAAAGGGTTATGGGGAACAATCTTCCTGATACAGGATTAAGGAACTAACAGTAGGAGAGAAGGGCTCACATTTGTTAAGTGCTCATTTATGCCAGGCAGTATGGGACTGCACGTATCACCTTATTTAATCTTTAAAACAACTTTGTTTGATAAATATTATTTTCAGTTCAAACATAAGAAAACTGGGACTCAGAGATTTTCAATGTCCTGGCCGGGTGCAGTGGCTCATACCTGTAATCTCAGCACTTTGAGAGGCCAAGGCGGGCAGATCACTTGAGGCCAGGAGTGCAAGACCAGCTGGCAAACTTGATGAAACTCCTTCTCTACCTAAAATAAACAACCAAAAAATAGCCAGGCACAGTGGCATGCACCTGTAATTCCAGCCACTCAGGAGGCTGAGGCATGAGAATCGTTTGAACCCAGGAGGTGGAGGTTGCAGTGAGCTGAGATGGTGCCACTGCACTTCACCCTGGGTAACAGAGTGAGATTCTGTCTCAAGAAAGAAAGAAAGAGAGAAAGTGAAGAAGAAAGAAAGAAAGAAAGAAAGAAAGAAAGAAAGAAAGAAAGAAAGAAAGAAAGAAAGAAAGAAAGAAAGAAAGAGGAAGAAAATTTTCACTGTCCTATGTAAGGATGGTGAACATTTAGTGGCATTTGTCCTGTTTGGCTCCCTAGCAACCAAACACCCTTATTACTGGAGAAAGCCTTACCCAGGCAATTCCCAATGCTCCCCAAAGGCATCCTTACCTGTACTTTTAAAGACACCAGACATTCCTTCTTCTTCCCACTGGCACACAGGCTACAGGAATGTAGTGGGTCCGTCTGAAAACTCCAGCCCAGGGCTTGCCTCCTGAGTGTTAGACACAACTGTGCAAAGACAGCTAGAACATTATTCTCAGCAGTAGTGGCAGGTTGGAAGGTATAGTTATATTGAGGATCCAATCATAGAAAGATTAACTAACAGTACACAGCAGTATTAAGTGCCAAGGAGCCAGTATAGGCAATCAACAGTGGGAATTCTTAAACAGAACTCTCCTTACGGGTTGGAATAATCAAGGGAGACTTAGCTGGTGGAGAAGCTGGGGCTATGATCATACCTGGAAGTATACAAAGAAATTGGAGAGGGAAGATGATTCCTGATTTCAGGAAGACCCTAAGAAGATGAACATGGAAGCTTCAGAACAGATTTAAAAGCCAAAGTGTTGCTACCGAAGATGTTCAGCCAGCAGGGTGCAAGGGAAATAGGGCTTTCGAAAATGGACCCGGCAGTGTTGGGCAAGATGAATTTGACAAGAGAGAGCACAGTGACAAGGTTTGTACATCTTTATTGAAGGAGTGCTCCTGACCCAGACTCTTTTGGGAACAAGCAGCCCAGTTCCAGATGTTCATGATTTGGTGAAGACATGATGAAGAAGCTGTTCTCAGCAGGGATAGCTTGAGGGAGTGGGCTACAGGGATGAGACTGAGACAGAGGCAGGAGCAGAAGACCCCGCTCTCCTTTACTCCTTTCACGGCTGTGCCCTAGGACTCTGTTACTGGTTCTATTCAATGGTACAAAGGCCTCACTCAGTACCACCCTCGCCAGGGGACTAAAGCCAAATCAAATCTTGGCTCCCAAATCTAAGGATACATTCAGTCTTCACTAAATATGGCAGCCATGGTTTAGTATTTTCAGGATAATCCTGTCTACACCTGTATTTTCCTTTAGAATTTGCTAAGACAATTGTATCATAATTTCCCCTCCCCTCACTGAGAGTAGGGACCTTTGGATCTAGGCTAAATTGCTCTCATGTTACAGGTATGAGATGTTTGTCTGAGAAAGGTCTTGAGCCCTATGCTAGGTAGACCAATGATGCTGAGGGAGATAGATGTGGAAGGGGGTGGAATTTAAGGTTTTTAAAACAGGCAGGCAATTGTACGAAGTTACATAAGATGTAACCATCGGGGTAGCTGAGTGAAGGGTACACGGGGCCTGTTTATGCTATTTTATTTTATTTTATTTTATTATTTTTTTTTATTA
>NW_016809830.1:5716385-5729410 GCF_001698545.2 Rhinopithecus bieti | reverse complement strand
TATACTATTTTAAAACATTCTGTGAATAAACAATTATTCCAAAATTAAATGCGTTTTTAAAAAAAGATTGTTTGTTTGTTTGTTTGTTTGTTTTTGAGACGGAGTCTAGTTCTGTGGCCCAGGCTAGAGTGCAGCAGCACAATCCTGGCTCACTGAAATCTCTGCCTCCTGGATTCAAGTGATTTTCCTGCCTCAGTCTCCCAAGCAGCTGGGATTACAGGCACGCACCACCACACTCGGCTAATTTTTGTATTTTTAGTAGAGATTGGGTTTCACCAGGTTGGCCAGGCTTGTCTCAAACTCCTGACTCTAGTGATCCACCCACCTTGGCCTCCCAAAGTGCTGGAATTACAGGAGTGAGCCACTGCACCCAGCCAAAAAAAAAAAAAAAAACAGATTTTAACCAGTAAGAAGGAGAAAGGGGGAAAGGAAAGAAAGGAGGCTGGCCAAAAAAAAAAAAGGTTTAGAGGAGCAGACCCACTGGTCAGAGGACCAGGAAAATCTTTGCCCAGTGTTTCTGCAAGGCAGCACCTCTCCCCCACATCCCCAGCTTCTCACCAGATCCCCACGCTGCAATCCCTCCCTAGGCCCTATGGGACTATCTTCTCCTTTTAGGGAGGCAGCCACAGAGCTGAAAGCCTAGGGTGTTTCCCATCCCTCTGCATGCGTGGATTCAAATGAAGACCACAGGAGCACTACCAAGGACTCTTCAGCGCCCCCCTGGGTTCAGGAACAAGGTGGCCGGCTCAGCCTCTGAGCCACATGGAGCCTGGCTTTTGTGGTCACAGGGGATGGTGAATGAACAGTTGGGAGATCTGAGGTCTGCTTTCAGCTCAGCAGGGCTACCTGAGTTGAGAAACCTCATCTCTTGGGGCTTCCTTTTTTTTTATTTGTAAAATGAGCATGTTAAATTACTATGGAAGGTTCAGCTTCTGCTGGGAGTCCAGGATGCTATGAGTTCTATGAATCTAGATACTGCCTAATGTGCCCCTTCCTAACACTAAAGAACTGATGTGAATATCATCATAGTTTTTATTAAATATGGCCCCGGAGGAATTCATTTGTTCCTTGGTGGAGTCTCCAACTTTACTGGAAAGCAAAGGGCCTCTTCTACCCCATTCACGTTCCAACTCAATACACACTCTCCACGATGTCCTCGCTGGTGATCAAAGCCAGGGCGCTTTATCTGGCCTCCTCTTATGGTCAGTATCTACTGCAAAGGTCATGTTCACATGTGCTCTTCTCCCCAGCTCAAATGGCAAAATCCTTGAAAATAAACATTATTATTATTTATAGATGTGTACCCATGTATGGCAGCAGTATATGGTCGTGAAATGAATGAATGAATGATGTCAAAGAATTCAAACCAAAAGGAGATGAAGAGTGGCTTCTGTACCTCATCTGAAAATTCCCTTTTTCTTAATTCAGGAAATAAACAATCATATCAAAGGAAGACAAGTTTGTGGGCAAGAAATCACTCAGAGATGCATATTACATGCCACATGAATCACTGGCAAAATGAAGGATGAAAGCTATATGAAATAAGCAATTACAGTAAAACTGAGACTCTGTACTGAGATGAAGCTAAAGGAGCAGTTGACAATCCTTACAAATGAGTTTGCTCAGGTCTAGCTAGGAAGCAAGGTCTTAGGGGCTGTGCTCAGGTTCAGCTGATCCGCTTTGGGAATAAATGTGGTGTAAAAGAATCCTGGTTTCCTACTTCTGGAAGTATTAACAGATCACAAGAGCCAGATTCTACCTCTACTCAGCACATCTCTGATCTATGTGTTTATGGAAGTTAAATAAAACCAGGAAAAAACATACCTATAAGACTGTTGGAAAATGAATTTAAAAATCCAAAATTGTTCCAAAGTTATCCATGCTACCACATTCCCTTCCCGTTGGACAGAAAACTGAATGATGACCGGGCAGTAAAAAGAAAATGAAGACAAAGTATTACATTGTCTGTTGCTACTTTCTGTAAGGCCTAATGGTCTAAGAAATCTAAAAGGAGCTTCCTTCCTTCTTCTGTCCTCCCTTCCTTTCTTCCTTACTCAAGAGGCAGAGTTATAAATGCAAAGTGTGACTCTGAACTGGATCCTCTTACTAGAAAGGACAGTATTGGGATAATTGGTGGAAGTCAAATGAGCTCTGAGGATCAGACATTAGCAATCGATCAGTGTTGGTTTTCTGACATTGGTGGTTGTCTTGTGTTATGTAGGAGAAAGTCCTGGTGTGCAGGAATTACTCCTGCTTGCATTTGGAAGTGATGGAACATCAAGTTAGCAATGTACTCTCAAATAGTTTAGAATTTTTAAAATGCTTTGTACTAGTAATGCAAGTTTAGTTCAAGTTTGAAATTATTTTAAGATAAAATGGAAAAAAATCTGAATGTAATAATATGTTTTTAAAAAGAAGCAGCAGCAACGGCCAACCTTGGAGAGTTTCTGGGTCTGCCTATCCCTCTGACATTTCTATAAATATTGGTGTTGACCTCCCTAGGACATCACAGCAAACCTCTCTAGGGTGGTCCACAATAGTCCAGTTCTACAAAGGGGTCACAGAAGTCCCTCCTGCCATAGACAGTGCACCCCTATTCCCTCTTACTCAGCCCAGTTCTTCCTCTAAACTTTAGGAACCATAACTGACTCAGGGTGCTAACTAAGGCCTGGCCCTCATGGGAAGCCAAACTACCTTCCCTAGTGAGCGCTGGCACTTCCGGCTTCCTGCTTCACAACCATTTCATACCTGCGCTTTCTCCAGCCTCCACTTTTTGTGCACCAAAGGCTCCCCGTGGTACTACCTCAACTAATATCTCTCTTTTCCTGGCTTCCCCTCCCTTAATCTCCTCCACAAACCCTGAGTGTCAGCTGAATTGCTTCTCTCCTGCCTTCCAGATAAACCCTGGGTACTTCTGCTTTCTCCTATCTGGAATATTCTGCTTTCATTCCTGTCCCTCTGAGCCTCACTTCTTCCCACATTCTATAAGCCCATTTCAAGGGTCACCTCCTCCTCTGTGAAGCCTCCCCTAACCAGCCCAGTCTACCTCTGAATTCCAAAGTGCTTATTGTATCTAGTATGGCTCTAAACACACAGGCCTCCGATTGCAAAGTTACCTTTCTCTCTGGACATCTGGTCTCACCCACTAAATGAAAGGTTTTCAGGGAGCAGGCATAATTTCTTACATCCCTTTATAGTCCTCACCACACCTGTTAGTGCCAGCTCACTGAGAATGGGCTGATTCAAAGAGTCTCCCACACTTTCTCAACATCACCTCCCTCAGATCGCTAATACCAATTGCTGTCACTTGTGGGGTGAACGCGTGCGCCACACACACACACACTTCAGCCAAAATGGAAATAAACAAGTATGCCCTTCTTCCCGCTTTACTCTCACACCAAGCCAATTTGATCTTCCTATACTTAGAAGTCAAAGCAAAGCATGTAATTAATCCTTCCTCGTGGTTCAGTCTGGAACCCTAGGAAAACTGTGAAGGAGAGATTTTGGACTCTTCCTGCTACCCACATCATGGCCTGTTTTCTTAAAGAAGAGCCATTCCCATCCAGTTTTCCTTAGATGCTTATCCTCACTCGCAGGTCCCACTGCCCTATCAGCAGCTGCCCAAGATCTTGGTAAGATGAACAGCTCCCAGAGAAGTTCGCAAGATAACGAAAACCATAGAGTGGAAAATTTGCAAAGCCCCATAGAACGAATCCCTAAATGGGGGATGTCAGGCAAAGGAGCAGGTGGCAACTTAAGGCAAATATTTATCCCACCCTCTCATTCCTATCCACACATTACATGCCAGAGAGGGGAGCATTCAAGGCCCAACCAACCAACAGAAAGACTGGAGAAAGGGAAGATGGTTTGCAGAAAGCAGCCGAGTAAATTGCCAAACTAGGGAGAAAACTTTATGAATGCTTATCACATGGAATTCTTACATTTTGAGAGAGCCTTTAAAGAAAAGAATGACTTCATGAGTGATGGCAGAGACAGGGTGGTGCCTATAATGGAGATGGACAAAAGTCCAGAAGGTACATGATTGGGAGAAACAACAGACAAGAGAGGCAAAAATGGACTATGAGAGCCCGGCCACAATGCGGGGGTCCCCAGGTGGGTGTGAGAAGCTCATGTGGACACAGCTGTCCCTCTTGGCAGAGGGCAACATTAGCTTATGCCATCTTCAATATCTATGATGCTAATTCAGGATTGCTCAAGGAAAGTAGCCCTGTTCGTGCCCATCTGTTCTCTACATCCCAATGGCTATATTCTTAGCAGATTTAAACACAATTTCCAATACAAATACATTTTTCTGGGTGTGGCGAATCCATAAAACAGACTCTTAGCTATAACCTAACTTTATTAAATAACATTTGATATGCCAGTGTCCAAATGGCAAATGTGATGACCTGGGAAATTATATGGTCAGCTTCTGACATAAATCCCTTTGGCGTTTGGGGTAGGGCATGAACTCTCGAGCCGTCTATTATAGTCCAAAATGCTTCATAAAACTAGTGACTGGGTAACTGGGAAGAAACATTTTATTTTACTTTATTATCACTATTATTTTAGAGACGGATCCCACTCTGTCACCCAGGCTGGAGTATGGTGGAGCAATCATGGCTCACTGTGGCCTCAACCTCCTGGGCTCAAGTGATCTTCTCGCCTCACCCTCTGGGGTAACTAGGACTATAAGTGTACATCACCAGACTCGGCTATTTAAAAAAACTTTTTATAGAAAATTAATTCAAGATGGATTAAAGACTTAAATATCCAGACCTAAAAACCTAAAACCCTAGAAGAAAACCTAGGCAATACCATTCAGGACATAGGCATGGGAAAGGACTTCAATGGTCTAAAACACCAAAAGCAATGGGCAACAAAAGCCCAAAATTGACAAACGATCAATAAACTAAAGAGCTTCTGCACAGCAAAAGAAACTACCATCAGAGTGAACAGGCAACCCTACAGAATGGGAGAAAATTTTTACAATTACCATTGACAAAGGGCTAATCATCCAGAATCTACGAAGAACCTAAACCAATTTACAAGAAAAAATCAAACAATCCCATCAAAAAAGTGGGCAAAGGTATAAACAGACATTCTCAAAAAGAAGACATTTATGCAGCAACAGCACATGAAAAAATGCTATCATCACCGGCCATGAGAGGAATGCAAATCCAAAACCAATGAGATACCATCTCACACCAGTTAGAATGGCAATATTAAAAAATAGGAACAACAGGTGGCTGGAGGAGGGATGTGGGAGAAGTAGGAACACTTTTACATTGTTGGTGGGACTATAAATAGTTCAACCATTGTGAAAGACAGTGTGGGCAATTCCTCAAGGATCTGGAACTAGAAACACCATTTGGACCCAGCCAAAGGATATATATAAAATCATGCTTCTATAAAGAAAGAGCACTATATGTTTATTGCAGGCACTATTCACAATAGCAAAGACTTGGACCACCAAATGTCCATCACATGTAGGATGGATTAAGAAAATGTGGCACATATACCACATGGAATCTATGTAGTCATAAAAAAGGATGAGTTCATGTGCTTTGTAGGGACATGGGATGGAAGCCTGGATGGAAACATATTCTCAGTTATAAACTATCTAAGGACAGAAAACAAAACACACATGTTCTCACTCATAGGTGGGAATTGAACAATGAGAACACTTGGACACAAGTAGGGGAACATCACACACCGGAGCCTATTGTGGAGTGGGGGGAGGGGAGAGGGATAGCATTAGGAGAGATACCTAATGTAAATGATGAGTTAATGAGTGCAGCACACCAACATGGCACATGTATACATATGTAACAAACCTGCACGTTGTGCACATGTACCCTAGAACTTAAAGTACAATTTTTAAAAATTTTTTGAAAATAAAAACTGTTTGTAGAAATGGGGTCTTGCTATATTGCCTGGGCTGGTCTCAAACTCCTGGCCTCAAGCGACCTTCCCACCTCAGCTTCCCAAAGTGCTGGGATTACAGGTGTGAGCCACTATGCCCACTACAGCATAAAAACATTTTCAGGGCTGGGTGCAGTGGCTCACGCCTGTAATCCCAGCACTTTGGGAGGCCGAGAAAGGTGGATCACAAGGTCAGGAGTTCAAGACCTGCCTGGCCAACATGGTGAAACCCTGTCTCTACTAAAAATACAAAAATTAGCTGGTCGTGGTGGTGGACGCCTGTAATCCCAGCTACTCGGGAGGCTGAGGCAGGAGAATCGTTTGAACCCAAGAGGCAGAGCTTGCGGTGAGCTGAGATCATGCCACTGCATTCCAGTCTGGGCGACAGAGTGAGATTATGTCTCAAAAAAAAAAAAAAAAAAAATCAAAATTCACTCTGACCACCAGTTTTTCAAGCCTGCACAAGTGACACTGAGCACATTCACAGTCTCCAGCACATCCATGTTCCCTTTGGATATTGTTATCCCTTTCTCTCACCCAAGAGAAAAATGAGAATCCATTGACTTCAGGCCCACATGGTCAGGAATGAGTCAATGTCAAACCACATCACAGTTGCAACTGGCACAGAGATGACTGTACACAAACTACAAAGTGCTTCCATCTACATTATCTCATTTGAGCCCTGCACTTGCTCTCCCAGGAGAAAGAAAAATAAATATTTAATAAGTCATATGCCAAACACTGTGCTGGGTAAACATGCATTTTAATTTGTTTAATCCTCACAAGAACCCACAAGGCTAGTGTTTAAATCCTCTTCATTACAGATGAGGAAACTGAAACTCAGAGAGGCGACAGATCTGGCCCCGGGTTGCATGATTAGTTGTGGTCAAGTTAAGATTCACAGCTAGATCATCAGGCTCCAAAGTCCATGCCTGCTTCACTGTGCACTCTAAGAGCAGCAGATTATGACACGTCTTTCTGCATAGCCCCAGGCAGTCTTGCTCAGGTGCAGTCTTGTTCAGGCCCTTCGGAGCTTCCTCTAGAACTTAGATATAGATGCCAGGAGTCATTTGGTGAGGAGACCAGCAACCCTGGACGAGCTGCATACTATGTTTCTACCTCCCATTTTTCTGGCCTGGAAATAGGTTGAAGTGCTAGTCTCATAACACAATGCTGAACTTCGTGAGCAAGAAGAATGCAACTCTCCATGGCAGGGGAGAGGTGAAGGAGTAGGCTGTTACTTTTTGCCCAAATGCTGTAGGTTTCTGAGCACTTGTATACTTAAACCATTTCATTGTTTCCATCCAGTGCCTTTGTTATAAGGAACTATTTCAAACTTCTAAACAAATCATATACCAATAAAATACTATATGTATATTTTATAGATAAAAGAATTGTATTTAGTTTTGGAGAAAAAAAGGCATCTGCTGCTTTAAAAAAAATAAGTTTGAGGCTGGGCATGGTGGCTCACACCTCTAATCCCAGCAATTTGGGAGGCTGAGGTGGGTGGATAACCTGAGGTCAGGAGTTCGAGATCAACCTGTGCAACATGGTTAAACCCCATCTCTACTAAAAATACAAAAATTAGCCAGGTGTGGTGGTGGATGGCTGTAATTCCAGCTGCTCGAGAGGCTGAGGTGGGAGAATCGCTTGAACCCGGGAGGCAGAGGTTACAGTGAGCTGAGATTGTACCATTGCACTACAGCCTGGGTGACAAGAGCAAAACTCTGACTCAAAAAATAAAATAAAATAAAAATAAATTTGAAAACATGGTCCAGAGAAGTAGAACCTTCAAAGGCACCTCTCAAAATACATTTCATGTGCTGAAACCTTGAATAAATATATTAGTTTGCAAGGGCTGCCATAACAAATAGCACAGACTGGATGGCTTAAACAACAGAAACGTAGTGACTGTTGTCAATTTATGATTGGAGAGCCATGGTCTGAGATCAAGGTGTTGGCAGCAGGTGGGTTTTTCTAAGACTTCTCTCCTTGGCTTGTAGATGGGTGTCTTCTCCCTGTGTCTTCCCATGGTTTCTCTTCTGTGTGTGTCTATGTTCAAATGTTCTCTGATTATAAGGTGAATTGTTTTGGATTAGAGCCCACTGTAAAGGCCTCCTTTTAACTTAATTTTCACTTGAAAGACCCTATCTCCAAATGCAGTCACATTCTGAGATACTGGGGGTTAGGACTTCAACATATGAATTTTAGGGGACAGAATGCAGCCCTTACAATAACTATTGGGCAGCCCTCATCTGGTGCTTAAAGTTGCCAGCCACTATCTAAGAATGGGATATTCTCTGCAACCAGTTAAAAGAAATATGATTCCAAACAGACAATTAACTGAGCTGGACATGGGACTAACAACTCATTATAAAAATCAAAGGGTTAGACAGGGACAAGGGCCTGAATACAAAGCTGTCCAGCGCCTGTTTGGATGCAAATGAAGGACAATCCCAGGCAGTGCAAGGTACCTTCACTGTGCAAATTTTTCTCTAACTAGTGTATATTTGTACTCATACCTGAAAATAATTATAAAAGTACATCTATCTAAAATTGCAGCTAATAGCATCTTCCAAAGATAACAACAATGATGTATTCCATCCTACATGGCTTTACTTACAACATGATTTTAACCCTCCTCCCATTGAGAGTCAGGGTCTACATTCCCTCCCCTTGAATCTCTGTAAGCTGATAACTACAGGGAAAGTGATATAATGCGACCTCAGGTGAGGATATAGAAAGCAATTCCGCTCCCACCTGATTCTTTTAGGACACATGCTTTTGAAGAGTTGCACCCTCATGTAGCAGTTTGACTTCCTTGAGGCTACTAGTTCATGTACAAATTACAGGGAAGGACCCTAAGACTTCAAGAAGAAAAAGAGCGAGCCCACCAGCCCCCCATGCATTGGCTTTAGCCACATGTAACTATGATGACATATAAGACCCAGAACCAAAACCACTCAGCCAGGCATCCCCCAAATTGCTGACCCACAGAATCTATGAGGATAGTAAAATGATTGTTGGTGTTTTAAGCCACAAAGTTTTGGGGTAAATTGTTGCACAGCAATAAATAACTTGGATGAAAATATTCTGATTAAGTCTTTCTGATGCAAATTTGACTTTGCTTCTTCCAAAAATTAGTCCAAATGAGTAAAATGATCATTTCCTCTTGGCATGTCTATAGATTTTCTACTTGGCATCTTCTCCATCTGCAAATGACAATATGCCTTTGGTTTTCTGGTATTCCATAGAAGCTGCAAGTGTCAAGAAGTCAATACTGCATGAGTTCCACAAATAAACCATCCCACTCACCATCACTGTTCATGCATTTCCTAGAACAGCCTGCATCTAGTTCATCCATATCTGCTTCTATTTTTTCTCTCCCAGGTTTCTGCAGTAATCATACTCTTATTTCTTTCTAAGGGCTCTAACTTCTGTTTCTCTGCTTGTAGGCTTATGTCCTTCTCTTCTGTTAATGACATTGGGCTTTTTCCCCCTCTTTATGCACCTGCAGTCAAGGTGGGAAACAAAAAGATTTGAAACTATTTTGATTCAGACCTAGGAACTTGTGATGTCACCATAAGACGAGATTCCTGTATTCAATGTACTAGTTCCCTGATATGATCTGGCTGTGTCTCCAGCCAAATCTCATCCTGAATTGTAATAATCCCCATGTGTCAAGGGCAGGACCAGGTAGAGATAATTGAGTTTTAGGGGTGGTTTCCCCCACACTGTTCTCGTGGTAGTGAATAAGTCTCACAAGATCTGATGGTTCTATAAATGGGAGTTCCCCTGCATGAGTACTCTTGCCTGCTGCTGTGTAAGACATGCCTTTGCTTCTCCTTTACCTTCTGCCATGACTGTAAGGCCTCCCCAGTCATGTGGAATTGTAAGTCCATTAAGCCTCTTTTTTATATATATAAATTACCCAGTCTCGGGTATGCCTTTATTAACAGTATGAGAACAGACTAATACATTTGCCTTCCAGGAAGCTGGGGAGGCTGCACCTACAACCTGACCCTGAAAATCCTTGTGCTTCCCTCATCTTGCCTCTCCTCTCCCCGCTCTGCCTCTGATTAGAGTGAGGAATGCTTCTGGGGTAACTACTGATTGAAAGTAGGTTAGTCTCTTCCACATAGTGAGAGCTAATCACCCATGATCCAGAATTCCAGGAGCATGAACATATATCCCGCCCGCCAACCTGATGCCTGAAATTCAAATTTGAGAGATTCATTCCTTGAAATCAGATATTGGCTCTAAAGATTCTTTTAAAGTGGGAGGTGGCCAGAATGAGATGATTGCTATAGTCAGTTTTAACAATCAACTGAAGTACCCCAGAATCTGAAAAGGTTACCCTCTAAGAAGGAAAACTGGTAAGTGAATTCTATCAACATGCAAAATTAATCAACATACATTGAATCACACTAGCTGCTTTGGTAAACATCTTATCCTACAGTTTTAACAGTGTTCTAAGAAGTTGTCCATAAAGGTGTGCCTGAGGCTGGGCACAATGGCTCCTGCTTGTAATCCCAGCAATTTGGGAGGCCAAGGAAGGTGGATAACTTGAGGCCAGGTGTTTGAGACCAGCCTGGGCAACAGGGTAAAGCCCCATCTCTACTGAAAAATAGAAAAATTAGCAGGGTGCTGTGGTGCACACCTGTAGTCCCAGCTACTTGGGTGGCTGAGGCACAAGAATCGCTTAAGGCTGGGAGATAGAGGTTACAGTGAACCAAGATCACACCACTGACCTCCATCCTGGGTGACAGAGTGAGACTGTCTCAAAAATAAATAAATAAATAAATAAATAAATAAATAAATAAATAAAAGTGTGGCTGAAGAAACACAAGAATGCCTACTGATAAATGAGGCAATTGAGAGGTCAGTTCAAATAAGGTAGAAGACAATCGTGACTTTTTCTATGAAAGCTGAAACCTAATGAGTGAATTATAGAGTTAAGCATTATATAATGACATTTTGGTCAATAATGGACCACATATACCACAGTAGTCCAATAAAACTGTAATACTGTAATTTTATTGTACCTTTTCTATGTTTAGATACATAAATATTCACCACTATGGTCAGTTGTCTATGGCATACAGTGCAGTCACATGCCTTACAGGTTTGTAGTCTAGGATCAATAGGCTGGACCTTATAGCCTAAGTGTGTAGCAGGCTACGCCATCTAAGTTTACGTAAGTATGCTCTACGATGCTCACAGAATGAAGAAATTGCCTAACAATGCATTTCTCAAAATGTATCCCCATCACTAGGTGATGCATTACAATACTGTTTATTGGCATTGCCAAATTTAATATGTCACTTAACAATCCTGATGGTCTATGACTTCTGTTAACCTATTATTCTGCCAAGGCCTGAATTTGAACTAGACCCACAGTGAGACCAGTCTGTGGCTCTGAGTCTTTGACTAAAGAAGATTAGTCAAGCACCCAGCATCCATCCATCAACCAGGTTCCACTGTACTCACTCACCGTCACACCAAAATTCATCCTTGCCAAGTGGCTAAAGGCTTGCTTAAAAGTTTAATCTGTTCTTCACCACATTTTATGGGGAAAATTATATACAATAATGACGTATACAGAGTTCATGATCCCTGAGACCTTGAGTACATCCCTCTCAAGATTATGTAACTTTAGTGGAATAATAGAGTTCTAAAAGAAAAGATAGCTGCATGAAGCAGATGAAAGGGAGGCCCAGAATCCTCCTGGTTAAGACTTGGGCTTGAGGTTAGACAGCCTTGGGTCTAGCCTGGTTCTACCACTTAGGAAGAGCGAAAGACACTGGATGTGGTCGTCAACAAGATGCCCCAAGTTATAAAGCAGGCAGAATTTGCCAGGCTTTCAATGGGCTGGAAAAATATCTCTCAAGCCTATCATCCTCAGCTGTGACTCCACACTCACCATCTCACTTGCACTAACTAATGTTGATCCCCAGGAACTCTGATGCTGGCCAAAGTGAATAGAGAACCAAGAATGTTGGGTTTAAGAAAAAAGGGCAACTCTCACTCCTAGCTTCAGGTTTTTCCTTCCATCTCTAGTTAGTTTAGTTATTGTGAGTCTCAGAGAATCTGATCAGCTCTGGCTGAATTGATGGAATCAAGTACCTGGGTTTTTTAATTTGATCGGAATATGAGCCAAAGACATGATGATCATAGTAAGTGCTCCCCTGTGGCCTCTATAAGATCTGTTCTGAACTGAATTATGTCCAACATCCCTGCAAAATTCGTCTGTTGAAGTCCTAATCCCCAATGTGACTAAATTTGGAAATAAAATCTTTAAAAAGGTTACTAAGGTTAAATGAGGTCATAGGTGGGACCCTAATCCAACAAGACTGGTATCCTCATAAGAAGAGACACCAGAAGTACATGTGCACAGGGAAAAGCCATGCAAGGACACAGCAATAAGGCAGCCATCTACAAGCCAGAAAGAGAGCCCTCACCAGAAACCACCCTTGCCAGCACTTTGATCTTGGACTACTAGCCCTTAGACTTGTGAGAAAATACAATTCTTGTTGCTTAAGCCACCCAATCTCCAGGATTTTGTTATGGCAGCCCTTGCAGGCTAATACATTATGTCTTCACATTTTCTAACTCTAGTTATTTTTCGGTTATGCTGTTTAAAATGCAAATAAACCATTATCAGTCATGAGTAACTTTTTATGCATCAGTCTGTCTAAACTTTTCCAGGGGGGTGGTGTTCAGAACAGATTTTGTTTGGGTAAAGGAAGAGGGAAGGTGGCTATGAGAGAGAGCCAAAACATGGAATAAGCTAAGGAAACCTGATCAGGCACAGGTGGCAGGTGGGGAAGAGGCAGGTGGAACATCAAAGTCAGTGCAGGAGCTCTGGGTGCTGGGAAAGTCATACTAAGCTAACGTTTATTGAACTCTAAGTGCCAGGCACAAAGCTCATGTGTTATCTATTTATTCCTTTCTAACAGGCTAGTACAGGTAGTATAATATCCTCACTTGACAGATGGGCAAACTAAGGTACAGAAAAATTAAATAGTTTTAGAATCAGAATTTGACCCAAAGCTGTCTGTCTTTAGAGCCTAAATCTTTTTTTTTTTTTTTTTTTTTTT
>NW_016809830.1:5714852-5716202 GCF_001698545.2 Rhinopithecus bieti | reverse complement strand
TTTTTTTTTTTTTTTTTTTTTTTGTTAACAGCTTTACAGGAATATAATTTTATACCATAAAATTCACCTGTTTTAACTGTACAGTCCAATGATATTTTAGTAAATTTATAGAGTTGTGTAACCATCACCATAATCCAATTTAAGAAAATATTTGTCTTCCCCAAAGATTCCCTATGCAGGGCCCAAATCTGAACCACTAAACCACACTGTCTCCTACACCATAGCAGAAGACACCACAGGGTGGAAGACATTGATAAAAAGCAACTAGGAGTTCTTTTTCTTTTTTTTTTTAAGAGACAGGGTCTTGCTCTGTCACCCAGACTGGAGAGCAGTGGTGCTTTCATGGCCCACTGTAGCCTCCAACTCCTGGGACTAGAGGCATATCCACCATGTCCAGCTAGTTTTTGTTTTTCTGGGTCTTGCTATCTTACCCAGGCTGATCTTGAACCCTTGGCCTAAGCAATCCTCTCACCTCAGCCTCCCAAGTCTGTGGGATTACAGGCAACATATCCAATGACCCAGCAATTTCTCTTCTGGACAAATGTCCCAGGGATTCTCTCCCATCTTCATAGGAAATCACATACAGAAATATTCACTACGGCAAATCCATTGTAAAGTGGCACTTTGGAAACAACTGAAATATCTTATCAATGTGAATGAACAAGCTGTAATATATTTATGCAACATGATATACTTAAACCACCAATGAATTGAATAAACTATAAGAATCTATCGGAGTAAATCTCAAAAACATAACACTAAGTAAAAAAAGGAAGTTCCCAAATAATATGTATAGTAAAACACCATTTATATCAAATGTTAAAACCATCAACAGCTCAGGCTAGCATAGGTCTATGTTTCACTTTTACTCCTTTGGAAAAAAAGAATGTGAAGCAAATATGGCCTACAGCTGAGGTGCTGATAAAGCATAAAGTTAACATTCTGGGATTAGGGAGCAAGATGGCCGAATAGGAACAGCTCCAGTCTCCAACTCCCAGCGCAAGCGACACAGAAGACCGGTGATTTCTGCATTTTCAACTGAGGTACTGGGGTCGTCTCACTAGGGAGTGCCGGACAATCGGTGCTGGTCAGCTGCTGCAGCCTGACCAGCGAGAGCTGAAGCAGGGCGAGGCATCGCCTCACCTGGAAGCGCAAGGGGGAAGGGGATCCGTTTTCCTAGCCAGGGGAACTGAGACACACAACACCTGGAAAATCGGGTAACTCCCACCCCAATACTGCGCTGTAAGCATACAGGCACACCAGGAGAATATATCCCAATCCTGGCCGGGAGGGTCCCACGCCCACGAAGCCTCCCTCACTGCTAACACAGCAGTCTGCCGCGATCTATCA
>NW_016809830.1:5669171-5711870 GCF_001698545.2 Rhinopithecus bieti | reverse complement strand
AAAAAAAAAAAAAAAAAAAAAAAAAAAAACCCAAAGTTAACATTCTGTACTTCTCTTTATAATGACAATAATATTTTAAGAAATAAAAGGAAAGTGTCTCTTAAAATTACAAACAAAACAAAACAAAAACACACAAGTCAAACTTCATTGAGTCCACTAGCTCATAACTGATTCTTTAAATGTTAAGAGTTGTTCTATACTGAGCAGGTGCCACACTCTGTGCATTCAGTGTTTACTTCATTTCATCCACAGGCCAGTTCCTCTAGACTTCTGGGTTTTGGGGTACACTTTTACCTAAGACTGCACACTGCACACCTCTACCCCTGCTGCTGTTTAAACAAACTCATCCTCCTCCCCTATTCAACGGCTGAAGTGTCTGAGGAAGGCAGATGATGTCTTTGTGTTTGAGCAACAGAAAACTAGGGCTGTTGGTCTCATATAAAGCTAATTGAGTCTTCAGCCATTATTGAATGTGGCAGTGGGGAAAAACGCACAACATTTACCCAGCCTTCTCCAAGGCCACCCTCGGAGGACGAACAATCCTAGGAAATCTTAGACCAGACAGGATAGATTTAGACATCTTTATCTCTACGGTATTTGCGATGGACTGTTTGTGTTCCCCCAAAATTCATATTGAAACCCTAATCCCATGACGGAGGCATTAGGAGGCGGGGCCTTTGGGAGGTGATTAGTTCGTGAAGGTGGGGCCCTTAAAAAGAGACACCAGAGGCTGGGCATGGTGGCTCATGCCTGGAATCCCAGCACTTCAGGAGGCCGATGAGGGCAGAGCATGAGGTCAGGAGATCGAGACCAGCCTGGCTAACACGGTGAAACCCTGTCTCTACTAAAAATACAAAAAATTAACCGGGTGTGGTGGCAGGTGCCTGTAGTCCCAGCTACTTGGGAGGCTGAGGCAGGAGAATGGCATGAACCCGGGAGGCAGAGCTTGCAGTGAGCTGAGATCATGCCACTGCACTCCAGCCTGGGCGACAGAGGGAGGCTCCATCTCAAAAAAAAAAAAGAAAGAGAGAGAGAGAGACACCAAAGGCCGGGTGCAGTGGCTCACGTCTATAATCCCAGCACTTTGGGAGGCCGAGGCAGGCAGATCACCTGAGGTCAGGAGTTTGAGACCATCCTGGCCAATATGGTGAAACCCCGTCTGTACTAGAAAGACAAAAATTAGCTGGAAATGGCAGCGGGCACCTGTAATCCCAGCTACTCAGGAGGCTGAGGCAGGAGAATAGCTTGAACCCGGGAGGCGGAGATTGCAGTGAACTGAGATCGCACCACTGCCCTCCAGTCTGGGTGACAGAGTGAGACTTGGTCTCAAAATGAATGAATAAACAAGTAAATAAATAAAAATAAAAATAAGAGACACCAGAGAGCTTGCTTGCCCTCGCTTTGCCGTGTGGGGACACAGCAGAAAGTGGACAGTCTGCAGCCTGGACGCTGGCCCTCATCAGCACCTGACCACGCTGGTACCCAGATCTCAGACTTCCAGCCTCCAGAACTGTAAGAAATAATTTTCTGTTGTTTATAAGCCATCCAGTCTGTGGTACTTTGTTATAATAGCCAAACTAAGACAGTCTTCCATCTAGATAAAACATTTTCCGTCGACACATTTTTTTACATCAACATATTCCCAAATTTTCCAAAGGCAAAGTGTCTCTAACAATGACCCCTTTATACACCTGACACAAAATGTAGCATCCTTGTCTCCTTGCACCAAAATTCAAGTCCTGTGTTATCTAACCCTTTGCTCCATACAGGCCAGGAATATGTGGACCACACCAAAACTTCTTGCTTTCCATCTACTCCCCATGTCTTCCCTTTCCCAGCCCTGTTTCCACCAGTGTTAACACCCTTCCAGTTTCTCTTCTTCCAGCCTTTGCCCATACCTCACGTGGTGCAATTCTTCCCAATCATCCCGAGAAGCTCAAATGTCCCTTCATCCTCAAAGCCTTCCCCCAAAAAAGTATTAATATACTCTGGTTGCATTTCACCTGGACAGCTCTTGTGAATCAAAACAGATTTTGCTATATATGATTGTTATTCATTTTATATTTTTTATCTTTTCAATGATACTATGAAAAGAAGACAGATTGTGTCTTGTTAATTGTTAAGTCATTCTTATTGCCTAAGACAGAGTCTACAGTAGATGCTTAATAACCATTTGTTAAATGAGTACATATTTTGATCTTGACACATCAGCACTTGTCTGTTTCATTTTCACTTTAGTGGTTGGCATATGTTGACAAATTTGCTGTGTAGGGAATCAAAATAAGTCTTTTGCTTTCCGGTGACCTAAGTCAACCTGTTTGTATAAATCAGAGGACCCATGTGATTAAACAATTAATAGTCTCCTGACCAGTAGTTCTTAGTCCTGGTTGCATGTTATAATAACTTAGGGAGCTTTGAAAAAAAACACCGATACCCAGACCCCTTTTCTGATGCAGCCAATCTGGGATAAGGCCTGGAAATCTGGAATTCTGAAAGTTCTGCAGAGAATTCAGGGCTGAGACCAAAACCTTCGTACCAGGGCTCTGCACAGCCCTTTGAACACACTGGGCCGAGGTTGGAGTACACCAGCTTTGAAAGGAAGCATGAACAATGTAGTGACCAAAGGGAATGTCAACCCTATTTGCATCAAAGACCACAAACTGCTTAAGCAACACCTTCCCAGCAGTTTTTATTCAAACAATGGGTGAGTTTATTTGAAGCACATCTTATCTGTTAAAGCACTTACAGGAGACTCTTAAATGCATAGGCAACTTCAACTTTTCCACTTTCCCTTTTCCTGTCAGCAGTTACTGCATGAATTTGAAAACATAAAACTCCTTTCCTCATATTAAAAAAAAAAAATTCTATAAACTATGTATCTACTAAAAGAATATGAGTACTGGACCATGTAGCAACAAGCAAATACGGATACAAAATCATGTCCAGTGAAAAGAGCAGAATATAAAATAGTACTAAATGCGACCACATACAAAGTGACGCGAATATTGAGTTCTTTTTAATGGAATACTTTTCAGCAATAAGTTGCAACATAAAATGGAGGTTCAAAATTATTTTTAAAGTGCTGCATAACTCAGATATATTCTATAAGGTTAATTTGCCACCTAATTATGACATATGATCATCGGTGTTTTTACAATATTCTCCAAACAAGAGTTGCTCTGTGTTTCTGTCTTAGATGAGTTTCTTCCTCAATTGTTCCATTTAGGTATCTCCTGACTGTAGGTTCTTTAGGTTTTAGTTCTGTGATTGTTTTTTATTGTCCCCTTGAAAGTTCCCCTTCTCCCTTTAGTGATACCATGTAATTGATCAACCCTGGAACTACATTCTTGCTGATCTGTCAGCTTTGTGAGTTAATTCCTTGCAAACTGAGCAATTTTGTCGACTCACCGGGGTGAGGTGACAGGGACTTTGCCTTAAGAATAAATTATTTAAGCTTGAACACAATTTTGCTTTTCCTTTGTCTTTGAAGGAAACAAAATGGCAACCTGCACTCTTTACAAAATGTATCTTTTTAGAAAAGTAGGTATCCATCAAGTTGCATTTTAGAATCTTTAAGCAGCCTAGCTGGGAACCCTACGATTATTTCACTGGTAAGGGAATAAATCTTTCCCGACTAAAATAACTGCCCTTAATTAACATTTAATGAATTGTTTGTTTGTTTGTTTGTTTGTTTGTTTTTGAGACAGGGTCTCACTCTGTGGCCCAGGCTGGAATGTAGTGACACGATCATAGCTCACTGCAGCCTCAAACTCCTGGGCTCAAGAGATCCTCCCACCTCAGCCTCCAGAGTAGCTGAGACCACAGGTGCACACCCCCAGGCCTAGTTAATTAAAAAAAAAAAAAAAAAAAACTATAGAGATGAGGTCTCCTTATGTTGCCCTGGTTGGTCTCAAACTCCAATAAATGTTATTTTTATTTGTTTTATCTTTAAACTGGTCTGTAAATTAAGAATAATGTTCTCAAATGGTCGGGTAAGTGGAATAAATCTAGTTCCATTCAAGTAGAAAATGTCACTGTTTCCAAGTTGACCTTCTTAACATGAGGCCTCTTCAAAGAAGTCAGACAGCAATAGAAATGTCAAGTTTTCTTCATTCTTTCCTTTGTCAATGTGGAAATCATGGTCAACATTCTGATGGCTACACAGGATTAATGAAAGGAAGTCCAGATGCTCTTGTTTGAGTCCTTGAGAGTTCCCTCAACTTCCAGAGCTGCCCTGCACCTAGTAAGACTGGATGAATTAAGCATCTACCTCATACGTTTGTGACTAGATCAGTGGCTATTGGTGTGCTGGCATCATTGCTAATGATGTGAATTCGTTTATTCAAAGAGCATAGAATGAATAGTTATCATGTGCAAGGTTCATAAAGAAGACTATTGAGGGTCGGGCGCGGTAGTTCACGCCTGTAATCCCAGCACTTTGGGAGGCCAAGGCGGGCGGATCACGAGGTCAGGAGATCGAGGCCATCCTAGCTAACATGGTGAAACTCCGTCTCTACTAAAAATACAAAAAATTAGCCGGGAGTGGTGGCAGCCACCTGTAGTCCCAGTTACTCGGGAGACTGAGGCAGGAGAATGGCGCGAACCCGGGAGGCAGAGCTTGCAGTGAGTTGAGATGGTGCCACTGCATTCCAGCCTGGGCGACAGAACACGACTCTGTCTCAAAAAAAAAAAGACTATTGAGCTAGAGTTCCTCTCCCTAAAAGGTGCACAAATTGCTGGGGGCAAAAGAGGAGGAATACATTTGGAGGCTTCAGGAATTTGGTCACTCACTCTGCGCATTTTGAGACAAGCATTCTGCTGGTTGCTAAAGACAAATTAATAAATGACATAGGTATACTCTCTGCTCTTCTGGAACTTGAAGTCTATCAAGAGAAATGAGTATCGCCAGGCACGGTGGCTCACGTCTGTAATTCCAGCACTTAGAGAGACAGCGGCAGGAGGATTGCTTGAACCCAGCAGTTCAAGACCTACCTGAGAAGCATAGTGAGACCCAGTTCTCCACAAAAAGTTAAAAAAAGAAAAAAAGCAACAAGTAGCAAAGTATGAATTATATAACCAACAAAT
Organism: Rhinopithecus bieti; assembly: GCF_001698545.2. NCBI lineage: Eukaryota > Metazoa > Chordata > Mammalia > Primates > Cercopithecidae > Rhinopithecus > Rhinopithecus bieti. The sequence continues at coordinate 5,706,785 of NW_016809830.1, read as the reverse complement.
TAATTGTGATTAGCAACAGAGAGAAAGGCTTAATTTTCCCAGATTTTTGTGTAAGAAAAGGCTATGCAAGTGGCCCAACCATTCTTTCCAAAACTCATATTCTATGTTTTTTACATGTAGTGGCTAATTATAAAAGAGACTACACAGGATCCAGATTAAGAGATGCATACAGCTCAGTATGGGGAAAGGGACACGGAGCTTCCACACCCTCCCCGGAGCGCCATCCTCCAGGACCCTCACATGTCCAGCTATCCAGAAGCCCCCCAAACACTGTCCTCTTGAACCTCTGTTCAAGATTCCTGCTGACACAATAAACTTCCTCTCCCTTAAAATCCCAGCCCAGGGATGGATAAAATCTCTACTTTTTTTTTCCATCTTAGCAGAACAGGTTATTTTTAAAAATTTACTGTGAACTAAAGTGGATGAGAGGAAGACTATTCACCAAAATTGATTTGCAACTGCATTTTAAAAGCAAGCTTCTGTAGTACAGGTTTCTGAACTTAAAAATTCCCACACATCAGGGGAAAAAATTGGAAGACTGTTTAATAGAATCTAGAGGAAAGTAAAGTTGGATTCTTACCTGACACCTTGGAACAAAATAAATTCCGTGTATATGAAGTTTTCAAGCATTAAAAAATCATAAAAATATGTGAAGAAAACATGGAAAATTTTGTTATAACCTTGAAGCAAAAAGGTCCTTTCTGAAGAATGCATGAAATAATACAGAAGTCATAAACAGTATATAGATAAATTTGACTACAACAAAATGAAACCCGTCTAGTGAAAAACAAAAGTACTATAATCAAATATCAAAACACAATGACAAAGTGGAAAATAATATTTGCATCTCATATTACAGAAATCAGGCTTGTTTATTTAATATAGAGAGACTCTACAAATGAAAATGCTAACTCAATAGAAAAATGGACAAAGAATATCATCACCATTTACAGGAAAGGAAATACGCAAGGCTTATTAATAGAGCAAAATGTGATTGAGCTCTCTTATAAAAAGAGAAATGCAGAGAGAGAGAGATGCCAAGTAACATTAAACTGTTTTTGTCTCTCAATTTGGCAAAAATCAAAATGTCAAGTCATGTATTACGGTTGACAGAAGTGCTGGAGAACAGGCACTCTCATTCATAAGACAGTGTGCACTGTTGGTGAGAATGTAAAATGTTATAGCCACTGTGGAAAACAATATGGAAGCTCCTTAAAAAATTAAAAATAGAATTACTGTATAATCCAGCAGTTCCACTTCTAAGTACACACCCAAAAGGTTTAAAAGCAGAATCTCATTTCCATACCTATGTTTATGGCCACATTATTCACAATAACCAAGAGGTGGAAGTTCCCAAATGTTGCTTAACAACAGATAAATGGTAAACAGAATATGGTGTATCCACACAATGGACTATTAAATGGTAAATAGAATGTGGTATATCCACACAATGGAATATTAGTCAGCCTTAAAAAGAAAGGAAATTCTGACACATATTACAGCACAGATGAACCTTGAGGACATTATGAAATAAGCCTGTCACAAAAGGAAAAAATACTGTATGATTCCACTTATATGAAGTATCTGGAGTGGTCAAATTCACAGAGACAGAAAGTACAATGTTGGTTGCCGGGGCATGGAGGGAAAGGAAATGGGGAATTGTTGTTTAGTGGGTATAGAGTTTCAATTCTGCAAGACACCAAAGTTCTAAAGATTGCACAATGTGAATACACTTAAAGCTACTGAACTGTACAATTAAAATGATTAAGGTGGTAAATTTTAGATTATGCATTTTTTACCTCAACAAAAAAATTAATATTTTAAAAGAGTAGGGGCCAGGTGCAGTGGCTCACACCTGTAATCCCAACACTTTGGGAGGCCGAGGCAGGTGGATCACCTGAGGTCAGGAATTCAAGACCAGCCTGGCCAACATGGTGAAACCCCATCTCTAGTAAAAATACAAAAAATTAGCCAGGTTTGGTGACAGGCTCCTGTGATACCAGCTACTTGGGAGGTTGGGACAGGAGAATTGCTTGAATTCAGGAGGCAGAGGTTGCAGTGAGCCAAGATGGTGCCATTGCACTCCAGCCTGGGTGACAGAGTGAGACTCTGTCTCAAAAAAAAAAAAAAAAAAAAAAAAAAAGAGGAATAATGTAAATTGATAAAATTCCCATGAATAAAAATTTAGCAAATACCTATTCATAGATATATAACATAGATATCTATTTACAAACATATAGTATGTGAAAAATTTTAAACTAGCATACTTTCGACTCAGTAATTCCACTTATAGAAATTTAAACTACAAATATACTCACATATGTACAAAATTAGATACTTAAATAGATAGTCACTGCAACACGGTTTAAAACAAAAGATGGGAAACTACTTAAGAAAAGCATCCATGGGGCCCGTAAATAATAAATTTAAAGAATTTATTTAAATAACATGTTTTTGAAACCATTCCAATGTAACTTACATAAATTGTGATGCATTCATAAAATGGTAAAAAAAAGGCAACTCTATGTGAATTTTTATCAAATGATCCTAATGATACTGTTAAAGGGAAAAAAGCAAGGACAAGTATGTGTTTACAGAACGCTACAGTATGTGGAGGAAAATGAGCATACGTTTATAACTTTGTATATGCACACCACTATCAGAGGAAACTGATAACTGAATGCCTGGCGTCCAGGGGTGAGAGGAAGATATACTTTTCATTACATATTTTTTGTGCCACTGTAATTTTGTAACATGTATTTTGCATTTGCATCATAACAAAACCACTGAGCCCCAAATATTCTAATCCTAAGAAAATTGTTGCTATCAAAAGTAGTTGCTTTTGCCTGCCTTCCTTCCCTCCTATCTTTCAGCCCCATCTCTCACAGATACAACCTTTTTCTTTCTTTTTTTTTTTTTGAGATGGAGTTTTGGTCTTGTTGCCCAGGCTGAAGTGCAATGGTGCAATCTTGGCTCGCTGCAACCTCCACCTCCCGGGTTCAAGTGATTCTCCTGCCTCAGCCTCCCAAGTAGCTGGGATTACAGGCATGTACCACCATGCCCAGCTAATTTTTTGTATTTAGTAGAGGTGGGGTTTCACCATGTTGGTCAGGCTGGTCTCAAACTCCTGACCTCAGGTAATCCACAGGCCTCGGCTTCCCAAAGTTCTGGCATTACAGGTGTGAGCCACTATGCCCGATTGCAATCTTGTCTTACCAAGTCTCAGCAGTTTACCCACCCACTTTGTTCTTCTCCTAAACAAGTACATCCTTTTCAATGGCGATTGACTTAAATTAAGCACACAATAGTAAGGGGTCATGTGAACCCTAGCCTTTCAGTTTAACAATATTACGTAATAATACCTTACCTATGTACAATAGGATAACATTCAGTTATAGATGTGTGTGATAAAAAGAATTGTAAGTTTTTAACACTTTCACAAGAAACTGTAGTATATATTTTAATTGTTTTCCAATTAAAGCAGTTGAAATTGGTATAGGATCAATATTCTTTGAATGCCACATAATGTGAGACGGGACTTTGAGGGAGCCAGGTTTTATATGGGCTGTATACGCATAACCATTACATTCTCTGATACACTCATAACATCATGAAAGGGCATTGTTAATAGTTAGATGAAGTTGGGCGCAGTGGCTCATGCCCACAATCCCAGAACTTCAGGAAGCTGAGGCGGGCGGGTTGCTTGAGGTCAGGAGTTCGAGACCAGCCTGGGCAATATGGTGAAATCCCATCTCTACTAAAAATACAAAAATTAGCTGGGCTAATTTAAAATTTATGTTTTAATTTTATATTTTATATATTAAATTAATGGGACAAGAAATAGAGAATTAAGTATAATATTCAAAATTATAAGGATAACCAAAAGGATAAAATATCAAACACTGGTTAGAAGGAATTAGTAAAAATGAGGTAAATTCTCAACTTTCACAAAGGTGAGTCAACGTATATTATCTAATTATAAATCAGGAAATAGCTGTGTAAACAGACTGTCTAGATAGAGTTATAGAGAGAACCACTGATGGAACTAAAGTCTGAAACTGTTTTTTGTTTGCTCTTGAGAGAGGGTCTCACTCTGTCACCCAGGCTGGAGTGCAGTGGCACAATCATGGCTCTCTGCAGCCTTAACCTCCTGGGCTCAAGTGATCCACCCATCTCAGGCTTCCAGAGTGCTGGGATTATAGAGACAAGCCACCACGCCCTGCTAATTTTGTGTGTGTGTGTGTGTGTTTGGTAGAGACAGGGTCCTGCCATGTTGCCCAGGCTGGTCTTGAACTCCTGAGCTCAAGAGATCTGCCCACCTCGCTCCCAGAGTGCTGGGATCACAGGCATGAGCTACTACACCCGGCCTAAAGTCTGAAACTGTTGATGAGAAGTAGAGCAGGAGACTGTTGCTTTCTAGCATAAGCTCTGAGATGTATTATCACATGCACGTTTCTGATACATTTTTTGAAGCAGTCAACAATTTTCTATTGACAAAGAGTATATTACAAGCCTACAACGGGGCCAAGCACGATAAGGATACCCCCAAAATCGATAAATAAATAAAATTAATTTAAAAATTTTAAATTGGAAACAGGAATTCTATCCTCAAGGAGTACATGCTCTCATAGGAACATTTGAAATACATGTGAACACACTCAGGTATGAATGTATATATACATGTATATGCATATGTGTGTATTCATGAAGAAGTGTGTATGTGTGTGTGTTTCTGTATACACAAATGAAAATGGAATGTTGTTTAGGGGACGAGGAGACTGGGGGTGGGACTGTGCAGGGGGACTTCATTGAACATCTGGGCCTGAAGGTTCTGGACAGGAGGAGCGGGTGGAGGATGGTTACTCTAGGCAGGGAGTTGTGGTGCAAAGAAGGGAATGAGCCTAGCAGGTTTGTGGGACAGTGAGGAAACAACCCTGACTAGAGTCGAGTTGGAGACTAGCAGATAAGATTGGCAGAGTGGCCTAGGGAGGGGGATAAGGAACCAGATTACAGAGATCTGTGACATCCAAACAGAGGACCTGGGTTTGGTGGAATAGGATATGGTGTTTTCAGATACCAGGCAATGGAGTGAGGTTGGTTTGACAACGTGAAGGTTGCCCCTGGTAGAGGAGAGCCCAGGTGCCGGGTAGAAGTAGGTATGGAGTGACGATGTGATCTAAGGAAGGGGGAAGAGAAATGAAGAGAGATACCCCTCTACTCTATGACCCTGGTAGTCAGTAGACCCCAGGTGGCAACTCAGCCTTCCCTATTTCTGTAGTGCTAAATGGTGGGGGTCTGATGTCAAAGGAGATACCCTCACCCTTCCTATAGACAGACACCTCAGTGTCATCCAGGACAGAACTAAACAGCCACACATCGCTTAACGATGAGAATATTTTCTGAGAAATGCATCCTTAGGCAATTTTGCAGTTGTAAGGACATCAGAGTGTACTTACACAAACCTAGACTGTGTCGCCTACCACACACCTAGGCTATATGGTGTAGCCTATTGCTCCTAGACTACAAGCTTGTACAGCGTGCTACTGTGCTGAATACTGTAAGCAACTGTAACACAGTGGTAAGTATTTGTGTGTCTAAACATACCCAAACATGGAAAAGCTACAGTAAAATTACAGTATTATAATCTATGGGACCACTGTCCCTTATTGACAATTTCATTGTGCAGCGCATGGCTGTACTTGTAAAACAAAAAGAAGAAGGATTTGGTTAGATGATCAGTAGGTGATCCATTTGTATTTTATTTTATTTAGAGATGGGGTCACTCTCTATCACCCAGACTGATCTTAGCCCACCGCAGTCTTGAACTCCTGGGGTCACGTGATCCTCCCACCTCAGCCTCCCAAGTAAATGGGACTATAGGCACACATCACCATGCCCCGTTCTTTTTATTCTTCTTCTTCTTTGTAGAGAGGGTGTTTCACTTTGTTTCCCAGGCTGGTCTTGAACTTCTGGCCTCAAGCCACCCTCCCACCTCGGCCTCCTAAAGTGCTGGGATTACAAGTGTGAGTCACTGTGCTTGGCCAGAAAACTGGTCTTGGATGTTGGTTAGATGCATGGAGAATACTAGCAGAGTTGAGAAGGCATAGGTTCAAACCCCAGCTCTGCCACTTACTAGTGTGCATCATTAGGAGCATTACTTCACCTCTCTGAGTCACAGTTCACTCATCACAAACATGGCGGGAATCAGGACCTCCTCCAAGGAAGAGTGGGAACTTTGCACGAGAAAAGCTGATCAAACCAAGCACTTTGTAGGTGGCACTCAACACATTTGAGGTTTCCTTCTCTAGTGCCCATTGCTGTGTTTTGGTGGCCCGGCGTCCATTCCTGTCTATGCATTGTCCTTGTGCTTTACTGCATTTGGCTCCACCTCCAACTCTAGGACTGCTGTGTAACCTAGACCTAAGCAATCAGCACATTCCATTCTCCTGGCTCAAGGTTAAGTACATGACCCAATTCAAACCCAGGAAAATTAGGCCCAAGATTTTTTTTTTTGTTCAAACTGTTGGAAGAAAATAAGCTATTTTTGCAGCAGGCAGGAATCTGGAATGCTGTTGCCCTGAAGGTCCTGTCAGTCATCACACCACCACATTCAATTCAAGAATGAAGCTATCATGGAGGTGAACAGAATGGAAAGATGCAAAGATCCACTTATTAATGACACCCTGGATATAGCTCTCCCTGTAGGCAGAACTGCCCCTAGACTTCTATAATGGATCCAATAAATTCCTTTTTTAAAGTAAGCTTCAGCTGGGTTTTTGTGGCACTTGCAACTCGGTGAGCCTTAACTGATATATCTTCTTTCCCATCCACTGCCTTAGATCACTGCAATTTAAGTTCTCCATGGAAAAAGACAAGGAGTTTTTCTGTGTCCTCCCTCTTCCCAGCAATAGAGCAACACATAGAACAGCTTGCCGGATTGCTCTGACTTACCTTCTTAAATGAGCACCTCTAGATCACACTGGAAGCAAGTCCACCTAGAGTCAAAAGTAACCACCTGCTTTTCTCTTTATCATGTTGGAAGGGGTAGGCAATTTCTCATGCTTTTCTCATCACGTTTCTTTGTTGCCTCTCTCCCCCACTGGTTTCCCCATCAGGGAAGGTCCCCATATGGACAGACTGATTCTAGCATCATCCTTTCCCTTTGCAGTCTTTTCGTACTGCCATCTATGGCCTCAGTTGCAACTGCCATACGTTTCCTCTCCTCCTCCATATTTCAGGGCCGGAAGACGCTTGTTAAACATTTGCTCCCAACACCTACCAGTGGATCTTCTTTTATTAAGGAGGGAGCTCTGTGTGGTGGTGAGATGGTTTAAGTCAACCTTGAATTTATAAATAGCTAACACTCCAATTGGTTGTGAGCCTGGCAGAACGGGTAACATATGCGTGCCCCCATTTGAGTGGGCCCAGCTTATGTTATGTTGAGCAATTTTTTTTCTAGAAAGGAATAAAAATTAAATTATGACAAAATGCCTTAATTCCCTATTATTCATCTCAGGTTCCAATTTTTAATCAGACACTCCATAACTTTAATCCAAATCCCCATGATTTGAAGACAAATAGCAATTCTCCATTGAAAGGAGCTGCAAAACACACATGTATGCCCTAAAATTTGTTACAATATATTAAAATTGTAGTTTGGGTTTGCATTTTTCCTAAAACCCTGAAATAAAAATAAAATGACAACACATAAAGCAAAATGAACCCTCAAGAACTGAAAAAATTTTAACCAAATTTATTTTCCCTTTACCTTCTTTAAAAATATTACAAATCCTTTTGAAAGTCCAGCCAAGCTTACTCTAATCTCTGATAATTAGAACAGAAAGACTGAACAAATAAGATTCACCAATCCACCTCACCTTATCTGTTAAGTTTAACCTCCTCTTACACACACAAAAAAATGTGTAACTCCTAGAAGTAGCCAAATTGACTGACATTGGGTTTGTTTGCTTGTTTGTTTTTTGAGACACGGTCTCGCTCTGTTGCCCAGGCTGGAGTACAGTGGTGTGATCTCGGCTCACTGCAACCTCTGCCTCCCAGGTTCAAGCAATTCTCATGCCTCAGCCTCTGAGTAGCTGGGACTACAGGCAAGCGCCACCCCACCCAGCTGATTTTTTATATTTTTAGTAGAGATGGGGTTGTGCCATGTTGGCCAGGCTGGTCTCCAACTCCTGACCTCAAGTGATCCACCCACCTCGGCCTCCCAAAGTGTGACTGACATTGTTTCACCGCCTCCCTCCACTCTCAGCCCTTTCAGATCACAAGGAAGCAGTGGGATGAGAGAAGCAAAGAAAGAATGAAGGCTCTGTGGTCACAGGCCTGGATAACTTGCTGAGTCTCCAAGCTGAAAAATTGGTTCCTGGACAGGTGACCTAGCTGAGTGGAACATTGGTAAACTCAAAGAAGAATATACAAACAGACCCAAAGGAAGCCACCAGCAAGCCAAAAGCTTCTATGCCAACAGGAGGGAAATTCACCACTGAAAAGAGAAATTTCCTTTTTTTAATTTCTTTTAACAATTGCTCTACCTCATACTCGCAGAACCCTTTATACTTATCAAAGTTCTTTTATAACTACCTGAAAGTTAGCTATTCCTGCGATCATGAAATGCTCAATGCCAGGAGTACCCAGAGAGTTAGTGGCTAAGCTGAGCCAAGTGCCTGACCGCCCAAGACAGTTCCAGTGGATGCTCTCCACGATCCTGCTGTCCCTATAACACGTTCTCAGGGATTCTGTCTTGGGCCGTGTGCTCCAGCCATTCAAATATGTCTCTTTCACAACAATCCTCAAATTTGATGAGAATGACAAAAGGGAGGAACAGCTCCTGGACAGAACACTGGCTCCGGAGTCAGGGCGCCCAGGTCAGTCACAGTGCTGCAGGACTAGCGAGCATCCTCACCTTCTCTTTGGTTTTCTTTGCTCAGCCTTAAAATCAGGACTCTACTGTCTCTTCACTAATCTCATTAGAATGACCTAAGGACAAAGGACACAACATCAGGAAGCATTCCTAAGGCCATTCTTTGATGATGGTTACATTTATGGTTTAGCAGCTGAAGATTCAAACCGAAGTGCGGTCTTTATATGCAAGAGCATAAAAATAAAGTTCAAATATAGGCTCATAGTATTACCACTAACGAAAAAAAAAAACCCGTGGGTGCTTCAGTTCTCAAAACAAAGCCATATTTTTGGTTCATACATTTTAATGCTAAAATCTATCAATGTTCCAGCAGAGGATATATCATCTAATGATTCTTAACCGGACTTATATTTACTTCTGTTCTCATTACTAATAATTTGCTTAATTAAGGTTCCTACCTCAGAGGTTCTCAGCACAAATGCAAAATTTGTGAAATTGAGATAGATTCAGGAGCTATAATCACTCTTCAATGTATATGGCCAAGTAAATGACCAAGTAATGAAACAGATCCTCAAAAAATTAGGCTTAAATGTAGTCATATGTTTTTAAAAAGTCATATGTACTGGGATGCAAATTGTGTGTATGCCGGGTTGTAAACTTTAGAGATATCCATTCTTTAGCCATAGAAAAAAAATTTAAAAATTGAGATATCAAATCAAAGCTACTTTAAATTCATTTGAGAAATAGGCTATACATAAATACATAGAATATACATAATATATCAAAACTAATTCCCTCCTAGACTTGCCTATTTATGTCAGTTCTTTATTTACAACTGTTTCTGACTCTGAAATCTGCTCATCTCTCCCTCGGCCCCCACCTCCAGGATTTTGTGCCTTCACCTCCGTGGGTGTGCCACAGTGCCTCATAGCATGGATTCTGGAAACAAATTGCGTGAATTCGGATTTCAGTTCTCCTATTATGGTGTAACCTCAATCAAGTTACAAAACCTTTCCTAGTCTCCATTTCTTGATCATCAATTACAGACAACAGCACTATCTATCCTATAGGATCTTTGTAAACGAATGTAGTCTGCATTACAGTACCTGATACAGAGAAGGTTCCATAAACTATAATTATGATTGTGGTGGTTCATATTTGGACTCCTCCCTGGTCTTTGTCTCTTCAGTCTGTCTCTTCCAAACCCTATGGGGCATTTTTGTCAGACTCTCCCCCTTAAAAAATCCATGTGTGTTTTTTTGTTTTGTTTTGTTTTTGTTTGTTTGTTTGTTTTGAGATGGAGTCTCACTCTGTTGCCTAAGCTGGAGTGCAGTGATGTGATCTCGGCTCACTGGAACCTCTGCCCCCTGGGTTCAAGCAATTCTCCTGCCTCAGCCTCCCGAGTAGCTGGGATTACAGGCACCCGCCACCACACTCAGTTAATCTTTATATTTTTAGTAGAGATGAGGTTTTACCATGTTGGTCAGGCTGGTCTCGAACTCCTGACCTCAAATGATCCACCTGCCTTGGCCTCCCAAAGTGCTGGGATTGCAGACGTGAGCCACATGTGCAGCCCAAAATCCATGTTTCTGAATCCACTGAGCAGTTGGCAGCAGAGACAAGAGTGCACATGGACCATCCCATCTCCCCAGAGACATAGGCAATGAATAATCAAGGACCTCAAGCTGCCAAAGAACACTGGAGCCTTGGCAGTCAAGGCAGCGCTGACCCCAGCCCTCTCACCCCCAAGCTCACCTCTGCCCTGTGCTTTCCCGGCCCCAGCTCAGGTCTTTGAAACGGAGCTAACTCTCTCAATTGGCTTCACAGCAATCGGCCTAGCCTGTCACACAACTGTATTAACTTGTTCTTAATAGAAATTAGCCCCTAAATAGTCATTTTAGAATTGGATTAGAACATGGGCCACTCTAATAAGAACTCTAAACCCAGTGCATATTACAATGCCTTCCTGCGTCAGGTTTCTTTTATTTAACTCTATCTATGCTTCTAAAACGAGCCATTTCTCCCAAAAGACAATATCATAGATCAAAAGAGCCAAATGCATGCCAGAGATCTCCTCTGGCCCTCTGTTTTTAGAGATGAGGTCACTTGGGCTACAATAAGTTCATGATTCTCTTGGGGTCATGGTAACTGGGCCAGTTTATTAGTCCATTTTCACACTGCTGATGAAGACATACCCAAGACTGGTTAATAGACTCACCGTTCTATGTGGCTGGAGGTTAATGAATTCCAACAGTTAATGGACTCACAGAGGTTAACAGAATCACAGTTCCATGTTGCTGGAGAGCCCTCACAATCACGGTGGAAGGTGAAAGGCATGTCTTACATGGCAGCAGGCAAGAGAGAGAACAACTATGAAGTAAAAGGGGTTTTCCTTTATAAAACCATCAGATCTCATGAGACTTACTACCACGAGAACAGTATGGGGGAAACTGCTCCCATGATTCGATTATCTCCTATCAGTTCCCTCCCACAACATGTGAAAATTATAGGAGCTACAATTCAAGATGAGATTTGAGTAGGGACATGGCCAAACAGTACCAGCAAGGAAAAGTCCATCTTGATTGTCGTACACACACAGACAGGTATTTTCCATGTTGGTTAAGCCCAGGAAAGGGTGTCTTATATGAAAATTCGCATTACTTTTATTTTATTTTATTTTATTTTATTTTATTTTATTTAGAGACAAGATCTTGCTCTTTTGCCCAGGCTTGAGTGCAGTAAAATGATCATGGAGCACTGCAGCCTTGACCTCCCAGGTTCAGGTGTCACCTCAGCCTCCCAAGCAGCTGGGACCACAGATGCATATCACCATGCCTGGTTAATTTTTATTTTTTTTTATTTATTTTTATTTTTTAGAGATAAGGTCTCCCTATGTTGCAGGCTGGTCTTCAACTCCTGGGCTCAAGTGATTCTCCCACCTCGGCTTCCCAGAGTGCTGGGATTACAAGCATGAACCACCACATCTGGCCTCATTACTTTTATAGAAGAGTAATTATAGGCTGAGGTTCCATGTGTCTCTCTTAGTCCTCTCTTCTGTTTTGTTGTTGTTTTTAAATAGGTTTACAGGGTCTAGCAAAGATTCCAAAGATATATTCACTGGTTATTGTAGTATTTTTTCTATCATTGCTACTTTTTTATTCTTAAAGTTATAATAATTATTTTGCCTTATAAATATATATTTTCTGACACAGAAAGATATTGACACTCTAGTGCTGAGTGAAAAGAGTTTACAGAATAATTTATAGTTTGATCTCATATTTGTTTTTTGCATATAGGAGCTTAGTAATCAGAATTTCAACAGTAGTTATTTCCAGGAGGGTAACGATTACAGGGATTTTAGTTTTCTTTTCTTCTAATAAGTTTACATTTTTTCAATTAGCTATATAACCAAATATATTTACTTATATTTTAAACTTTCAGTAAACATAAAAAGAATGTATCTAAAGCATGTTTTATACCACTCATTAATCTTGTTAATCTTTTTATGTATTAATTTTTTAACTGACAAAGGAAAAATTGTAAATATTTATGGTCTACAACATGATGTTTTGATATATGTATACATTGCATGATGATTAAATCAAGTTAATTAACATATCCATCACCTCACATACGTATCACTTTTTGTAATGAGAACATTTAAAATCTACTCTCTGGGCAATTTTCAAGTATACAATACATTAATCTCTTTTTGAAGTCAGTTTTAAAGTATGAGTTTCACCAACTACACAGAAGACCTCTGGAAGCCCAGTGATGTTAAAGGTAATAAAACCCTGTCGCTGAGAATAACACCTTATTTCGAGTTCTTTAAAATGGAACTTGGTGATGCATTTGTCTGACTTAATTACTTCATGCTTTCTGCCTGTAGGCAGTTACCTGCAATTCTTTTCTCTGAAGAAGAAAACTATTTTCTAACTATAATTGGCAGTGATTACTCACTCACCCGGCAAGCTTTGGTCTCCCCTACTCTCTGCTACTGCACTTGGCCCCAGCAGAATTGATCTCTCTCCTGTAGCCTTGGCTTCAAAACTCTAGTGACATATTTGACACAACTTGCCTGTTTGTCTTTCCCCATGTGACAATAGCCCCTTGGGCTGGGCACAGTGACTTCTGCCTATAATTCCAGCACTTTGGGAGGCCAAGATGGGTGGATAACCTGAGGTCAGAAGTTTGAGACCAGCCTGGCCAACATGGCGAAACCCCATCTCTACTAAAAATACAAAAAGTAGCCGAACGTGGTGGCACACACCTGTGATCCCAGCTACTCAGGAGGCTGAGGCAGGAGAATCACTTGAACCCAGGAGGCGGAGGTGGCAGTGAGCCGAGATCATGCCACTGCACTCCAGCCTGGGCAACAGAGCAAGACCATGTCTTAAAATAAATAAGAAAAATAAAAATAAGCCCCTTGAAGACAAGGCCTGGTCACTTGGGTGGACTCTCTTTGCATCCTCCCATCCAAAAGAATATGTGGCCATGGCATGGGCTCCATATCTGTTGGCTAAACGAATGACCTGGATTAATGAGTCATTCCAGCACGCCTTTCTCACCACCCAGAGCAACCCCAGGTACAGGTGAGTGGCATTTAAGGGCGGGGAGGCTTAGACTCAAAGGACTAGAATCAAAAATAATTAAAATTGCTCTTCAAAATCCCCAAATCTCCCATGAGGTTTAGTAAACACGAGTTTGTGAATAAAACCCAACTTTATAATACAAGGGTATAAATTTATAAGCTATATAATAACATAGACTATATGATAGGAAACATATGAAAATATAGTTCCCCAGTATATGTAAGAGAGAACACAGACCATGCATGGGTTGACTTGTGAAAATGCAATCTGACTCCACGGCTTGAATCCCTGTACCCTTTCAGCACACTGAGCCAGCTTCTATTACGGCACATGTCACACCGTTTCATAACTGTTTGTCTGCAGGTCTGTCACCCCCATGTGATTCAGTGAAAGAACCTCATTTTCCTTTTTGTCCTCAAGAGCTTAGCGCAGTGCCTACCACAGCCCTACTACAAAACCTAAAGTTTATCGAGTGCTTAATGTGTGTCAGACACTGTACTAGGTGTTTCTACGTCCTTTATCTCATGCTGTATTTCAATAAGCCCAAGAGGATTATTATCTTAATTTTACAGAGATTTTAATTAACTTGTTTAAAGCAACCCAAGTAATCTAGGAAAAGCCAGGATTCAAACACAGGTTTCATTGAATCTCCAAATCCTACTCATGACCATTGCACCATTCTGTCTCTCCATTATAAAGAATTTGATTTAATGAGCATTTACTGATTCATAATTACTTAACAGAGAAGCTAGGAGTGGGGATACAGCTAGGAAAATTAATAACAAAGGTGATCAATTTGACTAGAGTAAGAAGACATTATTAAGTCCAGTCATAAATAGGAATAATGGCAGAAAACATAACTCGGTGAAAAGACAGACAACTTTGAAACACTGATTGCTCACAATCCTTCGGTAACACATCCACTACTTGAAGTGGGTGTTATTTATATAGGAACAGCAGTTATTGTATGAAAAGCACAAAGTTAAATGTATAAAAATTACTAAAAATCAGGAAACAACAGTTGTTGGAGAGGATGTGGAGAAATAGGAACACTTTTACACTGTTGGTGGGATTGTAAACTAGTTCAACCATTATGGAAAACAGTATGGCAATTCCTCAAGGATCTAGAACTAGATGTACCATATGACCCAGCCATCCCACTACTGGGTATATACCCAAAGGATTATAAATTATTCTACTACAAAGACACATGCACACGTATGTTTATTGCGGCACTATTCACAATAGCAAAGACTTGGAATCAACCCAAATGTCCATCTGTGACAGACTGGATTAAGAAAATGTGGCACATATACACCATGGAATACTATGCAGCCATAAAAAAGGATGAGTTTGCGTCCTTTGTAGGGACATGGATGCAGCTGGAAACCATCATTCTTAGCAAACTATCACAAGAAGAGAAAACCAAACACCGCATGTTCTCACTCATAGGTGGGAACTGAACAATGAGATCACTTGGACTCGGGAAGGGGAACATCACACACTGGGGCCTATCATGGGGAGGGGGGAGGGAGGAGGGATTGCATTGGGGAGTTATACATGATATAAATGATGAATTGATGGGTGCTGACGAGTTGATGGGTGCAGCACACCAACATGGCACAAATATACATATGTAAAAAACCTGCACGTTATGCACATGTACCCTAGAACTTAAAGTATAATAAAAAAAAAAAAAAGAAAGAAAGAAAAGAAAATAACCCCACAAAGGAAAAAAAAAAAATTACTAAGGTATATTGGGAGTGGCTGAGTGGTATAAACACATTTGTTGTCACACCACGATAGGAAAATGGTAGGTAGCATCAATTAAGATAGAGAAGAAAGGATCAAGAAATGTTATCAACTCATTTCCTTTTCAGGCGGGGAAGGACCCAGCCAGGAATTGGAAGTCAGAACCCTAGGGCCCTTTCTGCTTCGAACAAAGCTAGCTCTATGACCTTGAGAACATCCCTGAAG
The DNA here is from genome assembly GCF_001698545.2 of Rhinopithecus bieti. Taxonomy (NCBI): domain Eukaryota; kingdom Metazoa; phylum Chordata; class Mammalia; order Primates; family Cercopithecidae; genus Rhinopithecus; species Rhinopithecus bieti. The sequence goes on along the minus strand of NW_016809830.1, from coordinate 5,691,341 downwards.
TTCAGGTTACCCATCTGTGGAGTTGGGATAAATTAAAAGGTGCAGGGTTGTTTGTCGACAGTCATATGCTTCCTTTCTCATGTGCATCTCAAATGGTCCTATCACAGAAAGCATGGTCCACAGCAAGCACGGTGGAAGGCCGCCGAGCTCCCATGGCCACAGCTCACCTGCATGAAATAGATGCAGGTGTAATTGAGTTTCCTTGAAACAGAGCATTGACTAGCTGGCTGGCTGGCCTGCTTGCCATGATGACTCAGATGCAGAGCATGGTGTGTTGCATGGGCGAGCCAAGGTGAGGACCCTTTAAAACAAGCATTTATAGGCTGCATGTGCATTTTCCCCATTTGTTCATATTAATTTATATAATATATATATACACACACACACATACACACACACACACACACACACACACACACACACACAATACCCCTCAGAGCTCTGGCGTAAGCAAAATTTGCAGCTTCATGTATTTCATGCTTTGTGCTTAGGTGAATTTGCTAACCATAGAAAATGTTCAAAAATAACTTCTGGATCCACTTGAAAGACACTAGAGGTTTGTACTTGGACAGCCAGGACAGTGACTAGAATATAGAAACCTGCTAAGGGAATCAGGTTGAGGAGCAGCCACAAGAGGGAAGAAACTCCTCAATTCTGGGGTCAGACCAAGGCTGGAAATCCATTGTATGGGTGTCTCTTTATTTCTGTCCTTCTCCCACCCACAGCCTCTGTATTTGACTACTGGACTCCTTCTCAGCATGGCAGGAAGAAGGAAAAGAAAGAAATTGAAAACCACATTGATCAGTGTTGCTTCTCATCGGCAGTTGTGAGAAAACATTTTAGAGGAAAAAACAAGAAGCTGAAAGCTACAAATATGTAAGGATTTGCAGATGGGTGAAGAATTTCATTACCTATGCTGGGTTCTTGACCTTATCAGCCCAGTCTTGCAGAATGGTAATGGAGACATCAAGATTCATGTCCTCCAACATCAGTGGAGTTTGCTAGATGTGTGTTTAGTGGTGGTTTAGTGGTTTAATGCCACTTCTTTAAAGCAGCCTGTAAGACGGTTCTGGAAAATGGCAGCTATTTGAAAACATATGAACAGTCTAGAATGTTTGTGGATCAGAGGCACAGTGGAGTGAACTGATTTAAACTAGGAATTCTACAGACATTCTCCTGGCTGGCAACTAGACTCAATTCCAGGTCTGTGGATTTGTCAATCATTCATCTATTCAGCCCTATCATTTTTTTTATCAAGCAAGGACATTGTGCCAGGCAGCGTGCTGGCGCCACAACTTGCCTTCTGTACCCATCTAGTCAGAGTCATACCTCACCCGCTAGAGAAGAGCAGAGCAGCATGAAATGATGAGTCTTCCTCTAAACGCAAGCAGGGGCAGGTAACTTTGTTTGCCAAAACCAAAAGATAAGACAAGAAAACTGGATGCCAGCATCTAGGATTCAAAGGGGTGTCTGGATTAGTGGAATGAGCGCTAACCTGAGAAGAGCTCTTCACCACCAACTCGCTGTAGCTTTGAGTAAGTTAGCTCACTTTTCTGCCTTAGCTTCTTCATCTGTAGAATCAGAAGTTTCCTTTTACATATTTCATTTTTATTGAATATTTACCTAGCGTGTACTAAGAACAAAGTTCTGTGTTAGTTGGTGGCAGATTCTAGAAAACATATGTGAAAGCTCTCAGAAGAGTATACAAAGGCACTATCATTGTTGTTAACTATTTTGAGAGTTAATGTTTCCAGAATGTTCTGTGAAATCTGAAGACATTAAGAATAGACTCCGGGAAATGGCAGGGAGAAACGTATTACCCGAGCAGAGAATCGGGAAAAAACATGGGGAATTTTACTGGTGATGAGCACAGAGGACATGCTGGATAAGTTGTCTCAGTTCAGACACACAGATCAAAGAAAGGGAGAAGAAGATAAGGTTTAGAGGCTGGTAAAGGGAAGAAAAAGAGAACCTCAGTTCTCTTTCAACAAAAGAGCTTCAGGCAGTTCAACATGGCCCTGCAATTTCACAGAACCTGCTTAGAGCTGTGGAACTTGAGTTATCAAATAGTCCAACTCCCTCACTTACTAGGTGAGGAAACTGAGGACCAGAAAAAGGAAGTGCTGCCCCAGGGGACCAGTGGCAGAGCCCAGCCTAGGAGTCAATCACATCTCCTGACTCACAGGCATCTTCTCCCCAGCCTACAATAAAAGCTTTTGGAGAGTTGGTTATACTTCTATTATACATTGCTGAGCTAAGATCATTGCGTAACCTAAGGAGGCAGTTATCTTTAAGTTTAAAAGAGAGACACAGAGAGAAGAAATTCTAAAAACTATGAGCACAGCCACACAAATCGTATAGGAGATGACTAAAGAAAATTTTAAATCATTGAGGCCTCTAAAAAAAAAATCATTGAGATGAAAAACAGGAGGTTAATAGAAAGCTTTTTGGCAGCAGGAAAGAAAAACTGGTATTCTTTCTGCTTATATGTCACTGTTGCAATTTAAAAAAATAACAAATTAGGATGATGCTAAAAGACTGGAATTTGGATTTTCTCATCACCCATCAATTATTCATAATGCACCTTGAGTAAATTCTAGTAACAAAAATAGAAACTGGAGAAAGAGGGAAGATGCTCAAATGCTCCAAGGTAAACTGAAAGATAACTCCAGTACCATTGTGAAAATGAGGTGATGGCATGCCAACCTTGGTAATCACTCTCCTGCCCTCCTGCCTGCTGGCCTGATTAGTAGGAAGAGGGCAGACCCTTGCCCTCTTCTTTGAGCATCCCAGGAAGGACTGTGAGGTCCACAGGGTTCTCCTGTGACAGGGAGCTCAGGGCATGGGCCCTCATGTCCACATCCCATCTCTGCCATTTCAGTTGTGTGACTTTAGGCAAATGTCCCTAGTTTGCTCAACTGTGGAATGAGGGTAATAATTGTTCCTGCCTCATACATTTCTGATGAGGATTTTTTCAGTTAATATGCATGAGGTACTTAGAATAGGGCATGGCACATAGAAAGTTAACTGCCCGGGCGCGGTGGCCAACACCTGTAATCCCAGCACTTTGGGAGGTGGATTACAAGGTCAGGAGTTTGAGACCAGCCTGGCCAACATGGTGAAACCCTGTCTCTACTAAAAATACAAAAATTAGCCAGGCATGGTGGTACCTACCTGTAATCCCAGCTACTCTGGAGGCTGAGGCAGGGGCAGGAGAATCAGTTGAACCCGGGAGGCAGAGGTTGCAGTTAGCTAAGATTGTGCCACTGCACTCTACCCTGGGCAACAGAGTGAACCTCCTTCTAAAAAAGAAGAAGAAGAAGAAATTAACCAATGGTAGCTATGATTATTGGCTATTACCCAGTTCTTAGCATTTCCGCTCCACAAAATAACCAGTTACACTTCTGAAATTGGACTTTAATTAAATTACACAATAAGGATATGTCCCTAGCTAAACTGTACTTAGCAGTGAAATTGATCATAGACAATGAATTACAGGATTTTCTACGTAAAACTATCTACAGTATTTATGGGATGAATTGTGAGTCGCCATTTCTCCATCTCATGCCATTCTTCCCAGCGTGCATGGCTGGTCCTCCCCTGCAGTCACTCAGCCGGCTGCTGGGGATGTCTTCGTCACTGAGGCTCTGTGCTCTGGGAGGAACTAACACAAAACTCAATTCCCGACCACCAGGACCAATTGCCTTTCCTGCAAACGTTTATAGTCTCACACTTGCTGCTTTCTACTGCTAAACCCCCTTTTCTCATGCTGCTGCTGTAGCCACATAACAACCTCCTCAGAAAACAGTAGATTGTTTCCAACCCTCTCAATCCCGCTGGCTCCTCCAAGGGAAGAGAAGCTTGGAGGGAGAGAGGAGGTTTCAGAGATTCCCCGTAGACTGCAAGGTTTTGTGAGATGGGGAAGAATACAAACCCACTCCACACAATGCCCCAGGCAGAATCCCAAGGAGAAAAGGCTTTGTGGTGCACCCGGGGGCACATGGACCAACAGGACCAGCCTGGGAGCCCCAGCTCCTGAGATCCCCAGACCTGGGCTCATAGGGAAAATCTAGTGAAACTGCCTCACCTCGAGGGACTGGGAGGACAAAGCTGGGAAGGCCTTTCCCCACGTGTTTATACCGCATTCCAGCCACCTTGGACTCCAATGTCTGGGGTCATTTGTCCGTATTGAGTACAGGGTCCTGGGATTCAGCAAGACAGGAACAATCCTTGCCCTCTTGGAGCTTACAATCTAGTCTGGGGTAGAGACAAGGGAGCAGACAATTACAGTAAGTCCTAAAGATGGCAGAGACTCAGGGACTCAGGGAAGTCTCTCAGAAGGAGATGGTTGCTAAGCTGAAATTGAAAATAATAAATGGAGTTGGCCAGCCGACAAATTTCTGTTCATCTCTTGCATAGCCCCACCCCCTTGCGTGATATTTGGGCAGAAAAGAGTTGGCAGGGGACAGTACTGCCAAGAGGAAATTTTGCCATGGGAAGGGGGCCTGGGGACGTTCCCCTATCTCTTCACTGTTCAATTGCTTTTCCTTCCCCTCCTAAAAGCTAAGCAGCGGAATCTTATAGGCTAAAACCAGAGAGTGCACACGGTGCTTATTTCTAACCCTTGACTATCCCCTGCGTGTGGATTAGAGAAGCAGGGTAACTTGACAACAGGCAATTTGACTCTGTTGGGAACACCCACAAATCAGGCCCAGTTGCCCTGCTGGCCGCCATGTGGCTGCCTGTGCCCCTTGCAGCCAGCCGGCCCCCTGGTGGCCGTCACCAGACTGTCCCATACCCCTGACTCAGGACTGCAGATGTTGCTGTTCTATCTTAGACCTCCACAAGGAGGTGGAGGGGACAAATATGCCTCACACCTCATGGACAGTACCAGGACCTTGGCCACCTCTGCTCCTTGTTTCAGGACTTGAGGTGGAGTCCTTGAAACACTTCACACAGCACTTTACACTCTATAAGGCATGGGTGGCTCTTGCCATCTACCAAAATGAAAAGCTAGCAGCATTGAGGCCTTGAAGTGAACTGCCACAGATCACACCACTGATAAGGGACAATCTGGACTTGCATACAGCTCTCTCTGACTTTGGCCCACTGCAGTGATCCATTTGAAAGGAAGAAACTTTAGGCTGGGCGCAGTGGCTCACACCTATAATCCCAACACTTTGAAAGGCCAAGGCAGGAGGATCACTTGAGGCCAGGAGTTGGAGACCAGTCTGGGGAAAACAGTGAGAACCTGTCTCTACAAAAAAAAAATTACAAAAATTAGCTGGGCATGGTGGCACGCACCTGTAGTCTCAGCTACTTGGGAGGCTGAGGCGGGAGGATCCCTTGAGCACAGGAGTTCGAGGCTGCAGTGAACTATGATCGTGCCACAGCACTCCATCCTGGGTGATGGACCAAGACCCTGACTCAAGAAACAGAGAGAGACTTAAGAATTACCAACTCATGAGGCAACTACTCCTACTTCTGGTTTTATAGTTCAGTTCCAAAAACAGTATACTTATATTTCCCTCTATACTTTCATCTAATATAGTTCAAATTTGAAAGTACCAGTTTTGCTGGACCACCTAGTTGAAATACATGACCTAAGAAACCAAATATTCTTATCCATTACAAATGTGTTTTTACATATTAACTGCCACTTTTGGTCTGTAATCAATTCAGAACTTATTAGATAAACAAAAAGTCATCTCCTTTGTTTGAGGGTTGCTTCTAAGTTAATAAATGTATTATTCATTTTCCGGTGCTGTCAGCATTTGGTCTTTAGCTCTGATGTATATTAAAAACTACTGCGTGAATGGTACGTATGTGTAAGAACATATACAGCTCATATATTCATTACAGAGATACATGCAAAAGCACAGAGCATATTTTTAAATCCTGGGATCAATATAGTACCATATTCTTAAGTAGCTGTTGAGATGAAACACACATACCCTAAAATTCGTACAGCTTCTCAGTAGGAGAAAGCTCCAGAAACAGCCTGAAAAGTCACACCAGCTGCTGAAGAGGAAGCTGCCTGGGCCTTGAAACATGATGCAACTGGGCTAATGTCTCCCCATATTATGTCATTAATAAAAATCTATCATCTCAAACTTACGCATCTGAATCTCATTTTTTAAATGTGCTCTTTATTTTTGTCCTCAGACTACTCTGCAGCTCCTAGATCTTGTTTCGTTCTGGGTGGAAAGGAGAGAAGAGATGGGTACTCCCCGACTAGCTCACAGGCCTGGAGCTCTAAGCCATTTTGTCTGGTGATGAATGCAGGAATGAGAAATACCTAAGGAAAAAACTGCAGCGATCCAGATCATAATAAATGACAACACTTTGTTGGTTTAAAAAAAATACAAAGAAACAGAAAAGCCAAAAAGATCTAATCAGACCAGGTTTTGATGTGTGCAGTTTACTTTTATTTTATTGGCAGTTAAAACTCATCTTGTATTTAGAAACCTTTTGAAATTTGTCCCTGTGATGTTTTCAATTAGAAGCTTTCTTGCATGTGATGCATCAAGGGAAAAACAACACTTAGAGTTAGAACTAAGGTACTCCCAGAGACAAATATGATTAATGGGATAATCTTGTAGATTACAATAGTTAGAGGCAGTTCCTGCCATTCCCTGCTCTCCAAGGACTGGGACTACTCACTCCAATACTAACAGCTGCACATTCCTCAATACCATTATTATCCAATGCAAGGCCGCATTCAGCATGTTAAAATTCCTATAATATCCACATTTGGCAATTTCCTGTTGTGCAACTTCAGTTTCAGAAGTTAAAGCTTCAAGTTCCATGTGATTACTTGATAGAGTTTACAAATGGAATTGATTTTCTCAAGCGCCATTAAAGGTTGCTCTGTGAGAAACCAAACAAAGACTTCCCCACCAAGCAAAACAGCTTTTATGTGGCACATTGAAAATACAAAGGGCAGTCCTGTCATCTACCAGTCAGTCCCCAGACTCCCCTGAGGGGCAGGTGAATGTTTTTATTCCTGGTTTACAGGGAAGAAACAATCACAGGGAAGTTAAGAGACTTGTGCAGGGCTTGGTTGAACTGATGGTGGAGAAAGAATTAAGAAAGCCAGTTTCCCTGTCTCTGGGTCCCATGTTCAGTCCACCAGGCAAGCCAGCTGCTTCTAAGACAATTTCTCAGTTCCACCCCAAGGAAAATATAAATTCCCTCTAGCTCCACAAACAATACACGCTATAGTTTAGTGGGTGAAATCTGATTGTAACCTTTTTCTTTTTTCTTTCTATGGTAGAGATGAAAAAAAACCTTTGAAGAGGCCAGGTACCTTGGCTCATGCCTGTAATCCTAGCACTTTGAGAGGCTGAGGGTGGTGCATCACCTGAGGTCAGCAGTTCAAGACCAGCCTGGCCAACATGGTGAAACCCCGTCTCTACTAAAAATACTAAAATTAGCCGGGTGTGGTGGTACGCACCTGTAATCCCAACTACTCTAGAGGCTGAGGCAGGAGAATCGCTTGAAACCGGGAGGCGGAGCTTACAGTGAGCCAAGATCACACCACTGCACTCCAGCCTGGGTGATAGAGCGAGACTCCATCTCAACAACAACAACAACAACAACAAAAAAAAAGGCTTTGAAGAACCCCTAGTAAATGTCTGGGCAAAATTTCCTCTTAGCTGTGTCCCACTCAATTTCCCAAATTAGCTTCTTTTCTTCCTTACCGTGTTGGGGATACACTGACTAATCTGCACTTTCTCAACTCTAAGCAAAGACTCCTCCTTGATTAATATGTTGGATCCTTCAATAGTTTTTCTATTTGCCCAGGAGTTTTTAGCCTCCTGACATTCCTCTGCAAATTGGCTCCAACGACAAGACATAAAGCTAGCTCTAAGGAAAACTGTAACCCAGAGGAACTTTTTCCTCTGTACCCTGCTTCCTCCTGGTGGCACCATTTTCCTCCAAAAGCTGGAAAGAATCTTCCCAAGAAAATCAGCATTTTAGGCCAGTTTTTCTAGTAAAGCCAGCAAAATACAAAACTGTTCTTATTAAGATATAAATAGCTGATGCCAGCTTAAAGTGCTCCTAGGCATTTGCATATTGCAGGACCCAAAGCTTGAAACTGCAGAGAAGCTCTGGTGTGTAACAGGTGGAGGGAGACCTTGTAGTCCCTGAAATCATCCCATATGCCAGGGGCTCCTAAACTTTAGAGTGTATTAGCATCACCTGGAGGGCTCCTTAAAGCACAGATTGCTGGTCCCACCCTTAGAGTTTCTGATTCAGTAGGTGTGGGATGAGGCCCAAGAATTTGCATATTTAACAAACTCCTAAGTGATGCCACTGGTTGGTGGGTCACGCTTTGAGCAGTGCTAATTTCGATACTGCATGTTCCATGGACACAGGAAGACAGTCCCGGCAAGAAATGTTCACAATGCCCAGAATCAAATAAAGCCATAGCCCCAACCTGGGGGTGGGGTGTGGCATGGGGGATGACCTAAGAGAACCTGAGTGGGTAGAATGGAGATTTTGGCTAAGTGGTCTTGCTTTGCAATTCTTTTCGACCCAGGCCAACCAGAAAAGGAGACTCTTGAGCTTGGGGCACTTTATAAAGGACACGTTTTCGGAGTGTTTAGATTTGAGGATGGTTAACCAGCACTCTAATTGACCTCAGCTGTCACACTGGTACACAAAGATGTTGCTCAGTACCCAGGGACCAACCATCCGGGGTTTATAGATCAATATCCACATCTTGAACTGCACTTGAAAGCAAATTAAAACCCATACAAACTGCACAGTGTACAAGCCAAGGTGTGAGCAATGATTTGCAAAAACTCTTCAATTAGAGTCCATTGGAAATATCTCTTGCTTTTTTTCTTCCATTCCACCTAGAATGCTAGTGATTTTATTTTTCTTTCAGACATCACAGATGTTGTTTAGGGGAATTGTACAACACTGACAATCTAAAAACCTGAACTTTGGAGAGAGTGTATACAAATTGGAACCTATTATCAAATAGAAAATTTGTGAGTCAATTTATGTACCCACAAAACCTAGGGAAAACAGTCACTAAAATCCAACTTGTCTTCAACATAGATGTTAGTGATGTCACTCAGCATCCATATCATAAGGGGGTGTGAGAGAGAGAAATTGAAAGGCAATATACAAACTGCCTCCTTACTTCTCCACCTATAAAAAAAAAAAAAAAAGAATAGGCCGGGCATGGTGGCTCATACCTATAATCCCAGCACTTTGGGAGGCCAAGGCAGGTTGATTATGAGGTCAGGAGTTCAAGATCAGCCTGGCCAAGATCTTGGTGAAACCCCATCTCTACTAAAAATAGAAAAGAAAAATTAGCCTGGCGTGGTGGTGGGTGCCTGTAATCCCAGCTACTCAGGAGGCTGAGGCAGAGAATTGCTTAAACCTGGGAGGCAGAGGATGCAGTGAGCCAAGATTGCACCACTGCACTCCAGTTCGGGTGACAGAGTGAAACTCTGTCTCAAAAAAAAAAAAAGAAAGAATATATTGTTTGAATTTCATACAGTGAAAAAATAAAAGGAAATGTGAGGGGTTGCCGTGGGGCGGGGACAGAGAGCATCAGGATAAATAGCTAATGCATGCTGAACTTAATACCTAGGGGATGGGTTGATGGGTGCAGCAAACCACCATGGCACATGTTTACCTATGTAACAAACCTGCACATTCTGCACATGTATCTGGGAACTTAAAATACAATGAAATTTTTTTTAATGTGAGACATACTTTCAATGTCTCAAGTATGTCTTTTGGTATAAAATACATCTAAATTAATTTCTTGTCTCCATGGAATTGGAGGGCACACTATATAGGTTTTTCAGACTTGGAAAAGCATAGCTTCTCTCTGCTACTCTCTCTTCAGCAGAAAACTTCCTAAGGAACTTTTGAAAGTCGAACTTGGCTGTAACTTCTACTTAAACACACATGTAGACTTTTGAATGAACGTAAACATCTTCACTATATTCTGTTTTCCTCTTTTACTCTAGTGATTTCCGCTGTGGTTTCAGGCTGCTCAATGCCAAGCTGTGGGCAATCATTTGCTAAATCAGTTAAAAGGCCTTCAAGTTAAGCAGTAATTTGGACTACAATAGTCTGTGGTGGTTTCCCAATACAATCTTGGGAAGGAAAGACAACACGTCACTTCTCTAAAAGTTGGCTTCTGTTTCTAGAGCTGGAGTGCATTTTAGGTGTCTTGAACCATGAATATCCCAGAACTATACAATTTGGTGGAAAATTAGATCAATTCATTTTTTGTATATTGTTCATATTTTGGAAAATGAATAGCTTCCCTTTTCTAAGCTGGAAAGTGTGCAGAAATGATACATTAAAGCGTTTGGGGTTAAGAATTTACATTTCTTGAGTCTATTTAGATGCACAAATAAGAGGCAACCACCAACTCATTCTTGTAAAAATCCTTAAATGGAAACTTCTCTTCCTTACCAACTTCCCTAATCTAATGTTCATTTTGTTTTCAGAGAGGTGGGAGACAGGGCGTTGAGAAAGCTTAAAATTCTAGTCTCCCAGAAATGGTCACACAGTAGTTTAACAGCATTCAGGAAACTGAACCCATTTAGCCAAACAATTCAGTGAGGATCCACTGAATGCCCAAAACCACAGCAGGCACTCTGAGAAATTAAAAGCTGTTTAAAGAGACAAGATTAGCAAAAAATGTAAAGATGGGAGAATGACGGTCGATGGTATTTGATCATGTTAGATGTTATTATAAGGAAGAAAATTAGAGTTTTTAATTTTTTTTTTTTTTTTAAAGAAACAAGATCTCACTCTGTCATCCAGGCTGGAGTGCAGTGGTATAATCATAGCTCACTGTAGTCTTGGACTCCTGTGCTCAAGCAATCTTCCCACCCCAGCCTCCCAAGTAGCTGAGACTACAGGAATATACTAATTTTTAAATTTTTCTGTAGAGACAGTGTCTCGCTGTTTTGCCCAGGCTGGTCTGCAACTCCCAGCCTCAAGTAACCCTCCTGCCTCAGCCTCCCAAAACGTTGGGATTACAGGCGTGAGCCACCATGCCCAGACCTGAGAATTTTGGTCCTATAAAATTCTAGACTTTGTATCTAGAATCCCATTTCAGAATTCTCTTACTTGGCTGAGAATGAATGGAAAGCGGGGTCAGAGGGTGGAAAAAGAATAGGTTTGATTTCCCAGGCACTGCATATAGGTACTTGAACTTAATCCCTTAAATTCTCTAAGCCTCGGTATTTTGCCCCATGAAATAGAGATAAGAATACCTACTTCAGAGTGTAGTGAGGATTAAATAACCCAGCTAAAACCCATAGTATGGAGCTCACAATTGAAAGTAAAATAGGGCTGGGTGCAGTGGCTCACGCCTGTAATCTCAAGCATTTTGGGAGTCCGAGGCAGGCAGATCACTTGAAGCCAGGAGTTCAAGACCAGCCTGGCCAATATGGTGAAACCCCAACTATACTAAAAATACAAAGATTAGTGAGGCAGAGTGGTACACACCTGTAATCCCAGCTACTTGGGAGGCTGAGACACAAGAATTGCTTGAACCCAGGAAGCAGAGGTTGCAAGGTTGCAGTGAGCCAAGATTGCACCACTGCACTCCAGCCTGGGCAACAAGTGAGACTCTGTCTCAAAAAAAAAAAAGGAAAAAAAGAAAGGAAGTAAGTAAAATAGACAGTAGCTGTTATTATTATGACATGATCTGATCCTTCTCATCACTCGGCCTAATTTGTTTGGAGCAAAGAATATTTCACCTCTCCAGCCAGTGCTGTGGGTCTCCAGTGTGGATCCAAAGACCCAAACTTTCAACATCCTCTTCTCCTTAACTATTTCTGTTTGGGGTTTGACGTACTGATCATTCTGTGCTCCTATTCCTTCACTCCTTTCCATATTTCCCCCTCAATACTAGATTTAGAACCTTTCTGCAGTCTTTCTATTTTGAACACATTTAATTTTTGAGAGAAGAAGAACCTCTTACATTTGAATGGGCTATCTTTTCAAGATGCTTGTATGCCCCTTCTCATTTTGCTCTTATAAAGCCTTGTGACAGAAATAAGGCCAATATTTGTTTTCTCATCTGTAATGTAGGAACAAGGCACAGAGAGATTTCACAATATGCCTAAGGTCACAACATGAGACTCTAGCAGAGCCAGGATGACAACTTGTTTTTTTCTCACCCACAGTTCTGCATGATTTTCCTAAAATGTTGCACCTAGAACTTACTGCAGTATTTTGTTACTTTGCCCGGCAATCTTTAAGATCATAGCCTGATGTTGTATGGAGCCTAGTGAGATAGCTGGCATTCATTCACTTGTTTCTCAATAAATATCTCCTGAGTGCTAACTAGGTACCAAGCACTCTTTTAAGCACTAAACATAACCATAAACAAAAGAGACAATAAGAAGGTTGAGGTTGATAGCATGCAATAACAAATACTTAACAAATGGGGTTTGTTTTGTAGACCTAACCTTCGAAAACATAAGACCCACTGTGAGGGGGCAGTTAGTACATTCAGCCCTTGGTAGTAAAATCATAAGAACCATTGATGTAGATGATGGCAATAGATCACATTTCCACTCCCACCCAGGCATCTCTGTTCATGATTCCCTGCAGGACCAGGTGGAGATGTGTGCCTGGGTCAGTATAAACCTCTCTGTGTTTCAAGAACACACCTTTGGGAAGGTGACAGTGTGGTGGGGGTACAGCAAACTGCCAGTCTAGAAAGCTACTCCAGGCCTCAGTTTCTCATCTGTGAAATTAAGATATTGGCCTATAGATCCATGGGATCTATCAGGGATCACCCCAGCTCTAAGCATCTATGATACTGTGGGGATGGAGATGAAAATGTTTCATTTAACATCTGGTCAAGAGTCCAAGTAAACAGGTGAGCAACTCTCTTGCATACCTAGAGAGTGTGAGCATGACTAAATCCTTTCACTCTTGGAATGAGAAGGAAATAGTAAAGCCACTTTCTACGCTAATCATGTGATATTTTACCAAACTCTGAGTTTAGAAAGATGTTATAAAATCTGGCTTTTGTTAAATATATTTAGATCGATTTTATCCAGCCATGTTCCCTGATACATATTAGGATTGTACCTCAAGGTCTTGGGTAGCCTTAGGTCATATCTCAGCTGTGGTTCTTTTGTTAAGAGCAAGAAGTATGTGGAAATATTTTGTTTTGTTTTTATCAATCTCGGTAGCTCACGTGATGTCCTTCAAGAGCCAGCCATACTCTGGGGCTTATCGTCTTGGCAGAAAAAGCAACTGTCCAGAGGTCAAACAAGGGCCCGTTTCCTCCCCTACAAGCCAACTGAGACCTTCCATTCCCAGACTGAGTTTCAGTTCTTTCGTTTTGCCTTAAGGCTTTGTTCCCTAATAAAATGCAACACACTGGAAAGATTGTCACTCAAGTTACTCTCAGATTTACTTTACAAGGATGAGTTGAGATCAACTTTTGATGAGCAGAGGAGGGCCAAATAGACCATGTGTCCTTGGGAGGGAAGAGCTGTGTCCCTGGGATGAGACACAGCTTTTTGGAACCAGAGGCTAGAAGCACCAAAGCTGATCAGTTCCTTCTCACCGGTGCTTCCCAGGCAGAGCCTCACAAAACAGCACAATCATGGCAATTCCCCTGTGTGGCTTATTTAAGAACCCTATTTTCCCTGGTTTAAGTAAACTCAAATATTTCATTAGTATTTCCGTAAGCACACATTTTCAACTCTTGCTGCCTTCTTGGCTGTTGATTGATTGTCATCACCATGTGTAGAATCATGGATCTAAGAATCCTTAGTGTCACTTAGTTCAATTTCTTCCCCAAATAAAGCATCTCTTCTAGGATATCTCCCCCACTGATGGCCACTATGTAGGTGCTTGAACCTTTGCAGTAACAAGGACCTCATTGCTTCATAAGGCACTGTGTTACATGATGGACTATTATATTTTTGGGAAGTTCTTGTTATTGAATCAAACTTTTTCTCTTTAAACTTCAATTGATCATTTCTAGTCTCCCAGAATTACTTTGGTTAATGGATCTCAAAGTCTAAATTCAAACATTGTCACCTAAGCATGAAGTACTCCCCTTTTTTTGTTCCTCTCACTAGTCTAGTTTTGTGAACAATCTTATGAAACTTTGATGACCACACAATCTGACAAGCCCATTCCTATTTCAAAAGGAAAGGAAGGCAGGGATCTACAAGCTAATGTCTCCAGAGCAGATCTTAGCACAATTCTGATTCTGCACCCAGCACATGACATTCTCCCTGGAGTTAATCCCAATGCCTACTTAATAGGTTAGAGTCCTGGCATTTAATACCTTATCACATTAAGAGTTTCTAACATCTCACTTAAAATTAATCCATAAGGTTTATTTTTGACATAAACTCAAAAGGAAATAGCTTCCTATCCAAATTAACTACAAAATCGGAAAAAACTTTAAAAGTTTTTCTATTAGACTGTACGCAAGACTGCCTACTGTATTTAACTGGACTCTTCATGACATCTAGTGGCGAAATCTGGAAGAGTATCCAGTACTCTAAACGTGGCAGAAGGTGGGAAAACAATTCTTAATCCTATTTGATATTCACTCTTTGAATGTTATGTTTTGTGAAACTGTAAACTGAATTCATCTTTTGATCCATTATAATAGTATACGCATTTTTATTTTAGGTATATCTGTGGCTTTATACCTTTTAAATTTGGGCTGACTTTGCAATCAATCACATCTATTTTTTCAGGGATGTCAGAAAGAACCACATTGGTTTAGGGAGAAAAACAACATTCTGGATAAGCATAAATAACTACATTTTTAACTGGAAACATACCACAAAAATGTTTTGCATAACTGTATTCATCTTCAAATGTAGTTTTAAGACTCAATTCCTATGAAATCTGAGTCATTTATAGCTAACTTTGAATGTATTGTTATTCACAATTAGAAGTAGATAAATTTCACAGGCAGAGAAGCTGACAAGTCTTTAAGACTTCACACTTAGTTTTGCAGGAAGAGCTGAAGTTAATTCGAAGTGATTATACATACATTGCATGTGTGTGTGTATTTGTGTTGTTGCACACAGACACCACGACGGCCTTGGGAAGGTTGCATTTTTTTGTGTTTTAAAAATAAACATAATCTCCTTCCCATGTGTTGCTATAAGCCCAGTAAATCTAGGAAGCTCAGCAGGGTTGAACAAGGTCATTTCTCGTCAGGACTCCAAGGGGGAGCAGGAAGCAACCCTGTGCATCAGATGCTGGCATCCTAATCCCTGCTCAGCAAGAGCTTCCCAGGCATGTGGGACAGGTCGTGCCAGCGCCGACACACTGGCAGACCGAGGCTCTGACGCCAGCCACGCTCGGTATCAGCACTGCGGCTCCCTACCCACCGTGCCCCTGGAAGACGAAAATATATCCTCACTCTCGCAGTAAAGGCAGGATTCCAACCGAGTCTGCTCACTTCTTGGTTCTGGTAAACAGGAAAGTAGTCATGAAAAGATGCATCTAATCACTATCTCAGCATCAGGGAGGCTTTATTGATTTGGTTTTTTGTTGAATTTAAATATATGTTAAATAAATATATAAAGACTTTATATATTAAAATATATAAAGACATTTATATAAATAAATATATAAATTATTTTGTTAAATTTAAGATATATATTTTAAAAAATGGATAATAAATACATGTTTAAATTCAACAAAACCCAAAACAAATGGAGAAAAAATATATATAGATATAAATCTCCATAGATCTTCTGCTATAGAGAAGAAACAGAACATATACCAAAAGACATTATAAACATGTGGGTAACAACAACTCCAGAATAATATATAAGAAACAGAGAGTGGTGGCTCCCTGTGAGAAAGATCTGGAGACTAGAAGTGGGGGTAGAGATATGGAGATGAGGAAATCATTTTTCTCTGTATACTTATACTCTTTGAAAACTAGCTGTATTGCCTAGTAAAGAAATGTATTTCAGCCAGGCGTGGTGGCTCACACCTGTAATCTTGGAACTTTGGGAGGCTGAGGCAGGTCAGGAGTTCGAGACCAGCCTGGCCAACATGGCAAAATCCTGTCTTTACTAAAATTTAAAAAATATTAGCCAGCTGTGGTGGTGTGCACCTGTAATCCCAGCTACTTGGGAGACTGAAGCAGGAGAATTGCTTGAACCCAGGAGAAGAAGGTTGTGGTCAGCTGAGATTGCACCACTGCACTCCAACCTGGGTAAGAGTGAGACTCCGTCTCAAAAAAAAAAAAAAAAGTATTCAATTTTAAGATACCATAAATAATTTGGCGCAAAATTTGTCCTCACCTTGGTGTGAGGTGATATAGGTCTTTGGATATACGATTTTAAAAATTAATAAGATGACTTCTGTTTTCTAGTTTAGAATATAAGGTGCTTAAAAGTCAGCGTTCTGGCCGGGCATGGTGGCTCACACCTGTAATCCCAGCACTGTGGGAGGCTGAGGTGGGCAGATCACCTGAGGTCAGGAGTTCAAGACCAGACTGGCTAACATGGTGAAACCCCATCTTTACTAAAATTAGCTGGGCACAGTGGCACACACCTGTAATCCCAGACACTCAGGAGGCTGAAGCAGGAGAATCATTTGGATCCAGGAGGCAGAGGTTGCAGTGAGCAGAGATCGTACCATCGCGCTCCAACCTGGGCGACTTCTCAAAAAAAAAAAAAAAAAAAAAAAACAACAACAACAACAACAAAAGTTACCATTCCATCCAAACAACAAGTAAAAAACTACATACACTGGAAAATCAACAACTCTTCTTAGATCCATGAGCTCCTCACAGAGATCCATCGGTGAGGTCACAGGGGAGGCCACTGCTCCAAAAGTTGGAGAGAGAGGCCGATACAGAGAAGCGTAACGTACTGGAGCAGAAGCCTGCACAGGAACCAGCACCAGTAAGAAAATCTAAACTACAACTGATGAAGAGATGGAGGCTCCATGTGGATAAGCCTGAGAGATAAGAACACAGGGGGACCCAGTAATAGGATAGGACCCCATATTTTTGCAAATTTTACTTCCAGGGCTCTCACGGGGACGATCAGAGAAAAATCCCCTCGTGTTTCCGCAGGAGGAGGGGAAAAGCAACCATTCTGAAATTTGCCTAAGTATGCTGTTCATAACAAGGACTGCTCTCGGTAGAAATTATTTTACCAGAGCTTAACCAGCTGGGGTTTTACTGGAGCTCATCTGGCTTGGGGGAAGGGGAATACCCAACTCCAGGCCCCTTCAGCCACCCTGTCCCACCCAAGGAGGGCAAGCCGGGACAGAAGAATTTGTGAAGTTCACAGGGCGAGGCACAGGCTTACTGAAACTGAGACCTACTCATTGGACTATAGAACATTCCCCTCCCCTGCGCCTTACGGTGACATTACTAAAAGCCTATTTACCACAGTATCTTTTACCTAGTACCTCGTGTCCACCATACAATAAAAAATTACAAAACATACCAAAGACAAACAACATAACCTGAAGTGACTAAAAGAACATCAGAACCAGAGCCACATTTGGAAGGAAGGTTGGCATTATCAGAGCAGGAATTTTGTACAACTATGATTTATATGCAAAAGGCTTTAATTGAAAAAGTAGACAACATGCAAGAAGAGATGGATAATATAAGTAAAGAGATAAAAATTCTAAGAATCTAAAGAAATGCTAGAGATAAAAAACACAGAAATGAAGAATGCCTTTGATGGACTCATTAGTAGACTGGAGATGGCTACGAAAAATGTATCTGAGCTTGAGGATATAATATTAGAATCTTCCAAAACAGAAAAGCAAAGAGAAAAAGGACAGAAAACAGTAACGAAAACAATAACAAAAAAAAACCAGAGCAGAATATTCAAGAACTCTGAGACCACTGTAAGGTGTAACATATGTGTAATGGGAATTCCACAAAGGGAAGAAAGAGAAAAATGAACAGAAGCAGTATCTGAAGCAATAATAACTGAGAGTTCCCCCAAATTAATGCCAGACACCAAATCACAGATTCAGGAAGCTCACAGACTTTCTCAGACAAACAAAAACTGAGGGAATTTGTTGCCAGTAGACCTGCCTTGCAAGAAGTGTTGTTAAAATAAGTTCTTCAGAGAAAAGGAATTGATATAGGTCAGACACTCAGATCTAAATAAAGAGCATTGGAGAAGAAATAAGTGAAGGTAACATAAAACTTTCATTTTCATATTCTTAGCTAATCTAACATAAAGTTTGTTCAAAATAATAATGCCAATAATACATATTATTTTGCATATGTTTATATAGATGCACACTTATACTTACGTGGAAGTGAAATAAATGGCAGAAATGATACAAGGCATAGGAAGAAGAAATTAGGATTATTTTCTTATTATCTGTACTTGTGCTATGTGAGAAGCAGTATAGTGTTTTTTGAAAATAGACTTGAATTAGTTGGAAATGCATATTGAAAACTCTCGGGTAAACATTTAAAAAGTAAAAAAATGATATGCTAAGAAAGAAGAGAAAATGGGATTACACGAAATGCTCAGTTAAAACCACAAAAGGCAGCAAAAGTGTGGAAGACAAAAATGAGAACAAAGAACAAGGCAACAAACAGAAAACAGTAGCAAATATAGTTAGCATTAACCCAACTATACTAATAATCACTTTAAATATCAATGATCTAACTCTGTCAATTAAAAGACAGATATTACCAGAGTGGAAATATTACATAAGCTGTATCCAGTCATTGAAGAATACACATTCTTTTCAAGTAT
Organism: Rhinopithecus bieti; assembly: GCF_001698545.2. Classification (NCBI taxonomy): domain Eukaryota; kingdom Metazoa; phylum Chordata; class Mammalia; order Primates; family Cercopithecidae; genus Rhinopithecus; species Rhinopithecus bieti. The sequence goes on along the minus strand of NW_016809830.1, from coordinate 5,672,595 downwards.
ACTTTCAAAAACCACATTTACAAAACATTTATGGAAATGTATTATATAGGGCCATGAATCAAATTCCAACAGATTTCAACAGTTAAATCAGAGAAATGTTTTCTGACCTCAATGCAATTAATTTAGAAATTAAAGACAAACATATCTAGAAAATATCCATCTGTTTGGAAATTAATAGACGTATTTCTGAATAGCTAATGGGACAAAGAAAAGACTAGAAAACATTTGGTCTTCTACACCACAGTAAACAGGCCTTGTGTATGGAAGTTAAGCCAGTTCCCCTAGAAGTAAATATGCCTTAAAGCATATATTTAAATGAATCAGTCTCCACTACAAGTAGAAAAAAAGAATAAACTATTAATGCATGCAACAACATGGATGGATGGATCTAAAAATAATTAGATTGAATAAGTCAGAAAAAAGGAATTCATGCTGTATAATTTTACTTATATAAAATTCTAAAAAATATTTGGAAAATATCCTTTGGAAAAAAATTCCAAAAAATGCAAACTAATCCATAGTGACAGAAAGCTGATCAGTGGGTACCTGAGAAGGAAGACAACAGGGGTTATGAAGGGCACAGGAAATACCGGGTGTGAGGGATATGTTCACTTTCCTCACTGTTGTCATGGTACCACAGATGAATACATAGGGTAAAATATATCAAATTGTACACTAATTTTATATAATTAATTGTGTCAATTATATCTAAATTGTTTTTTAAAAGATGACTAAAAGATCAAAACACGAATAAAATGAAAAGAGAAAACAGTCCATAGAAATAGACTCAAAAGGACTCAAATAATTGAATATTCAGACATAAACTTTAAAATAGCTACATTTAGACTGCTTTACCCAGCTATGACAAAGGAATTTCTGGCAAGCCGATGTGCCCAAGAAGGTAACTAAAAAACTAGATAAAATGTGATTGCATCCACAATGGAGCCCTCTTGAGGCAACCAAAACTTAACGGGTTGATTTCACAGAGGAAGGAACTGTTGAAAGGTAAGTCAACCTTCTGCAGGTACATTTTTCTCTCATTGGATACAGCTGAAAGTCTGGACAAAGGATACAGGCAAAAGGCCACTACTAGGAAGCAGAGAAACCAGAGAGCCTTTGGCCATCTCCCAGATCTAGACAGACAGAAGTCAGAGACTTGAGGATCCAAAATCTCAGCGAGAAGAGAGAAGTAGAGAACAAATCTTGACACACGGCTGATTTTTCCCTCAAGACTTTTGCCAAATAATGAAACTGTATCAGATTAGAGGTAAGAAATCAAGAAAACTCTGAAAAATAGAGTATTCCTCAGTCTCACAGTGTCAAGGAGAAACAATTGAAGTTCAGTCTTACAGGGAAGGGGCCTCAGTACCTATCAGGTTGGCACAAAAGTAATTTCAGTTTTTGCTATTACTTTTAAACTGAAATTCCTTTTTCACCAACCTGACACATTAGGCTGCCTGGACTCAGCTTAGTTACTCATTGGATAAGGTAACCTGCCCCACTATGTCCACTGTAAATCCATTCTGTAGGAAGATAATATTACCCAGACCCTTTACAATTGTTCATATGCAATGTCTGAAATGCAATAGATATTAAATAAATACTAATAAAATATATTAGGCATGACAAGAGATAGAACCAAATGACCAAAGTCCAAGAGAAAAAGAAAAACAGAAAGTAGAAACAGCCCCAAAACTGATTCAGATATTGGAGTTAGCAGAAAAGGACTTTAAAATAAGTACAATTGCTATGTGGAAATGGACATGGGAAATTTTTTTAATTATATAAAAAGATGGAGAATATCATTAGAGAATTGGAATCTATTGAAAAGAATCCAATAAAAATTCTAGCAATGAAAAGTGTAAATACTGAAATTAAGAACTTGATAGACAAATTTAACAGATTAGAACACCAACAGATGATGATAAGAGAACTGAAAGATGTATCATTAGAAAATATGTAGACTGCAATGCAAAAAAGTACAAGGATAGAAAAAACAGAAGAAATGGTAAGACACAGTAAAAAGGACTGGTATACATTTAATTGGAATTAAGAAGGAAAGAAGAGAGAAAACGGAACAGAAAATGGGCAAATGATGTTTCACACTGTTAAAAGACTTAAGTAAAAATTATAATACTATACTGTGGAGTTTATAACATTTAAATTATAATATATGTGACAATATTAGCACAATTGATGAAGGCTAAGTAAGACCATAAAGTTACAAGTTTCCTGTATTTTATGTAAAGTAGCATAATATGTTAAATCTAAGTGATACATTAAGGATACATGACGCATTCCCTAGAGCAATCATAAAAAAGAGAAATTTAAAGGGAATTATGATAAATTCTGATTAACACTTAAGGACACAGGTGAAAAAGAACAGAAAAACTAAACACAGATGGGACAACTAGAAAACACATAGCAAAATGGTTGACCTAAATAAATCATATCAATAAGTACTCTAAATGTAAATAGAATAATTCCAATTTTAAAAAGCAGTGATTTTTCACACTAGATTAACAAAGAAAGACCCATCTAATTGCTTTCCACAAGAGACATATTTGAAATACAGAGATACAGATACACGAAAAGTAAAAAAAATGGAAAAAGCAATGCCATGAAAACAATCAGAATAAAGATAGAAGGACTATATTAACTTCAGACAAAATAAACATCACGACAAGGAGCATTACCAGAGATAGAAAGAGATATTTATGGTTAGAGAGTCAATCCATCAGAAACACATAGGGTATATGTGCTTAAGTCAAATGTACAATCATAGTTGGAGTTATTACACTGCTGTCTCAAAATTTAACAGAATAGGCTGGGCCAGTGGCTCACACCCATAATCCCAGCACTTTGGGAGGCCAGGGCAGCTGATAGTTTGAGCCCAGGAGTGCAAGACTAGCCTGGGCAACATGGCAAGACTCCATCTCTACAAAAAAATTAAAAATTAGCCAGGTGTGGTGGTGTGCACCTGTACTCCAGCTGTTTGTGGGGGCTGAGGCAGGAGGATCACTTGAGCCTGAGGGGTCGAGGATACAGTGAGTCAGGATCACATCACTGCACTCTAGCATGGGTGACAGAGTGAGACTCTGTCTCAGAAAAATGGAGGTGGGGCTGGGCGTGGTGGCCCACACCTGTAATCTCAGCACTTTGGGAGGCCGAGGAGGGCAGATCACGAGGTCAGGAGTTCGAGAGCAGCCTGGCCGACCTGGCGAAACTCCATCTCTATTAAAATACAACAAGTAGCCGGGTGTGGTGGTGTGCGCCTGTAATCCCAGCTACTCAGGAGGCTGAGGCGGGCCAATCGCTTGAATCTGGGAGGTAGAGGTTGCAGAGAGCCGAGATCATGCCATTGCACTGCAGCCTGGGTGACAGAACAAGACTTCGTCTCAAAAAAAAAAAAAAAAAAAAAAGG
>NW_016809830.1:5647522-5668842 GCF_001698545.2 Rhinopithecus bieti | reverse complement strand
GGGAGGCTCAAAAAAAAAAAAAAAAAAAAAAAGGAAGAAAGAAAAAGAAAAAAAGGAGGTGGGCAGATTTAATAGAATAACAAATACTAAAGTAAGGACATCATCAACCATCTTGATCTCATTGATAATTTATAAAGTACTCAACAACTGCAGAATATACATTCTTTTGAAGTGCACATAAAACATTCATCAAGATAAACTGTTATGCTGGGACATAAAACGAGTCTCAAAATTTCTAAAAGATCAAAATTTTAGAGTATGTTCTCTTACAAAATGGAATTAATTCAAAATCAACGAAAATATATCTGGAAAATTCCGAAGTATTTGGAAATTAAACAATAGATTTCAAAATTACCCATGAATCAAAGAACAAATTATGAGAGAAATTAGAAAATATTTTCAATTAAGTAATGATTTAAAACATCCAAAATTTTGTATGCAGCTGAAGCTTAGCTCAGTAGCAAGCATAGCTCAGTAGGAAGTTTATAATTTTAAATGCTTATATTAGAAAAGAAGAAAATTACTATTTATGATCAAAGTTTTACATTAAGATAGAAAAGAAAAGCAAATTTAAGTAGAAACAAGAAAATAATAAAGAGAAGTGTGTATGTAAATCAATAAAATTTTAAAATGACAAAACAATTGAGAAGATTAATAAAATTGATAACTCCATTTACCAGCTTAATTTACAAAGAGAGAGAAAGAGAGAAAAGATAAATTACCAAAAATGGGAATGAAAAGCCAGTCAGCACTATAGATCTTTCAGACATTCAAGGATAATAAGGGATTATTATTTAAAACCTTATGCTAATAAATTTGACAAATGAAAGACAAATCTCTTGGAAAATAAAATTTACAATTTTAATTACAACAAGAAAGTTAAACTCAAGGTCATATAGAAAATCTCAATAACCCTAATAGCTATCAAATATATAAAATAGGTGGTTTTATATGCACACATATTTAAAGATGTACTTCTAAATGTTTATGTATTTAAAGATATATTTTTAAATACATATATATTTTAAAAGCTTCTCACCAAAACCTGGTGAGTTCTATGTAACACTTAAAGTATAACCAGAAAAACCCTGATATCAAAACCCAGTAAAGAAGTATCCTTAATAACCATAGACACAAAAGATCCCTATTATACTATTAGCTAATTTAATTGACCAATATATGAAAATAATATTTCATCAAAACCAAAAGTAGTTAATCCAAGGAATGCAAGGTTGTCTAATATTTTAAAAATTGATTTACATTATTCACCATATTGACAAAACAAAGAAACATATAATCATCTCAATAGATGCAGAAAAAGTGCTCAGCAAAATTAATCACCAATTCATGATTCTTTTTTAACTTCAAGAAAATTTGAAATAGAAAGAAACTTCTTTAATTTGATAAAGGACATTTTTTTAAAACTTACAATTAACAATTTCTAATAGTGAAACACTGAATGCTATCCCCCTAAGATCAAGAATAAAGCAGGATTATCTGCTTTGTCTACTTTTATTTAATATTGTACTGAAATTCCTAGGCACTGCAATAAGGCCAATAAAGGAAATCAAAGGTACAAACTTAGGCAAACTTAGGAAAGGAATAATTAAAACTATTTGCATATGACATGATTGTTTACATAGAAAATAGTAAGTGTATAAAAACCATTAAAACTAATAAAAGTGTTTATTAAGATGACAGACTAACGGTCAATATATAAATATGAACAGTATTAGTATATACCTGCAACAAACAATTGGAAAACGAAATGTTAAGTCTAATAAATGAAAGTCCTCCATGCTGAAAACTGTGAAACAATGCATTTAGAAATTAAAGATCTAAGGCCGGGCGCGGTGGCTCAAGCCTGTAATCCCAGCACTTTGGGAGGCCGAGATGGGCGGATCACGAGGTCAGGAGATCGAGACCATCCTGGCTAACACGGTGAAACCCCGTCTCTACTAAAAAATACAAGAAACTAGCCGGGTGAGGTGGCGGACGCCTGTAGTCCCAGCTACTCGAGAGGCTGAGGCAGGAGAATGGCGTAAACCCGGGAGGCAGAGCTTGCAGTGAGCTGAGATCCGGCCACTGCACTCCAGCCTGGGCGACAGAGCGAGACTCTGTCTCAAAAAAAAAAGAAAGAAATTAAAGATCCAAATAAATGGAAATAATTACACTTATATGTATACGTCTACATATAGATATACAGATATATCTTATAGATACATATATTAATACACATATCTATATACTTATATCTACCTATGTATATGGGTAGATATAGATACATACCTACTATATACATAGATTGGAAGACTCAATATAGTTAAGTTGTCATATTCAAGGTAATCCAACTAGAAAGGTTTTTTTAAAAGAAATTGATGAGCTGATTCTAAAATGAAATGCAAAGGGCCTAGAATAACTAAAACAATCTCAAGAAGAAAATCACAGTAAGTAGCCAGGAGTGGTGGTTCATACCTGTAAACCCAGAACTTTGGGAGCCTGAAGCGGGTGTATCACTTGAGGTCAATCACTTGAGGTCAGGAGTTTGAGACCAGCCTGGCCAACATGGTGAAACCTCAGATCTACTAAAACTACAAAAATTAGCTGGGTGTGGTGGCAGGCACCTGTAATCCCAGCTAATTGGTAGGCTGAGACAGAAGAATCACTTGATCCTGGGAGGCAGAGGTTGCAGTGAGCTGAGATGGTGTCATTGTACTCTAGCTTGGGCAACAAAGTGAGACTCAGTTTCGAAAAAAAAAAAAAAGAAAGAAAAAGAAAAAAAGAAAAAATATTACAGGAATTATACTACCTGACTTCAAGACACACTACAAAGCTACAGTAATCAAGACAGTGTGCTAGTCACATAATGGTGGACAAATAAATCTATGGAACAGAATAGAGAGTCCAGAAACACATTTATGTAGTCAATTATTTTTTATTAAGTTGCAAAAGCAATTTAATGAAGAAAGGAAAGTTTTTCTAGCATTCTACAAAACTTGATAGTCTTGTGGATAAAAAATGAACCTTTACTTACTTGACATCACATACAAAAATTAATTTCAGATGGACCATAGACATTGAAACAGGCTTTCTGTCCCCACCCAAATCTCATTTTGAATCTAATCCCCATAATACCCATAATCCTCACATGTCAAGGAAGAGACCAGGTGGAAGTAATTGAATCACGGGGATGGTTTTCCCCAGCTGTTCTCGTGATAGTGAATGAGTTCTCATAAGATCTGATGATTTTATAAGGGGCTCTTCCTCTTTCGCTGGGCACTTCTCCTTCCTACTGCCTTGTGAAGAAGATGCCTTGATTCCCCTTTGCCTTCCGTCATGATTGTAAGTTTCCTGAGTCCTCCCCAGCCATGCTGAACTGTGAGTCAATTAAACCTCTTTCCTTTATAAATTACCCAGTCTCAGGAAGTTCTTTACAGCAGTATGAAAATGGACTAATACAGACATAAAAAATGAAAGTTCACAGCTTTCAGAAGAATACATACAAGAATATGTTTGTGAATTGTGAGTAACCAAAGATTTCCTAGACAGGATCTAGAAAGTTATAACTATAAAAGAAAAATATATATAAATTAAATGCCATCAAAATAAAAAATTCTGTCTGTTCAAAATTTTTGTCTATTCATTAAGGAAATGAACAGGCAAGCCATTGGAAGAGGAAATGCAGATTAAAACCATAATGAAACTCCTGCATATACCCCCTAGAATGGCTAAAGTTAAAAAGACTGAAACACCAAACACTGGCAAGGATGTAAAGCAATTAAACCTCTCGTACAATATTGGCTGGAGTGTAAAATGGGCCATTTACTCTTGGAAAAGATGTGGCAGTTTGTTTTTAAAGTTAAACATTCGCCTATCCTTTGATCCAGTAATTCTACAGATATTAGTCAAGAAAACAAAAGCTTACATCCTCAAAAGACTTGTAAAAGATAGTTCATAGAAGCGTTATTAGTAATAGACCAAAGCTGGAAACAACTTAAATGTCCTTCACTGGGTGAATGTATAAATAAATTGGCATGTTCATACATACAATGAAACACTACTAAGCAATAAAAAAACTACTGAAACACGCAACACCATGGATAATCTCACATACATTTGCTAAGGAAAGATGTTGGATACAGAAGAATACATGTTTTATGATTTCATTAATATAAAGTTCTAGAACAAGCAAAACAAATCTATGGTGAAAACATCAAAAAGAGTGGTTGGTTTTAAGGTTGGGAGGACTAATGGGGAAAGAATATAATTAATTGGACGTTTGATGCATATGATAATTTGTGCATTTCAAGGTACATAAATTTTACTTTTATAAAACACTAAATAAATAAACTCTAGTTAGTAGGTTTCAATTTTCTGGGGTACATATTAGCAACTTTAAAACTATTTCCTGTATTCTTGGCTTGAGAAAATGTGTCAATATACTGAGGATAATGGTAGCCAGTTTTTCATATGAGAAATTGACTTGCAAATACAGACAGGAAGTCTAGAATGTTCTCTGTGCTGTTGGATTGGACTTGAAGGAAGGCATCAGTATGAAGCTGTTTTTTAAAAACAAGATATTGAAATAAATAAAAATGTGTTTGTTTACATATGTGTGTAAATATTTCACCCTATTCTATTCCATTTCCTATCTCTGCCCATTAAGAGGGCCTACAAGCAAAGACATACAAGTGGGAATAAACACAGCTAACACTCAGATCTTGGTTTCTCAGCATCATTCTCCACTAAAAGGAACTGAATAAATCATTGATTCCAGGCGTGGGTTAGGGGCAGGAGATGGGGTTGGCAGGGAGTAGAGAAAGAACTTGGAAAACTTTATGCCACAAAGTTTAAAAAGTACTCAAAGGATCTTGAGGACATGTCAAATCAACATGAGTGCCAACTGGTAGAGGCTCTCACAGAACAAATCTGGGACAGTATAAGCATCAAAAAAAAAAAAAAATGATATAACCCATTAAAAAATTAGAATCCATAAGTCTGTGCTGATATAAATATTAAGGGAATAAATCAATAAACAGGGGAAAAAGGAAAAGGTCTTCCATATGGTAAACTATCAGTGGAAAGATGGAAGAATGGAGTTAAAAAATCATTAATGGATGCTAAAATTAGCAAGTGAAATGTTGATAAGGAACAGGATATCCACTTATCTCAAAATAGCTTTCAAGATAAATACTTTTTTTTTTTTTTTTTCTTTTAGATGGAGCCTCACTCTGTAGCCCAGGCTAGAGTGCAGTGGCACGATCTCAGCTCACTGCAGCCTCTGCCTGCCGGATTCAAGCAATTCTCCTGCCTCAGCCTCCCGAATAGCTGAGATTACAGGTGCGTGCCATCACACCCAGCTAATTTTTTGTATTTTTAGTAGAGTCAGGGTTTCCACCATGTTGGTCAGGCTGGTCTCAAACTCCTGACCTCAGATGATCTGCCCACAACTGCTCTCCCTGGTTAAACAACACTAATTGAGGTACACTTGGAAACTAGAAGGTATCTGAGGATATAGTTCAGTGTGCAGAGTGACAGTTCTAGTTCATCTCGAATGTCAGTTTTAATTCTATCATTTCAATATTCAGCGAAAGTATATGAAAAATTAAAGAAGGTTTCAGCTTCAAGAAGTTTACACACAACTACATTTTTTCTCTTTATTTTTTTAAAAACAGAGTCTCACTCTATTGCCCAGGCTGGAGTGCAGTGGCACTATCTCAACTCACTGCAACCTCTCCGCCTTCCAGGTTCAAGGGATTCTCGTGCCAGCCTCCCGAGCAGCTGGGATTATAGACACACGCCACCACTCCCGGCTAATTCACAACTACATTTTGAAGGGGTAGCCAGGGGACAGCATAGAAAATTAGACTTCCATACCAGTCCAAGGAAGATCATAAGACCAGAATTCCATTGAGGAGGCAATTTCATGCAGGGAGAAAATTATCAACACCACATATATTTACATAATATAAAAACTGTGATTACTGTTACCTTTTTCTTAGGGGTATATGTGTGCATGTGTGACTGTCTGTCTAGATTCAATGCTAGTTTATAACATTGACCAAAGACCAAAGACCATAGATAAAGCCTTTATCTAAAGCAATATCTTATGAAAAAAACTTTATATAAAGTATTCAATCACTTCATTTTAAGTTATATAGAAATTTAGAATCTGTTGTGATAAAGCTCCTGACAGATAATTTTCTTATGACATTAGATTGAAAACAAATTCAGATCTATGTTCAAGAAAGGAACTTAGATGTTGATTTGTAACATGCCCATGTTATGATTTGTAATTTTAAAAAACATTATTTGTAATGTAGTCTTGTACTTATCTTCAAAATGCCATGTTAAAAGTGTGTTAAATCATAAGTCTGCAGGTCAGGTTCTCAGACTCTTTTTGCCAACCTTTCTTCCTTTGAGCCAAGTCTTATTTCACAAATTCTGATTCTTGAAGTTCCTGTCTTGAAATAATTAGTTTTGTTTTTTGGTTTTGTTTGGTTTGTTTGTTTTGGTTTTGGTAAAATTTGGTGCCCAAAATCCTTAAAATGGGCAGCAGGAATTTGAACTACTTCAGCTCTGAAATTTAATTATGTGGATATAAGCCTCTATTCTTAGGAGAATCAGCAATCTTTCTCACATCTGGCATGAGAAATACAGTATTTTAAGCCATTGGTGCTACATCTGTCAAAGCCATTTGCTTTTCCTAATTGTGGTAAGGAATAAGTAGTAATAATTGCATATAAATTCCACTCCCACCCCCCAGTTTTTGTTGCTTCTCGTTTCTTTACTTTTTAACTCCGAAGAAAATAATGTTTCTAATTTTAAGGTGTAGGAATCTTAAGGTATTGTTTTGGCTTTTGAAGTAGAGTTAGTAGGTGATTTCTAATGATGAATGAAAATCAATTAAGCAGTTAGACCAATCAGGGAGATTAAGAAAACTTACTTTTACTTGGTTAAGGTGGAGTCTGCCTGTTTTTCACATGAAATTATTTGGCGAAGTGTATTTTGAGATGTGTAAATATCATGTTTTTCCTCAAACTTTCATTCACTAGGTTTAGCATCCATAAATGATTTTCTAACTACATCATTCCTTACACATTTACTGGTTGACAGCCCACTTTAAGGACTGAGGCCTTTATTCTCCAGAAGGCATGAGCTAATCTTTATTTTTTATAGGTAAGACCAGCCTATCAGGAGAATGGTGACTGCATTAAATAAGCTAAAGATTTTGGAAAACTAAGTTATTATTGAAATAACTTCCTACCTGTAAATGTATTCTCCAAGTGAAAGATTAAAATATTCATTTGGCATGTGAAAGTTTTTAGTTCAAGAATTATCAATACTGAGCTGTGAAAATGTTCTATGGATATGAACACTTATAAAAGTACAACTGAATCACAAATTTCCCTGGGTTCAAACTAATCTCTTTTTTTCCCCTAATATCCCTTTCTCTTCTTTAATGCCCTTTAAAAGCAAAAGGGGCAAGGAATCTCCTGTATTTCATTGATTTTGAGATTCTATAGACTGCAAGAAGTCTCTTTAGAAAGAACAGTCAATTAAACTGTGATGACAAAAAATTGAAAGATGCATATCAACTTTGAAAATGTTTTTAAAAAGGGAGAGAAGTTTCATCTTAAAATAGATGTCAACTTTAAATGGCTTCAGAGACTCTGAGCTACAATGTAAACAGCAAAGTACTGCGATGAGCTAGTAACTAGTACTCCTTGAAAGGATAGAGAGAAAAAAAAACCAAAGGGAAGAAAAGGCCCTAAACCCCTTTCTTTATCTAAATTATTCTTTAGAATTTATAAAACATTTAAAAATTTTCATTGAATTAAAATTTTCATGAAAATCAAAGAATCATAAAATAGAAGGGCAAGTTAAACATGGCAGAATTTCAGATTTTGGTTTATAGATGATGCCTTTTATCCATGTGGGGTGTGTGTGTTTATATACGTCATCACAAAAGTAAATTGCAAGTAGTTTGCCATTCATTCATGTAAGTTTTATTGCATAAACATTATACTTTAAACATTTCTTATGTTTGCCTTATAATTAAAAAAAAACCTCAAGTATGTAAAAGTATAAATTGAATGTACAATGTACAAGTGAACTTGTGTAGTTTTTTTCCTTAGTTCAGATAACATTGCAAATATGAAGACCTCTGTATTATTCCATTCTCACAATGCTATAAAGAACTAACTCAGGCTGGGTAATTTACAAAGAAAAGAGGTTTAATTGACTCACAGTTCCACAGAAGTCATGGCTGAGGAGGCCTCAGGAAACTTACAATCATGGTGGAATGGTGAAGGGGAAGAAGGTACGTCTTCATGTGACAGCAGTGAAGAGAGAGTGGGCAAAGGGGGAAGTGCCCACTTTAAAAAAAAAAAAAAAGATCTCATGAGAGCTCTGTAACAAGACAGCAAAGGGGAGGTTTGCCCTCATGATCCAATCACCTCCTACCAGGGCCCTCCTCCAATTTGACATGAGATTTGGGTGGGGACACAAACCCAAACTATATCAATCTCTAAACTGAGGGTCACATTCAGATGAAATCTTTCTCTTCCTAATTTACTACTATGCTAATCATGTATATTTGCATTGTTTTATTTTATGTCCTTTTTGATAGGCTTATTGAGGTATAATTCACATATCTTACAGTTCCTCCATTTAAAGTGTAGAATTCAATGGTTTTTAGTATATTCAGATATGCACACAATCACAATAAATTTTAAAACATTTCTACCACATTTAAAAGAAGTCCCAGGCCAGGCACAGTGGCTCACGCCTGTAATTCCAGCACTTTGGAAGGCTGAGGCGGGTGGATCATCTGAGGTCAGGAGTTCGAGACCAGCCTGGCCAACATGGATGGATACACCATGTTGTGTTTATTCATTTGTCCACTGATGAATATTTGGGTTGTTTCTACTTTGGGGTTATTATGAATAATGCTGCTATAAACATTCGGGTACAAGTATTTGTGTGGACATATATTTTTTTTTTCCTCTTAGGCATGTAACTAGAAATGGAATGATTGGGTCATATGGTAAATCTATGTTTCATCATATAAAGAATTGTCAAACTGTTTTCCAAAGGAGCTAAATCATTTTACATCCCCACCAGTAGTGTAGGAGGGTTGCGACTGCTCCACATCCTCACCAACACTTGTTGTTGTATGAATTTTCAATTCTAGCTTCCCCGTGGATATGATAGGGTCTCACTGTGTTGCCAGGCTAGAGTGCAGTGGCACGATCAGGTATATTTAGTAGTATGTGGATATGCAGTAGTATCTCATTGTGGTTTTGAATTGCATTTTTTTCTGATGACTAAGGCTGTCTAGAATCTTTTCAATTCATATTGCCTGTTTTTAAAATTGGGTTGTTCTTGGCCAGGCATGGTGGCTCATGCCTGTAATCCCAGCACTTTGGGAGGCTGAGGAGGATGGATTGCCTGAGGTCAGGAGTTCAATAACAGCCTGGCCAACATGGTGAAACCCCATCTCTACCAAAAACAAAAAAATTAGCCGGGTGTGGTAGTGGGCACCTGGAATCGCAGTTACTCAGGAGGCTGAGGCAGGAGAATCGCTTGAACCCAGGAGGCAGAATTTGCAGTGAGTCGAGACCACGCCATTGCACTTCAGCCTGGGCGACAAGAGCAGGACTTCATCTCAAAAACAAAACAAAACAAACAAACAAACAAACAAACAAAAAACAGGCTTGTTCTTATTACTGAGTTGTAAGAGTTCTTTATGTAGTCAAAATACCAGTCCTTTTTTAGAGATACGATGTCTAAATATTTTCTTACATTCTGTAGGTTGTCTTTTCACTTTCTTGATGGTGTCCTTTGAAGCACAAAAGGTTTCAATTTTTATGAAACTTCAATTTACCTACTTTTGCTTTGTTTGTTCATACTTTTGGTCATATCTAAGAATCCTTTGCCAAATCCAAGGTCACGAAGATTTACCTCTATGTTTTCTTATAAGAGTTTAATAGTTCCAGTATGACACTGTCTTGTTACTAGTTTTTAACAAATTTTAAAATCAGGTAGTGTGAGTCCTCCTTTGTACTTCTTTTTCAGGATTGTTCTGGATATTCTAGATTCTTTGAAATTTTATATTAGATTCAGTTTATCAATTTCAATATAGAAGTCAGCTGGAATTCCAACAGAGATTGCATTGAATCTGTAGATCAGTTTGGGGAGGATTGCCATGTTAATAAACATCCTGTGGTCACGAATCAGAAAACTTTATTTATGCACGTATATACGGCTTAAATAACTTTGGATTAATATTATACTAAGGTAATCAATAATCTATGTTTTATCTAAATATACCTGATCGTGCCACTGCACTCTAGCCTGGCAACCCAGTGAGACCCTATCTCCAAAAATGAAATAAAATAGTAAAATAAATCTGAGATATTGTTCTGGGTGAGAACTGCTATACATAACAAATGGCTTGTAAATCTTCTAAAGAAGCTTATCTCATTCCATAAAATAAGTTACTAGCATTATGATAAAGTTATATGTACATAAAACAGCTAATTCCTGAAATGACATACATTTATTAAAGAGAATCGTAGTAACAATTGCTTAGAGCACTCTGAAAAGCAAGTACATTGGACCAAAATTAGGAAGCAATGAAGCAATTCTATAAAATGCAGGTTAATATTTTTATATTAGGTTTTTTTGTTTGTTTGTTTGTTTTTAAGACAGAGTCCCGCTCTGTAACCCATGCTGGAGTGCAATGGCATGATCTCGGCTCACTGCAACCTCCACTTCCCAGGTTCAAGTGACTCTCCTGCCTCAGCCTCCTGACTAGCTGGGATTAAAGGCACCCACCACCGCGCCTGGCTAATTTTTGTATTTTTAGTAGAGATAAGGTTTTGCCAGGTTGGCCAGGCTGGTTTTGAATTCCTGACCTCAGGCGATCCACCCGCCACAGCCTCCCAAAGTGCTGGGATTACAAGCCTGAGCCACTGCACCACGCCGAAAATTTTTTAAAGGTAAAAATTGAAGCCCAAATGTAAACACCCAAATATCTTTCCCTTACAGTTCCTGGATTCAAATAAAAAAATTTTTTTTTTTTTTGAGACGGAGTTTGGCTCTGTCTGAAGTATGATGGCACCATCTCGGCTCACTTTAACCTCCACCTCCCGGGTTCAAGCCATTCTCCTGCCTCAGCCTCCTGGGTAGCTGGGATTACAGGCACACACCACTACACCTGGCTAATTTTTGTATTTTTAGTAGAGACACAGTTTCACCGTGTTGGCCTGGCTGGTCTCGAACTCCTGGCCTCAAGTGATCTGCCTGCCTTGGCCTCCCTAAATGCTGGGATTACAGGTGTGAGCTACCACACCTGGCCAAGGAGGAATTTTTAATGGACATCTATTCACCTCTGTACAAGCCTATCCCAGTCATTCCAGTTGACCTATGCATTTGTACCCAGGCTCCCTGCCATTGTCTGTTTTGAGTTAAATACCCACTTTTAAAAGTAAAAGTCACCTGCAGTCAAAGCTAAACTCATGCAGCAGCGTCCTTAATACTGTCAATGTGTCAATTCCTTTAAGATAATTATGTGGCCACGGAAATGAAACTGTGATACTATTTCTACTATACTTTGTCACAGGGATCTAATGAAGGAGTTCCTTTTTACTGGAAACCCCAGAAGAGCAGCTATTAACAATATATTTGATACTGCCCCCCAAAATTAGAACCCTTATTACTAAGGCACCTCAATGACCCATTCAGGACTCTGACAGGAATCATCTTTGTGAAATTAGAAACTTTTAAGAGAACAAAAGCAATCAAGAAAAACAGTACTAGGATGACAGATAGGACAAAAGTTAGAAACAAAATACAAGAGAAAAAGCACCTGATTATAAGATCCTTTAATGACAACTTTAATGATCCTTTAATGACAAAGCAGTGTTTCATATTCTCTTACAAAATAGTGCTATCCATCTCCAAGCCTTGCTAAGTGTCATGTAAAACTGTTCAACGGTAGACTATAAAAGCATCTACATTTCTTTGCCAGAAGGGTTTCAGAATAATTCTGTCTGCTGATGCTTCTTTCAACTGAAAAGTGTATTAATATAATCAATGATTCCTATAATTAAGCACGAGAAAGACTGTTTCCACATGTAATGGATTAAACAACTGGACATCCCAACTAATTTCCGTATCACATTTGCAGACGATGACTGCTCCCTCTTGGATTCATTAACACTACTTTATTACCACCTCCTGTTTTTCCTCCCTTTCCTGTTTACCTTCCAGGTTCCTCTTCTCCCAATTCTTTGATATTTCTTAGGATTCCCTAACATTTGCTCCTTCGTTTCATTCTCTCTCTTTATGTTCTAAAATTTCCCATTCATATACCTATTTAAGTTTCCATCATCTAAACAACTCCTAGTTCCCTGCTTCTAGCTCTAAGCTCTGAAATCACATTCCTGGCTTTTTACTTACTAGACATCACCACCCAAATACCAAAAATGCTTTTTAAGGTAATGTACCCCAAACCATATTCATCTTCCCCTCTGAATGTTCTGCTTCTATATTCAATTGTAGAACTGAATATAAGAGCTACTTCTGTATTCAATTATAAAAGTCAGAAACTTGTGAGACATCACGGACTTCTCTATGCTCGCTCCTCCCATAAATTAAGGATAAAGTTTGATCTCTCTCACATGACAAGAGGAGCTCCACGTTACGGTCTCTACTTGCTCTTCCAGCTTCTTCTCCTTCCTCACTTGCCTAGAATGTCTCTTACACTTAACTCCCACTCTATGAACACACTATGCACATTTCCTTTACTTCAGCTAAATTACCTTCCTTACCTTCCTCAACTGCAAATTCCTACTTTATCTCTGACTCACCCCAATCTCCCCTTGGGCCCTGAGAATTTGTTCAACATGTATTTAATGGTGATAGAAACCAAATAAACGGGCTTAACACTAGAGACGAAATCCTTGTATTACAGCTCACAATCTAGTGGTCCAAATAAGACTACAAATAATTACAAGTCGCCTGATACGTATCTGGATGAAATAATGGCAAGGTGCTATGGCAGCTGAGGAGGCGTGCACAATTGTTACGATTATTCCCAGTATCAGTTTTGCTTGGACTCAGCCTTGTAGATTAGTAGGAATTTGTCAGATGGAAAAGTTAGGTCAGAGGAAGGCATAAGATATTAGGGTACGTTCTGGTACCTGGTAATATAGTGCAATACACTGAAGGGCATGGGGAGGCTAGAGACCCCATAAAGAAAACCAGCAGCCATGCGGATACATGAGGCAGGCCAGACCAGAAGCAAGGAGACAATTAGGAGGCACTGCATTATGCCAACTAAGTAATGATGGCCTAAAAAGCAGCGACAGATGAAAGCAGGATACAGAAGATACTTATCCTTGTTCCAGATACAAACTAAGGCGCATCTTCAGAACAAGTCTAAGAGATAGATGTTCCTATTTTTACACAAGAAGAAATTCAAGCTCTGAAGGATGTTACTTGCTCAAGATGACACAGCTAACAAGTGGAGGAGCAGGGATTCAAACCTCAGATCTTGCTCCTAGGCAGTATGATGAGCCAGTATCTCCAAATGCGTGTCCAATTATAAACCAACAGATCATGTTTTCACAATTAATTCTGGTCTGTTCAACTTAGAAATAATTCCAAAATAAAATTCCTCTTCCCATAGAGAAGCATAGCAAGCACAAAGGAAAATACTCTAGCAGTTTTAACATTGCATATCCTTAAGATTTTAATATTATTCCAAGCTGTGTACAATTTTAGTACATTCAAATTCTAAAGGTTATCTCTTTATCTTATAGGTATCTAATTACACATTCTCCAACTAAGAATTTTACATGGGCCACAAAGTTTGAAAGCAATCTTATTAGCCTACAAATCTTCACTGTCCTTATTCCTATAGTGCTGAGCATGTAAAAAAAAATCTTATTGATCTAAAAATAAAACCTGAATTTTAAAACATGCTTAAAATGACATCTGTAGTCTTCCTTAAGAGGTATAGGCTTAACTGGGGAATAGTCAATTTTTTAAAATTTATTTAACTACTATATGCATGTTATATGTACTTGCTTTATATGTATTATAAAGCATAATCCATATTTAGAAAACTTTGCAAAATACACACCTCTAATAATGAGTTTTAAAGCTAAATGAGCAAAATATTTCTCTCGTTTTTCTTTAGCAGCTCTGTGAATGGATTTTTTTTTTTTTTTTTTTTTTTTTAGACAGAGTCTCACTCTGTCGCCTGGGCTGGTGTGCAGTGGCACGATCTTGGTTCACTGCAACCTCCGCCTCCTGGGTTCAAGCGATTCTCCTGCCTCAGCCTCCAAAGCAGCTGTGTGTGGCACCTACCACCACGTATTTTTAACAGAGACAGGGTTTCTCCATGTTGGGTAGGCTAGTCTCAAACTCCTCACCTCAAGTGATCCACCCGCCTCGGCCTCCCAAAATGCTGGGAATACAGACGTGAGCCACTGTTCCCAGCTGGATTCTAAGTTACTTAACTTAAAAAAAAAAATTGTCTAAGATCACAAACGATCAATTCCAGAAGAGATATACCTCACACAAAAATTAACCTACTAAATTGAACTAAATGAATATCAATACAAGCAACATGAGTAAGCCTTACATTTCATGTTTTTAAAGCTTACAAAGGAAGGGGTGTAACTAATTTATTCAACTCCAAAACTTTATTCTTATTACAGAATCAAAGCTTTTAGACATTAAGAGGAACAAGGGAGGGTCTGAACTATTTTAGGTTTAAAATCCCATCATCAGCGATATTAATTGCAGCCATAAATAAACTGCTGAGGCCAAATATACAACAGCATTCCTATAATCGCTGCCAAAAACACTGCATACATCCTCAAACATTGAGACAAAGGATGGCAGGCAGGTTTCAACTCTAATTGTTAAGTGGCTGCCTCCAACAGTATATTGAGACTGGGGAACAATGTGGGGCAGGTTTCAACTCTAATTGTTAAGTCGCTGCCTCCAACAGTATATTGAGACTGGGGAACAATGTGGGGCTTGATCTCAAAAAGAACTCAGATTATAAAAGCCTGCCATGGGCACAAGAATGTGGTACCTTGTACTACTCTTGGCTTCAGCATTAAGCTGACAAAGACTTCCTACTGCAATACTTTACTTTTGCTTCTATTATGAATACCGTATTTCACTGTTTCTCATCAAAAGCACCTGATGTCAATGTAACAAAATACACAAATCATGAGATTATTTTTTGCTATGTCTGACAAAATGAACAAGAAACCAACTACCAGTTTTCTAGATGCACTCATAAATGACTTCAGTTAAAATAACTAGAGTTACATTTTTTCAAATGCTCTTCTTCATCTGGAAAATTCAGTGTTATATATAAATGTTATATATATACACATACGTGTGTATATATATACTGTTTTAGGAGAAAACATTAGCATTTCAGCTTGATATTTTAAATGTCAATTATGCATATTTATTTGGAATAGTAAGATTTCCCGTAAGTGAAACATGTTATAGTTACCTATAAACATTCGGTTTTCACCATTCTATTTACAATTTGAATTATGTAATGCTTGCATACTGCAACCAATTGTTATAGAAAAGTCACATAAACAATATAAATCTGATGCCCAATCCTTTACAAATACGAAATTTCTTTCACTGGGTTTTCAAACTGTCAAGTATAAATAGGAAAAGGTCACCAATACTTAGGATGAGGCACTTTAACAATTACTCAAAAAGGTTAAGTATACAAAACTGTAAACCAAAACCCTGTGTATTAATCTTATCCTTAATTTCAGATGTGCTTAATCTGAGATGGTCTAAGTAAGGAGTGTTAAGATACAGACATCCTCACAGACCAGCTGACGTGCCCATATACAAATGAACTAAACTAATGACACTTGTGTTTCAGAAAGGGCCTCCTTCAACACTAAACCTTCTGTAGAACTTTTTCATAAGCAAGTATAAATATACTGCTCTCACAAAGGCAAATGGTATCGCTACCATATTCCTAGACAAAAATGCCCTCAAATGTTTACCTGAATCACAATTTTACAGTCTTATGTACTCTTTAAATTAAAATTAAATCTACGAATACTTTTTTGATTACAATTTTAAGATAAAAAAGGTAATGAATATTTTACCAGCCTTTTGTGAAAGACCTTTTAAACATTTCTATTTGGGCACCTCATTTTCAACCTTAAAACATGTTCTCTGTATATTTACACTGCACGTTTTGGTAGTTCAGATAATATATACTTGATTAAAGGTAATCATTTCTTTTTTTTTTTTTTGAGATGGAGTTTTGCTCTTTGTTGCTCAGGCTGGGGCGCAATCTCGCAATCTCAGCTCACTGCAACCTCTGCCTCCTGGGTTCAGCTGATTCTCCTGTCTCAGCCTCCCAAGTAGCCGGAATTACAGGCACCCGCCACCATGCCTGGCTAATTTTTGTATTTTTAGTAAAGACGAGGTTTCACCATGTTGGCCAGGCTGGTCTCGAACTCCTGACCTCAGGTGATTTGCCCGCCTCAGCCTCCCAAAGTACTGGGATTACAGGCATGAGCCATTGCACCTGGCCAATTCCTACTGTTTTCTGAATTCACTGTGCTGTATTTTTTTCCCCAACTGTCTGATTTCCACATTCTTCTATTAGTTTAAAAAAATTTTAAAAAAGGGCTGACTCAAATTTTAAAGTTTACCAGAAGAGATTAAAATCTTGGTATATACCAAGCACGAATTTGTGGACCCATTAGCTAAGTTTTAGGTAAGAGTAGCTAAATCTCATTAAACCTGTTTATTTCTTCTAATTTATAATTTGAGTCATTTCTATAGCTCAGATATCCAAATGTCCTTTAATAGAAATGCAAGTTAGTGCTGATTTAACATGGTTAGCTGTTCCAAGTTCACTTACCAAAATCACTTGCTATGAATGTGTGCACATGTACTCCTTAATTCCCTAAACCAGTTTATCCTTTTCTAAAGAAACTGGCTTTCAATTAATACACTACCAGACAGACATTTAACTCTCCTCTAAAATCAGAAGTTGACCAATTTTCAAATACATGGAAAGAGAAAATACTGATTTAGAATGACAAAAATTAAGCTTGGCAAAAGTAGTGACTTTTATTTACAATTGCATGTGTCAAGATTACAATGGAAACACTAGTGATACCATCTGAACAAAAGCAATGATTTATTGGTAATGGCAATGAATGAAACATTGACAGTCTCTGGCGAGAATCAAGCAATTATCCAGGAGCTGTAGATCTGATTGCAATATGGTTGTCCAGTATCTTTTGCACCTTAGTGGCTTTCTCCTTTTTTGCCAACTACCTAGAAAAACAAAAATAAATTTATATGTACATCCTATTGATTTTAAATATGCGTTATTAAAAAAAACTAATATAGTACTCAGTTTAAAACCTTGGTATTAATTTTTATCCTTGGATTTTTTCTGGCATGCAATGTATTTTCACTGTTGAAGCAAACTGTGACCTCTCCTCCCATCCCAGCCACAGGAATTACAAATAAAACACATGCAGGATATTTTTGGTTTCACACAGTTTTTTTGTTTTGTTTTAAGTATAGCAACTTTTAAAACAAGGTTGAAAGTTTAGAGAAGTTAATTTTAAAATGATCCTATATGAGTAAAACATATTTGACATACTATTTTTAGATAGTTAGAAATCAAATGTTGATCACAAAAGAATCTGGAATTAGAAGGGTATGCTAAACTCATGTCTTCATGCCCAACATAGCAAATTTCCAAACTTCCCCCCTCAATACATTGACATGCAATGAAAACAGATTAAAAGTGACTAACTTTTTCTGGTTTAAGAAAAAAACCCTGGTGTAAGAGTACTACTAAAAATGAAACAAATAAACCTTGTTTCTGTCAATGATTAGAAAAATCCTCTACTGGAGGGTTATAAAAAACATCCTGGTTGCTATATATGTGGCAGCATAAAAATGTGAAGAATAAAATTTGTTTTCTACCAACAAATCTAGAAAACAAATTCTGTGCAGGAGAGTTAGAAAATTATGTTCTAATTGAGAAATTTACCTAAAACTTAACGTTTATCATTAGATAATGTATTCTTAGAGCAAAAATGCCTCTAAAGAAACCCACTTGCAAAATACTGAATGTGTATTTGCGTAGAAAGATTTCTGTGTACATTTATAAATTTAATTTTCATATTTTACATTGATTCTATTCTAAATGGCAGTATCTATACCAGCAAAACTCATAAAGGTCATCAGTACCTGTCTGGTCTAAAATATAACATAGCTGGGTCAACATCATTTATGAGAGACCTGAAAGCTTTCCACTGAAATCCCAATCACACAATCCTAGAAATGTTTTCCCATCCTGAGAAAATCACTTCTAATACCTTAAAAGAACTCCCCTTTGGTCCAAAGACACCATGTTAGAAAGCTCACAAGCTAGCAAGATGATAAAAAGGCAGTTTCATACAAGAGAATGTGGATAAGAGTAAGAATTTCAGGTTTTAAGAGCCACTAGAAGGGGAAGTGGCATTATCTCTATCACAAGTAAATTTTGTGCTGATAAACACTGACAGCATTATTCATCATTATATTACTTGGGAAACACAAAACACAAAGCTATTAGATTAAGCAAAAGAAAACAAAACAAATAATATTAAAATTAAACTTCTAGCAGATGTGATACAGAAGACACAAATCTGCATACTGTTTCACAGGCTGATAACTCTCAACTTGCCAATGTGTATTTTCTGTAAAAAAGAAGAAATTCAACATTCCAACATGGATTGTCATCCCAAACGTAAAGCTCTTTTATTCATTCTCAAGTCTTTATATTATACCTCAGACCAACCAAAATCTAGGTACATAAAAATTAGGTGTATATTTATTCAAATATTTTTTATTTATATTTATTCAAAGAGTCCATTGATCTTCTATATTAATATGTTAACCCAGCCTAATATTCAGTCCATAAGTCCTTCAACTGGTTTTGAGCTCACTTGGGAAAAGCGGAGGACACGCCCCAAGCAATCATCAAAAGGACTTTGGGGCTAATGTTCCAACGCGGAAAAGAAAACTAACACCCCTCAACTGATACGCAATCAATATATTAAACTAGCACAAATACAAAAGAACTTGATGCAACTGCTATATTTGATTTCCAAAAGAATTCTATAGTTCCTAGGAAATGAAATTTAAAGTTTAGAATGGATTAAAACATTCTTCAACAACTAATTAAATCTAAAACCACTTACAACAATTTAAGTTTATTGTGATTTTACGTCTCAAAATGTAGTACAAAATTAAATACAAAATGGTAGAAAGTAAAAAAAGTAAAAAGGCTAGTGAGCAACACGGTATGGTAATAAAATTAAAGCACCTAGTTGCAAGCCCAAAGCTGAAACAAAATAAAAGGCCAATTGAGAAACACAACTGGGATGAGATCTGAAGAAAGAGATGGTTGAGGAAACCTAGGTAACAAGGCTGATCCAGATGATAGAAGCTGTAGAAATCTTGCACCAACAATGGCGAGAACATGGGAAGGGTGAGAGCAGACAGGTGCTAGATGAGCAGAGAAGCAAGGAGGGGAGTAGAGTAAGACAAGGTCAATCTTTATATTACTTCATTTTAAAATATCTTCTGTTTTTAGTTCATTTGAGTTGGATTAAAAAAGCTGAAAAATAAACAGACAGAAATGTTACAAAACAGCTGATACGGTGAATGGCCAGTTTAGAAGTCTATTTTATTACAGTGATAAAATATTTTCACATGCACCTCATTTCCTAAGAAGCAGAAGCCCCTATAATTTTCTCATTTTTTATTTTATTAAATTTTAATTAAAATTCTGTATTAAAATAAAGCAATCCATATAAAGAGCGTATTTCAGCACAAACATCTACTTCCAATTAAGATGGCAATGGCAAGTTTTTCATGCTGCAATACAAAAAATATATTGACAACACACAGCCAAAGTATAGATTATAATGTGTGCATGATGCCTATAAGAACCAAAAACAGAGAAGTAGAAGGGGTATTCTAGTCTGCCAAACCTTAAAAGTCTAACCTTAAAACCTGTAATAGCATGAAAGGTTGTCTAAGATTTCTATCAGCATTGGAGAGTCAACAGCATTACCTTAGCTTCTGTCATCTTAGTGACACAAGGAAGTCAGTGATATACTGAAAACTGAAATTGTCCAGAAACAGCTCACACAAGATAAAAATATAAACTGAAAATGCTAAACATTCGATCCACTTTATCATTCATTAAGCCATTTTATATAGCACCCTTCACTACTCAGTGGTCATCATAATTTTCCTCCCTGTGCCTATAAAATATATGCCAAATCTATTTTGAAATTTTCAATTCTAGGCCGGGCACGGTGGCTCACGCCTGTAATTCCAGCACTTTAGGAGGCCGAGGTGGGCAGATCACAAAGTCAGGAGATCGAGATCATCCTGGCTAACACGATGAAACCCTGTCTCTACTAAAAATACAAAAAAATTAGCTGGGTGTGGTGGCAGGTGCCTGTAGTGCCAGCTGCTCCGGAGGCTGAGGCAGGAGAATGTCGTGAACCCAGGAGGCAGAGCTTGCAGTGAGCCCAGATCGCGCCACTGCACTCCAGCCT
This sequence comes from Rhinopithecus bieti, assembly GCF_001698545.2. Lineage (NCBI taxonomy): Eukaryota > Metazoa > Chordata > Mammalia > Primates > Cercopithecidae > Rhinopithecus > Rhinopithecus bieti. The sequence continues at coordinate 5,648,179 of NW_016809830.1, read as the reverse complement.
GGGCAACACGGCAAGACTCCGTCTCAAAAAAAAAAAAAGAAATGTTCAATTCTAATTACTATGTATATACTAATTCAGACTGACCAAACAAGTAAGAGAAAAGACACACCATATGTGACTTGTCCTTGAATGAATCCTCCACCTTCCTAAGTTCATGTCCAGGTCCCTACTTCTCCATTCTATCAAGGGTGCCCATAGCTGTCTGTTGAACTGTCCAAATTCTACTCTCAAAACTTAGTTCAAGGCCCTCTTTCTTTACAAAGTATTCTCAGATTTTCCCAGTCATTGTAGGAGGAAAAGGAAAAGTCACTTAGCTGGTAACATCTGAGAATACTCTGTGGACAAAGAGACCCTTGCACTAAGCTTTGATTAATTTTGATTAACTTCCCCTATGTTTGTCCATCATCTACAAGAACACAGACTTGCTGTAGACCAGAGATCATGACTGAACAGTAGTCCCTCCTTATCCGTGCTTTCACCTTCTGCAGTTTCAACTGCCTATGGTGCAGTACAGTAAGATATTTTGAGACCGTGAGAGAAAGAGCAAGCACGGGAGAGACCATATCCATGTTAACTTTTAACCACAGTATATTGTTGTAATTGCTCTATTTTATTATTAGTTGTTGTTGTTACTTTTTTTTTTTTTTTTTTTTTTTT
>NW_016809830.1:5607556-5647185 GCF_001698545.2 Rhinopithecus bieti | reverse complement strand
TTTTTTTTTTTTTTTTTGATATGGGGTTTTGCTCTGTTACCCAGGCTGGAGTATAGTGCATGATCCTAGCTTGCTGCAGCCTTGAACTCCAGGGTTCTAGTGATCTTCCCACCTCAGCCTCTCAAGTAGCTGGAACTACAGGTGTGCCCACCACCTTGCCTGGGTAATTGTGTGTGTATTCTTATAGAGATGGAGTCTTACTATGTTTATCAGGCTGGTCTTGAACTCCTGGGCTCAAGTGATATTCCCACCTCGGCCTCCCAAGTAGCTGGGACAACAGGTGCGCCCACCGCCTTGCATGGGTAATTTTTTTTTTTTTTTTAAATAGAGATGGAGTCTTCGTATGTTTGCCAGCTGGTCCTGAACTCCTGGACTTAAGTGATCTTCTTGCCTTGGCCTCCTGAAGTGATGGGATTACAGGAGTGAGCCACCATGCTCTGGCTTTGTTGTTCATCTCTTACTGTGCCTAATTTATACATTAAACATTAGCAGCGGTATGTATGTATGTACAGATGCTCTTCGACTTCCGATAGGGTAATATATCCTGACTAAACCCATTGTAAAGACCAGGAGCAGTGACTCATACCTCTAATCCCAGTACTTTGGGAGACCGAGACAGGTGGTAAGGTCAGGAGTTGGAGACCAGCCTGACCAACATGGTGAAACCCCATCTCTACTAAAATTACAAAAATCAGCCAGGTGTGGTGGCAGGCACCTGTAATCCTAGCTACTCCAGAGGCTGAGGCAGAAGAATCACCTGAATCCAGGAGGCGGAGGTTGCAGTGAGCTAAGACCACACCATTGCGCTACAGCCTGGGTGACAAGAGTGAAACTCCATCTCAAAAAAATAAAAATAAGTAAACTCATCGTAAGTTGAAAATATTGTAAGTCAAAAACGCAAAACTGCCCCACACTTAAGAGAATGGTTTCTACTGAATGCATATCAATTTTGCACTACTGTAAACTTGAACCATAATTTGGGAACTGTCTGTATAGGAAAATACACAGTATATATAGGGTTTGTTAGTGTCTGTGGTTCCAGGCATCCACTGGGGGGGGTCTAAGAACATATTCCTCCCCACCAACCCCCCAATGGGTAAGGAGAGACTACTGTACTAGCATCGTACTATAAGGACAAAACATACCATATCACACATCTATTATTTTCTTCAACGAGAACCAAACTCAATTATAATTTTTAATAAGCAACTCGATCTGTACAAGGACTAAGCTGGCCAGTTTCAGTCACATGTAAACCCTCTTTTTTTTTTTAAAACTACATTGAAGTTGTTGCTTCGTACAATATAAAAACAATGAAATACTAGCTCACTTTTAAAGAATAACCCTAAAAGACAATGAGTGACTACAGTACAAATGTCATTCAGAAATATTACAAGAAAATGTAATATTTTGCCTTTTAGACTCTCATGCTCTTCACAAGTATCCAGGGGAGTTTTCCAGGGGCTATATGATGTGTGACAAGAAAGCTGATTAAATGCAGAAGCAGATATGAGAAGGAAAGGATGCTTATAGGCTCGTAAATAGAGAAGCCCGGGCAACATAGTGAGACCCTGTCCCCACACAAAAATAAAACATTAGCTGAGTGTGGTGGTGCTCGCCTGTAGTCCCAGCTACTCAGGAGGCTGAGGCTGGAGGATCATTTGAGCCCAGGAGTTTGAGGTTGCAGTAAGCCATAACTGTGCCTCTGCACTGCAGCATGGGAGACAGAACAAAACCCTGTCTCAAAAAAAAAACAAAACAAAAAAACCCACGAAATTCTAAATTAATATTCTTCTTCTTACCAAATTGGTTTTTTAGAAAATATGCTTATTTTTTATTTAAAAATATTTGTTAACATGTGTTCATTATTTACAAGTATTTTTTATATTTCCCAGTTTTAACTTCTAAATGGCAAATATCAGATAAATATAGCCCACATAAACAAAAGTTCTTTTTGGCCTTCCATAGTATTTAATAATATAAAGAGGTCCCAAGTCCAAAAAGCTTGAGAACTACTACCGCATAATAATTTAAAGTTAAAAAAAAATTAAATGAATAAATGGCTGTTACAAAACAAGCACAGATACTCTTGAGCAAAAAAGGTCTAATACCTTTGCTATCCTAAAGACTGCCCCCAAAAAGGTAGTTTGACAGTCAGAAAAGAGAAAATACTAGGCTAGAAGGGATGTAAGGGGGATGTTAAACACGAAGTGGAGGCAGATGGTTAGATGAATAATTATTCATGCAAATTAGAGAAACTTTAACCGATTGGCTAGCTGGTAAGAAGACGAACAAGACAGAATGGTGGTTATTTACAGAAAAAAATGAAAATCAAATAGCATAAACTGAGGTGAGAAACAGGAAACTAGAGCCAAATAAATGATATGAGAAAACAGTAAGATTTATAGTAATAGATCTTATAAAAAACTAAGCTAAGAACAAACCACACAAGGCACACTTAAAGCCAAGTCCAATGATACCTAATTCAAAAAGGCAAAGCAGGCAGCCAAGATGTCTTTGTTGCTCACGCATTTTCCCAATAAAACATATTTCATATCGTAAAAATGTAGACGCTTAATCTCTGCTTCCTCTGATACATAATACATATGTGAAACATCCAGACATGACAGCTCTAAGTACATAATTATTCCTGCGGTCCCCAAAACGTAATCACGCTATGAGACAGGAAAACAGTAACTGGAAAACAACCAGTTAAAATACCTATTGTCCAGGTTTGCAATTTGGTAAAAACAGCATACAATTTTGTAAGATCATCCTCTGTTATGCAATCTAATACATTTTTCTACAAGTGAATTAAAGTCAGATCTGTAGATGCCACCAAAAAGAGTAAGAGTGTTCAAGATGTTCTCCATCTTCAATTCCACAACAGGGGTCTCTTGGGAGCCTCTTCATCTAGGAATTGCCAGGCCTAAGGAAACTCTTCCTCAAGCTCTAGACTGCCTGCCAGATGCAATCATTAGAGACAGTGGGATGCCTATGTATTCTGTGCTGCCACATTTAAACTGAATATATAGCAACTAACGCTCTGTACTGATAAAGCTCTCAGTAGCACTTTGATGATCTGTGGTTGTATATTTAAGAGTGACCTTAGGGAACTGTTGCCCATTAGAAGTTGTTCCAGCGACGTACAAAAGGAATTAATTTGGATTAACAAAGGTCCCACGTACCCTATTAATTCTTTACAAACCTTGTAACTGTGTCTTTTCAAAAGAAAATTATATGCACACACATAAAGATATATAAAAATACTTCAGAAAACTTGCCTATTTACCATTATTTGATGAAATGTGCTATTTCAGCATACAAACATGGTTTGGAAAGTTAACATGTCAGTATATTAAAACTCAGTCCATTATTTTTTAAATAAAATTATTCAAGTAATTTAAAACTTCATCAGAAATAATCACCAGAATCTTAGTATCAACTAAGTTCTTTAATTCTCACAACTGCTTTCAAATAATTTTACTTTCATTTTCCATTATTACTAACCACTTTCTATAACCCAACTATTATTTTACCCTTATGTTGATGTCATTCATTAAAAGACTTTATCAGTTAAGACATCATTTTTTATTAAAGATTACTTTGTTGGATATCTAAAAATATAGTTAGGAGAACTTTCTATCCTAGTTCAGCCTTGTAAAATTTTATGACATGATGTGATTTTGAATTATTTGGTTAAAAGAAAGCATGACAGTTGAGATACATGAAACTATTCCATTAAAATTATATTTTTACTATCCCTAAGTATCGTTTAAGCAAACTTACTCGTTTGAAGTCATTCATATTTGTTGCCTGGACTGGAGTACCAATAAAAGTAAAATATGAAATTCTTGTTGTTTCCTCTTCACCTTGATTCGACTGAACAAATATCTACCAAAAAAGTTTACATTTATAATTACAATCCTTCTTCACAAACATGCTTTAAGTTTAATCAATTTCCTTAAATTACTAATAAAAATATTCTCCATTCTTTGTAAAAATTAACCTAGGCTGGGTGTGGTGGCTCATGCCTGTAATCCCAGCACTTTGGGAGGCTGAGGCGGACGGATCACCTGAGGTCAGGAGTTCGAGAACAGCCTGGCCACCATGGCAAAACCCCATTTCTACTAAAAATACAAAAAGAAATAACTGCGCGTGGTGACTGGCACCTGTAATCCCAGCTACTAGGGAAGCTGGGGCAGGAGAATCGCTTGAATCTGGGAGGTGCAGGTTGCGGTGAGCCGAGATCATGCCACTGCACTGCAGTCCAGGCAACAAGAGCAAAACTCTGGCTTAAAAAAAAAATTAATCTAAATAATATAATACTAAGACTAGTACTCCTAACAGGACTATTAATTATAAAGCTGTTTGCCCTGCTATTCTTTCTCCAGAGATGCCATGGCAAGACACCAATCTATACAAGCTCATGATAATTTGGTGTGATAGTATGGAGTCGTCATTAAGTTCTTTTTTTTTTTTTTTTTTTTGAGATGGAGTCTCACTCTGTTGCCCAGGCTGGAATGCAATGGCACGATCTCGACTCACTGCAACCTCTACCTCCCAGGTTCAAACCATTCTCCAGCCTCAGCCTCCCGAGTAGCCAACCACCACGCCCAGCAAATTTTTTTTTGTTTTTTAAGAGACAGAGTCTTGCTCTGTTGCCCCGGCTGGGGTGCAGCGGCACCGTCTCGACTCGCCGCTACCTCCACCTCTCAGGTTCAAGCAAGTCTCCTGCCTCAGCTTCCTGAGGAGCTAGGACTACAGGCAAACGCCGCCATGCCTGGCTTTTTCTTTTTTGTATTTTAGTAGAGACAGGGTTTCACCGTGTTGCCCAGGGTGGTCTCGAATTTCTGAGCTCAGGCAATCTGCCTGCCCCAGCCTCCCAAAGTGCTGGGATTACAGGCGTTAGCCACCGCGTCCAGCAATTAAATTCTTTACAGAGAATGTTGAAAGGGTATTAAGATTTAACAATTACAATGGGACAGACTAACATTGGAAATTTTATTAAAATTATAGTTTTTCACTGCGAATAAAACTGAAGTTATATTCTTTCCGATATTCCTGTATCCATTCTATTTCCTAGAGCATTAAAAGAAAAAGTAGTATTGGGAATCAGCTCCTAAAATAATACTATGCGCCTCACATTTTTTTTTTAAGCTTGACTCTATATTTAAAACTCCCCTCAGCATGTTAAAACTAAAAGCTTTACTCATTGATCCTTTGTCATACATTGGATTTTTAAAATTTGCTCCATTTCTAAAAACACAATATTCTAGGTGCTGTCTACTTTAAAATATTGCACCTATCTCTTTTTTGAGACAAGGTCTCATTGTTACCTAGGCTGGTCTTGAACTCTTCAGTGCAAGTGATGCCCCTGCCTCAGCATCCCAAGAAGCTGGGACTACCAGCATACCACCATGCCCAATTAAAAATTGCCTCTCATGATTTAAACAACATACTTCTTTCATTCTGAGATGCCACTCATTGGTCAGTTTTCATTGTTTTCAAAGGCAGCCATATATTATTTCAAGAAAATATTTGATAACGACTATACTAAGTTTAATATAACCATTTTCTTTGATTTCATTTGAATAGGATATTTCTAATACTTAAAACTCAACTTGATTATAATTCTTTTTTTTTTTTTTTTTTTTTTTTTTTTTTTTTTTTTTGTGACCCAGGCTGGAGTGCAACAACACAACTGCGGCTCCCTGAAGCCTCAATCTCCCAGGCTCAAGTGATCCTCCAGAGTAGCTGGGACTACAGGCGCACCACCACGCCCAGCTACTTTTTGTATTTTTTGCAGAGATCGGGTTTCACCATGTTGCCCAGGCTGGTCTCAAAATCATAGGCTCAAGCCATCTGCCCATCTTAGCCTCTCAAAATGCTGGGATTACAGGAGTGAGCCACTACATCCAGCCTGGGCGATGTACTACTTCATACTACTACTAGGTATATTCTGTGAAACTCTCAAAAACATTCTTAAATGAACACATACTTTAGCATTCTTCTAATTTACAAAAATAGAATTATTCCATCACAACAAACAAATTGTACCAGTTTGGCATGACATTCTCAGTGGCTCTGTGCTGGTTCCTACTTTCTTTTTCTAAATATTCTACTATTCTTTTCTCACTGTCCTACCTATTCCTCTAAATGACTGTAGGTAAGAAGCGTGAGCTGGGTTTCAATGCTAAATTTTTTAAAAGCAATTAATAACTGCTAAAAAGTAGGTGATTCTTATGAGTAGCACTTTAATAATGACATCTAATATACATCACTTAAAATCACCTCAAGCACTAGTCAATCTTCAGAAAGGCTGGGTGTAGTGGCTGAAGCCTATAAACCCAGCACTTTGGGAGGCTGAGGTGGGAGGACTGCTTGAGCCCAGGAGTTTGAGACCAGCCTGGGCCACACAGGGAGACTTCATCTCTACAAAAATAAAAAATTAGCTGGGTGTGGTGGCATGTGCCTGCGGTTGCAACTGCTTGGGAGGCTGAGGGAGGATCACCTGAGCCCAGTAGGTCAGGGCTATACTGAACCAAGGTTGTGCCACTGTACTCCAGCCTGGGCAACAAAGCAAGAACCTGCCTCAAAGGAAGAAAAAATTCAGATATACTTTAGGTCATCTTATAAAATGTAATATTATCTTTTTAAAAAGTCATTTTTAAGGCAGGTGCAGTGGTGCATGCCTGTAATCCCAGCATCTCAGGAGGCTGAGGTGGGAAGATTATTTGAGCCCAAGAGTTCAAGTCAGCCTGGGCAACACAGCAAGACTCCATCTCAAAAAATATATATAAAAGTCATTTTTACTAATATCATGACCACTACACTTTCAAGAAAAGTAAACAGGATTTTACAAACGCATCACTACTTATTACCAGGTATAAAGAATAAAGCACAAATATCTTCAGTTTTAGTATCAAGTTGTAGAATAAATTACTAGCAAAAGTTACCATATACATATAAAATAACTGACAAAAACCCACAAATATTCAAAAATCAATCTGTCCTTCCTCTTTAGGGTACATAAATTAAAAAGAAGAAAATTTATTCTATTGTACATTTTACTCATTTCAAACTGAGTGGATAAATACCACTTTAAAGAATCACTTAGACTCACCTAGGATACTGAAAATAGTGTTGTTACTCACAAACCTATTAAATACATATGGATGAAATACTACTTACAGTTACACTGTTAACATTCTGAAACTTAACATAACGAAGTGGAACAATGCCATCTTCTTTAATATCATCCTCTGTCAGTTCCAGAGCTTGAGTTGGTTCACTTCGTTCTGCCTCTTCAAAATCCATAGATCGGGGCAGGTTGATAAAAATTTTTACATATTTAGGGCCTTGACCTATAAAATGGTAGAATAAAATGAAATGTTGAAAAACCTCAAATATACTATACTCCCTTTACCACAACACTCACACTACACACAGACACACACAAATCAATATACATATACTTCAAATAACTCCATTATTAGAACTTGTACAAAAGTCTGAGTATTCAGGCAGCCAATCCTTTAGTTTCCAATACACGTTTACTGTTCCTTCTCGGCCTAGCTAACACTGTGGTAAACATTAGGAATATAAGATTAAAACAAACACATACACATAGAGCAAGTCCCTGCCCCCAACTACAAAAGACATGCTACGATAAACAAAATACCACAGGAGAGGAGGTACAAGGAAGGTGACAACGGATTCTGACAATATATGCAGGTTAACAAAAAGCTTCATAAAATAGCATTTGAACTAGATCTTATAGTTGCCAATAGTTGGTACATTTAGTTATTTAGGAGGAGAGCCTTATCAGTGACAACATTTAACCAAAAGAAAATTAATAAAAATTGACAAATTTCATTTTAGGGATTAGATTAGGATGTGCTAAGTGGTAAAGTCCCACGTATAGAATGCCTTAATCCCTTTAACTTCAAGGAACAATTTAACACCCATATTTTGTGGCTGAAGAAGGAAAAGTAAGACTCATTTCTGCAGCATTTGCTTATAGAAATACTTTGTAATTTCAGAGTAAAAGTACAATTTTATTACTAAAAAATTATTAACATAAAAATTTAGCAGAATAAGAAAATGCTATCTTCTAAATAAGGCCTTGGCTATTTCTTCCAATCAATCAAAAAAATATCAAACCCTAGTCTCCATTCCCCATTACCCCTCAGAAAAGCTTAACAGAAAAGAAGAAATGGGGGGGAAAAGGAAAATTCTTTATTTTAGAAGAGAAATCCTAAGTCTGCACAATAATATTTACATGCATCGATATAAAAAATATGACACTATGAATAGGGCACAAACAGGAATATCTGGAGCCTCAGTTTTCTGACTTAAAACAAAAGGGGTTTGAAATAAATCTTTCAGTTTTGATTCTAAAACATGGCTGCTCAGAATCTAGTTTTAGAACAGTTGGAAAAACATATTCAGCACTTCTCAGATTAAAAGGAAACAAATGTTAAAATAAAAAAGTATAAAAATAACTAAGTTCTCTTTCTTTCACACTTTTAGTACCTCATAATCTCACATTATTTACCCATTCATTTATATCTTACTTTGTTCCAAAACAAGCCAGGCGCAGTGCTCACACCTGTAATCTTAGCACTCTGTGAGGCCAAGGTGGGTGGATCACCTGAGGTCAGTAGTTCAAGAACAGCCTGGCCAACAGTTGGTGAAATCCTGTACTAAAAATACAAAAATTAGTCAGGCGTGGTGGTGCCTGCCTGTAGTCCCAGTCCCAGCTACCCAGGTGGCACAGGTGGGAGAATTGCTTGAACCCAGGAGGCAGAGGTTACAGCAAGCTAAGATTGCATCACCAAACTGCAGCTTGGGCAACAGGACAAGACTGTCTCCAAAAAAAAAAAAACTACCTCTACTTAATAAAAAGTTTTAATTTTATGCTAACAGTTCTACAAAGCAGGAAGTTAGTTTAAAGAAAAGCTATCCTTTACTCACCATTATCTGGTCCTTGAAATTTCATGGAATAAAGCTTAACAGGTTGATTGAATGCCACAGTAATAAGTAGCTGTGGAGAAAAGAGTTTCATTTTAAAAGGGCTCTTGTACACCTTGAGTACACAAACTACCGCAGTAGGATGAAAATAACAGGCAAGAAAAAAAAAAACCTAATTCATCGAACAAAACCAACGTAACATGAAAAATCAGCAAGTTGAAAGTCACTTGTTAGATAACATTTGAGAAATACCACCATCAGTTATTTATGTAAGGGAATACAAGAAAAAAATTCATCAAGTAAATACTAAAACTATGCATAGGAATGTTAAGGTCTTGTGAGCTATAAAGTGGCAAGCAACCTGCTTTCTAACAAATCAAACAAAAATCGCAAATTAAAATTTAAACTATTCATTTTAGCATACAGCTCTAGGATGGTTTGTCAAGTATCTATTCACATAACTTGACGATTTAGAGGCAATACACAGGTTACGCAAAGACTAGCCCTGAAATGGACTCTGATCCCAAACTTAAGAGAATAGGGCTCTTACAGCTCCGAGGTAACCTCCAAACTTCCATCCTACATTTACTTGACTGACTGAATCTGGAAGGCCACATAAGGGAAGAGGAATATGAAACACTGTCAGAAAGCCTATCTCTCTGAAACTCTTCTGGATCATTTGCACAATCTTCTTTCCAGCCAAAAGTGCGTTGGATGTAAGTACCTATGTTTCTACCCTGGAAAGATTTCCTGGGTAGGAAAATCTCAGGAAGCCTGAGCCAGTCCTGCTGATTAGCATTCTCACATTATTTTTAGGGCACCATTTTACAAGAAACACAATGTGAATGACACTCTCAAAGTTGTAAAATATGGTGGCTCTGGGGTTACAGCATAGAAAAGATGGGGTTTGGATTTATGATTCCAGAATCATGTTGTGGTTTATCTGCCTGAGAAAATAACTAGGTTATTTCCTTTAGTTACACCAATACTTTTTATACTCAACCCATAATAGGGTATCAAAAAATAATAAGCATGACATGATTAGGGAACTGAACTGTAGGTGAAGAGCAGAAGAGATGAGAAAGCTTAAAGCAGATCAAGTCAGCCTCTTCCTAAAGCCAGTGAAGAGTCATTTCACTCTGGTAAGGAAGGGAAACATGCAGATTTATATTTTAGAAAAATAACTTTTGTTATCATATAGAAGATGAACCAGAATGGGCCAAATCAGAGACAATGGAAGAGAAAGTAAACTGAGGAAAATAGCCAAAAAGTTAAAAAGCTTGATCAAGGAGGTAACACCCAACTTACTCTGTGATAAGGGCAAGGCAGGGAAGCATAGGGAATATAATACAGGTTTCTATCTAGGAGAAAGGAGTTAGCCACATGGAGAGGGCTCATCTCATTAGTCTCTATTTCTCAGATACAAATTCATCTGGGTGGGAAGAAGGTATGGAAGTCAGGTCAAGGATGAACAAAAGGACCAAACAGTGGTAACAGCTCAATTCTGCAGTGGGTCTCATCCAAGAGTTCAGCAATTTTTCTTAGTGCACCTAAGTTCTTTTATGTGGCAGCCCACATACAAGATCAGAGAAAGGAGGTGGGTATGTATGGTTAAAAAACAAAAGTCAAAGATACTGAAAGCTACAGAAATGAAAGGAAGAAGTGATCATCTGGGAAGGAGAGACAAAAGCCACAAGATGGGAACAAGATAAAGAAACAAGAGCAGGCATAAATAGTGATAATCCCCACAAGCTTAACTTCAGCCCTTAATTACCTGTTCATCACAGTCAGATTCCAAGAAGGTCGTGTCTTTTCGTAAACAGTTGTCAAATCCATGCTCATCACTTTCATTAAGACATTCACAACCAGCTTTGTTAATAAAAGGCATTAAATCCATCTGAAAAAAAAATTAAATCAAGATTTTAGGCAACATATTTGGATTAGGTATAAAAATGTTAATAAAACAATTTAAATCTGTGATTCTCTTTAGGCAATTTTAAAGAAAACACTTTTAAAACAGTTCACAAAACTTTTACAGTAGTCCTTTTATTTGCATTTCTGACTGAGATCTACCATCAATTATTAAAGCCAAATCTAGGCTTAGCCTACTTATTAATGTATCAGAAATTATGTCTTTAACACTAAGATTATAAAATGTTGACTTATACTTTAAAAACTAAGTGTTTTACAGAAGAAAATATGCAAATTAAAATATCTGTAAGATCCAATAAAAGCCTATTTCCCTCCTAGTGGCCAAGGACTCTTTCTATCTATGAAGATGTCTGATTTAAGATGAGTAGCAAATAAGGACTTACAGTTTTTATCATGAAAAATTTCAAACAGACAAAAATATAATAACGTAGTGAATCCCATGTATCCACCACCTCCAGCTATAATCATCATCAACTCAAGGCCACTCTTGCCTCATCTTTAACCCCCAACTACATCCTAACTCTCCTCCTGATTATTTTGGAAAAAAAAAAAAAAAAAAATCTTCATCATCATGAACATTCAGTGTGAATTCTAAGCAATAAGAAGTTAAAAAAAACTCACACACAGTCCAATATCATTATCACAATCAATAATTCCTAACACCATCAAACAGTGCAATATTTCCTCCAACCTGTCCAAAAATATTTACAGTTGAACATGTTACACTCAAAGATAAAAAAAAAAGCATATGCCAAAGAAAAAGGCCTGGTACTGATGGCTCCATGCCTCAATCCGCACTTTTTGGGAGGCTGAGGTGGGTGACAACCTTGAGCTTAGGAGTCAAGACCAGCCCGGGCAACACAGTGAGACCTTGTCCTTTAAAAAATAGCTGGGTGCATTGGCATGTGCCTTTAGTCCAGCTAATAGGAGGCGAACTGGGAGGATGCGAGATCAGGAAACAAAGGCTGCAGTGAACTGAGAATTGAGCCCACGTACTCCAGCCAGGCGGCAGAGCGAGACCCTGCCAAAAATCAAACAAACAAAAGATAAACATTATATTGGAGGCCGGTGGGGGTGGCTCACCCCTGTAATCCCAGCATTTAGGAGTCGAGGCGGGCAAATCGCCTGAGGGTCAGAGTTTGAGACCAGCTTGGCCAACATGGTGAAACTCTGTCCTACTAAAAAGACAAAAATTAGCCAGGCATGGGGCAGCACCCTGTACTCAGCACTTGGGAAGCGAGGCAGAGAACTCTTCAACCTGGGAGGTGAGGGGCTGCAGTGAGCCAAAGGATCGCACCACTGCACTCCAGCCCCGCAACAGAGCAAGATCCATCCCAAAAAAAAAAATTAATATATATAATAAGATATATATATAAAATAAATTATATTTGGTTCATATGTCTCTGAAACCTCTTTTAATCTAGTCATTTAGCTTATAGATTTCTCAATACTTTGGATTTTACTGTTTGCTTCCCTGTGATGTCAGTCAGCACATGTCCATCTCTGTATACTGTAAACTAACACTTCCATACCTCCCACACAACGTCTGAGTTGTGTTAACAGCAGTTGGTCATGCTTGTCCTGTTTCTGACCTTAGTAGGAATGCTTCCAGTGTTCCCTTATTAAGATTTTACTGAATGCTTTAGGAATAAAGGGGTATTTAAATTTGTCAAATGCCTTTTCTGCATATTTGGAGATCATGATTTTTTTCCATAGGTCTACTAACGTCACAGATTAAGTAAACTTCCTAACATAAACATCTCTTACATGCTTTAAAAAAACTCAATTTTGTTTTTTTTTCTTTTTTTTTTTTTTGAGACAGTCTCACTCTGTCGCCCAGGCTGGAGTACAGTGGTGCAATCTTGGCTCACTGAAACCTCCACCTCCTGGGTTCAAGTGATTCTCCTGCTTCAGTCTCCTGAGTAGCTGGGATTACAGGCATGTGCCACCACGTCTGGCTAATCTCTGTATTTTTAGTAGAGTTGGGGTTTCACGTTGGCCAGGTTGGTCTCCAACTCCTGGCCTCAAGTGATCTGCCCACCTCAGCCTCCCAAAGCGCTGGGATTACAGGTGTGAGCCACCACACCCAGCCCATGATGATATTATTGAATTTTGTTTACTAACACTTTATTTAAAAGTTTTACACCAATATTCATAATTGAAACTGGTCTGTGGCCTTCTTTTTTGGTGCACACTTTGTCAAATTATCAGATCAATGTCATAGTTCAAAAATAGATTTAGAAGTTTTCTTTTTACTTAAGATCTGAAGTAGTTCCAGTAACACCAGATTACCTGATCTTTATAAGGATTTGGCAACATTTACCTGTAAAGTCATAGAAGTCTTTACGGAAGAAATCTTTACGACTATTTCTTCTATTTCTCTATGGTGCTGGTCTATTCAGGTGTTCTGCTTCTAGTAGAGTTGATTTTGGTAAAAGTGTATTTTTCTAGAAAAGTATCCATTTCATCTAAACAAGGATTACTTTTCAAGTCTATCAAGTATTATAGATGAGTCACATGTTCACCTCTCTATCGCAAAGGGCTTTCATTACGTTTTTTAAAGAGAAGATACTAATACATACATACGTAATTCTGAAAGACTGAGAAAACTTTCTATGTCAAGTAAATATGAAAATGGTAATAATCATTAGTATAGACCTCTAGTTATATATAAAACAGCCTAAATGCTTTCAAAGCTAAAATGTTATAGTAAATGTATTACTCAGAGTAACGTATAGCCAATTTAAAAGATGGGGAGGGAAGAAAGAAGGGCCACAGAGCACAGTTTTACTATAGCAGAATTATTCGGAGCATTATGAACATTTGCCTTAAAAGGGCAGTTTTGACAAAATCTTTTAAATGTTTTTGTCTTCCGTCCTATCTATATGTCACTTCAATATGATATCTAGGATTAAGACAACATTACAGTCAGACTTGCAATACCGAAATGATAAAAATACTAGGTGGGTAAATTCTTCTCAATAGTTTTTATTTTTATTTATTGTGGGGCACACAAAACATATATATGTGTGTGTGTGTGTGTGTGTGTGTGTGTTTTGCAACAAAGTCTCCCTTTGCTGCCCAGGCTGGAGTTGCAGTGGTGCAATCTCGGCTCAATGCAACCTCCGCCTCCTGCGATTCTCCTGCTTCAGCCTCTGAGTTGCTGGGACTACAGCAGTGTGCCACCACACCTGGCTAATTTTTGTGTTTTTGGTAGAGACAGGGTTTCTGATGTTGGCCAGGCTGGTCTTGAACTCCTGACCTCAGGTTATCCGCCCACCTTGGCCTCCCAAAGTGCTGGGATTACAGGTGTGAGCCACTGCGTGCCCAGCTCACAAAACATATTTAAAGGGCTGCATTAAAGTATTTTGTTATACAATATACAACACTGTCTGGGACAAACTGGCATTATTACACTGCATATTTGACATAACTGGAAACTGACACATTCTGAAAACCTGCAATGAGAAATAAATGTCGTTACCTTTATAATCAACATGCCAATCATGGGAAAAACATCAGGTAAATCCAGAATATGCAACTGTCTCTAAAACAGATATCCTAGCTGGGCACGGTGGCTCACACATGTAATCCTAGCACTTTGGGAGGCTGAGGCAGGTGGATCACCTGAGGTCAGGAGTTTGAGATCAGCCCGGCCAACACGGTGAAACCCCCCTCTACTAAAAATACAAAAATTAGCCAGCTGTGGTGGCGCATGCCTGTAATCCCAGCTACTTGGGAGCCTGAGGCAGGAGAACTGCTTCAACTGGATGGCGGAGCCGGGGCCAAAGGGGCGGCAGAGGTTGTAGATAGAGCCACTTCACTCCAGCCTGGGCAAAAGTGTGAAACTCCATCTCAAAAAAAAAAAAAAAAAATTTAAATAAAACAGATAGCCTAGACCCATGCTATTCAATATGATACTCATTAGCCACAAGAGGCAATTTAAAATTAAATTAATTAAAATTAGATAAAATTAAATATTCAGTCCCTCAGTTGCACTAGTCATATAAGAAAATGTTCAATAGAAAAGTGCGCCTACTGGCCACCATATGACTAGACTGGCGCTGGTTTAGACTTCCAAAACGGGAAACCATGACAAAAAAACGCAGAGAAAAGTTTCTAGACCAAAGAATATTAATTAGGACAACTTAAATGCAATGCATCATCCTTGATTTGACCCTAAATGGTAGAAAACAGCCATAAAGAATATTTTGGGGATAACTAAGAAAATTTGAATGTAGAATAATTAGAAATACTGTATCAATATTAAATTTCTTGGAGTTATAATGGTATCACGGTTATATACGATTACCAATTTTAAATACTGAATAACCCTGTAAGACCTAAATAAATAGTTCAAAACTTTAATGTCTTGATTGACACCTGACAGAAAAAAAGGGACATTTAAAAAAACAGCTTTTCATATTTCATCCATAACATTTGCACAAAACTGAGTTTTATTTCTTAAAACTTCATTTTTTCCTGTCTATTTCCTATCTGAGGCCAAAACACTCATACCACAGCTGATGTGTAAAGGAGTAAGCCTGCAGCTAGGCAACAAGACTGTTGTGCCCCTAAGACTTTTTAATGCAAACACCCTTAGTAATAAAGGGAAAAAATACAAAGACATAAACACAATGGTTTACAAGTTAAATGATTTCCAAAACTGTCCAAAAGATGTAACAACCCTGACATAAACGATATGTTCATACTTCCTAATAGGACATTACAATTTCAAATTACAGGTGTATTTTAAATAAACAGTAATTGTACCTGCCTAAATCAATGCTGGTATCACATTACTGATGCTTTCTGACACCCTTCCAATCTCCCACTACACACACATACACAAAGAATCTCTCATTTTTATTGGACTATAGCATCTCTTCATTTGGCATGATATAGAGAGGACTTGTAGCTCCATGACACAGATCTGTTTTAATATGCCTGTTATACCTTGTTTAAGATATTAGCTTTGGCTGGGCGCAGTGGCTCATGCCTGTAATCCCAACACTTTGGGAGGCCAAGGCGGATGGGTCACCTCAGGTCAAGAGTTCGAGACCAGCCTGGCCAACATGGTGAAACCTTGTCTCTACTAAAAATACAAAAATTAGCCAGGCATGGTAGCGGATGCCTGTAATCTCAGCTACTGGGGAGGCTGAGGCCGGAGAACGGCTTGAACCCTGGAGGCGGAGGTTGCAGTAAGCTGAGATCGTGCCACTGCACTCCAGCCTGAGTGACTCTGCCCCAAAACAAAATAAAAAAAAAATAGCTTTAACTGAGGTAACTTTTTAAAAAATTCATTCCTTGATATGCCAGTGCAGTAACTTTATAAACAGAGAAATTAAAAACTATATATATCTCTTAGTATGTAGGATTTACCTATTTGTATAAAAAAAATCTAATACCACGAAATGCTGTTTCCAAAGTTTGCTTCCTTCTTGAATAGCTCTTAAATTAAAAATGCTGAATTCTAACTATTCACACCCTGTAGTTTCCACACACTATCCTTTAGATTCTTAGTCTTTATGTTGCTATTTGGAATAAGTTACTCTTAAAACCTAGAATAATACATGTGATACTAAAGTCAAATTTGATTCTAAAACGAAATCAGTAACTAGACTTTTTTTAAAAAAAGAGTGCCAGAAAAGAGGGCATACATTTAAAATGTAAAACCACAGGAAGTGAGTGGCAGCAAAAGGAGTTCAATATATAATGGCCATAATTAAAACTTGTAAGTCATTTTACATAACTGTCAAAAAGTGAAAAAAAAATTTCCAATGCATACTTCATTTTTGGAGAAAAAAGAGTATAAAGCTAGTATTTTTAAATGGCTATTAAAATAGTTCAGAAAGCAGATTAAGAAAACGTGGCAAAGAAAATTAGGAGGAATTTAGGAAAAGCGGTTTATGATACAGGCTTAACACACAGATGTACATACAGACAAAACTCAATAGTCAGCTAATAAATTTAATTTGAAAGCTCTTATTTAAAAGCATTCTAAACCAATAAGAGATAGAACATGAAAACATAGTTATATTTCATTTTAACCAAATAATGACATGTACAAGATATTATATATTATGATTTCACTTTTCAGTCTACATACATAGCCTTTTGGAATATCTGTGTCTTCACCGCTTCCAGGGTCATTTTCTAAGTGCTGCTTGATTTTTTCTTCTAATTCCAAGCATATGCTCCTGATATTGATCAATTCTCACTTTGTTTCGAAAAACAAAAATGTAGTTGTTGCTAGATATATTCGTTGGGTGGCGCTGTTGCTGTTCCCTAGAATTGGCAAGTTGGACAGTGTTATGAATTAAATCTTAAACCACTTTGAATATTCATTCTACACCTTTATGGAAGTTAAATATCATAAGCATAAACTAAAAACATGTAAAATACTGCAATTTTGTTATTTAAGGACAAAACAGACCTGTTCCTAAGAGAGTTCCCCTTTGGGCATAGCTATATTACCTTTACACACACAATAAAGAACATTCCCTACACTTTTATCATTTTTACTGTTAAATACATCATCTAGTAGAAAAATTAGCTTCCAATGCAGAAATTCTGCTTTACACCAGACAGGTCTTTCATAATTACATTATTTCTCAAAAAGAATAACCAAGAAGGGTACTGATAAAGTCAACACAAACCACTGCCACTAGAAAAAAGTGCATGTCTGAAAACCGGTAGCCAATCTGCCTATGAAAAAGAGGTAATGTATTTTGCACTGCCACCGTCACCCAATTGTCACTCTTACAGAAATGACTTTCGGTCACCCATCAAACACATTCTAACAGCTATCTTTTTAAATTCTGTGCTAGCTTCACAATCGTATAAGACTATAACTACTGAATGGAAATTACCTAATACCCACTGAGTATCCCAGTTTAAACTTTTCATTACAAATATAAAAGAAACAGTAAAGCAAATACAGCACCTTACATATTCCAATATTATGAAAATCATTACTATACTTTTTAAAGAAAAAGAACATAAAGATAACATAGGAATGTCTTCTCAAAGCCTCTAGGTGAAAAAACTATGACCTTTCAGGAAAGTGCTGCCCAAAACAATGGACATGTAGTGCATGTGAGCTACACATGCAATTTTAAATTTTCTATTAACTATAATAAAAAAGTAAAATAAGTAAAATCAAGTTTAATATTACAGCAAACCTAATACATGCATTTTCAATCTAATCAACATAAAAGACAATGCAATATTTTACATTTTTTAAATACTAAGTCTTTAAAATCTGATCTGTATTTTATACATTCAGTACATCTCAACATGAATTTGCCACAGTTAAAGTGCTCAGTAACCACATATAGCCAGTGGTTACAATACCTGACAGAACAGCTCCAGGAGAAAGCACTTTCATTTCAGAAATAGTGATTAAAACAGGGGCCAAAGATACAGTGCAATAATACGCAACTAAGTGCTGAAACATAAATGAGTATAATGCAGGGTTTTCAACAAATCTCCAAAGTTAACTACACACTATGTAATATTCTAAAATTTTTTCCACATTCAGAAATTTAACAAAGATAAAGCTGCAGAGCTATAGAGTTGTTTCTTAGAACTAAAGACTCTATTTTTTAGTGTTGGAAGGAGCCTTCCATTTTTTTTTCCCTTAACAATTCCCCACATTTCTGCATATACAAATACAGAACTGTCACATACCATCCCAACTAAGTAATCAGGGCAATTCACCTACAACACTGTGGCTCAATCAACAGTAATCATCCATTTTAAAGTTTCTGCTCAGTGTGTCGATTTGGAGATAAGATTACAAACTGATCAATTCAAACTACATCTAAGAACTTCTTGCCACTGCTATATAATGCCAATGCCTTGGGGGTAGAAGATACAATTCTAGGTTTGCAAAACATAAGGAAATGTACTACACAGAACTGCTGGGTGACCTATTAACAACATCGAATTAATTTTATATCAGAAGGTGATTAATACAAACCTGAAGCAA
Organism: Rhinopithecus bieti; assembly: GCF_001698545.2. NCBI lineage: Eukaryota > Metazoa > Chordata > Mammalia > Primates > Cercopithecidae > Rhinopithecus > Rhinopithecus bieti. The sequence goes on along the minus strand of NW_016809830.1, from coordinate 5,628,284 downwards.
TTAATAATGTGCTACTCTTCTTAACTAATGCAGCCTAATGACATCTGTAATACTGACATCAACATAACATCTTCCTATCTTCAAAGGAATAAGTACTATGTGCATCAAGAGATAAATGAAGAATATTAATGTTGGATTTCAAATGTATTCAAAAGTAAATTAAAAAGAAAAAAAAGATTCCTTTCCCTTACCTGACATTGATGTACATCGACTTCCAAGAAAACAGCCTGTGGATATTTATTACTCATAGAACTGAATGCTGGGGCAATCCTCAAACATGGCCCACACCTGTTAGAAAAGGAAAAGGAATACTAAGTAAAATAACACTAAAGATTGTAATTCTAAATCACTTGTTAATTAAACATAAAATAGAACAAACACTGATATTGCTGGCTTTTGACTATCTGGTTTTTTGTTTGTTTTTAGACGGAGTCTCACTCTGTCGCCCAGCCTGGAGTAGAATAGGGTGATCTCCGCTCACTGCAACCTCCTCCTCCCAGGTTGATTCTCCTGCCTCAACCTCACCAGTAGCTGGGATTACAGGTGCCCACCACCACGCCCAGCTAATTTTTGTATTTTTAATACAGACAGGGTTTCACCAGGTTGGCCAGGCTGATCTCAAACTCCTGACCTCAGGTGATCCACCTGCCTCGGCCTCCCAAAGTGATGGGAGAATTACAGGCATGAGCCACCGCACCCGTTTTTTTTTTTTTTTTTGGACACAGGGTCTCATTCTGTAACCCAGGCCAGAGTACAGTGGCATGATCATGGCTCAGTGCAGTCTGTCTCAATCTTCCAAGCTCAAGTAATCCTCCCACCTCAGTCTTCCAGGTAGTTGCAACCACACACAGCTACCAAGCTAAATTTTTTTTTTTTTTTTTTTTTTTTGAGAAGTAGGGTCTCATTATATTACCCAGGCTGGTCTCAAACTCCTGGGTTCAAGTGATCCTCCTGCCTTGGGCCTCCCAAAGTGCAGACATTACAGGTACAAACCACAACCCTAGACCTGATTCTCTGGTCTATTTGAATAAGTTATTTATATATACTTGTATCAATACTATACTGTCTTAATGAGCCTAGATGTTATATTTAGTCTTCATATCTAATAGTGTTAAGTCTTCCAGCTTTGTTCTCACTGAGAGAAATTAAAGAAAACCTAAATAAATGGAGGAATTTACTCTGCTTATGAATTTGCAAACTCAATATTGCCAAGATACCAATTTTCCTCAATTTGATCTTTACAACTGATGTAAGATCTCGGCAGGTTTTCTTGTAGAAATTAACAAATTTCAATTCTAAAAATTATAGAGAAACACCAAGGACAGCCCAAGTTGTTTTGAGATTCTAATCTGAAAAAAAAATTATCTTAAGAACTATCATAAACCTTTATTAAGAGAATACAGTACTTGTACAAGAATAAGCAAACTGATCAAATCAGTTTTCTTTTTAAAGAAGAGTCTAGAAACAGACCCATCTCACATACAGTACTCTGATGTCTGAAAAACTTCATGCAGCATTGCAGTGGGAAAAGGATGGTTTTTTCAATAAATACTGCTAGATCAACTGTATACTCATACAGGAAAAGCAATGAATTTCAACATTCCATACACAAAAACGAATTCCAGATGGGTTGTAGATCTAAATGTAAAAGGTGAAACAATGAGGGTTTTAGGAAAAAATACAGGAAGATACTTTCAAAACCTCAAACTAAGCAATGATTTCTTATACAGAAGTACTTAAAAAAAAAAAAAGGATTGACAGACTGGACTATATTTGATAAACTGGAAGATTAAAACCTTTTATTCATCAAAAAATGCCTTTAAGAGACTAGGAAAAAGTATTTGCAAAACATATCAATCAAAGGACTTACACTTCTAATATGTAAAGAACTCCTACAAAACAAGGACAAGACCGAACCCCAAAAGAAAAAGAATGAACTCTTGAATAGGTACTTGACAAATGAGATTATCCCAACAGTCAATAAATAAAGTCAAAAACTCTCTATACATCAGGAAAGATGTTCCACTTCATTAGTCACCAGGGATACCCAGGAAATGCAGATTAAAACCAACTCCACAAAAATAGCTACAACAAGAATGAAGTATTGTCAAGAATGCAGAGCAACTAAACTTTCATATACTGTGACAGTGCAAGGTGGTATTCACCATTTTGGAGGGAAAAAAACAAACTGTTAGAAATACACTAACACATCAACATTCCTGGGGGATGCATCTAAGAGACATGTTTACCTTAGAGCATTTGAAAAAGTATTATTAGTAACAGTTGTAAGAGTCAAAAATTAGAAACAATGAAATTCTTGTCAACAAAAGAATGGGTAAGCTAATTATAGTTATACAATGAAATACTACACAATAATGAAAATAACTGGTGTGAAACCTCTTGCAAAAACATGGATGAACCTCACAAATAACGTTGAGGAAAGAAAGCAACTACTAGCGTATACTACATGACTATTTATATATAGTTCAAATACATGCAAAACCAATCAATCGTATCAGAAATCAGGACAATGGTTACCTTAGTGAGTTACTGATAGAATAAGACTTCCGGAGGCTAGCAATGTTTTGTTTGTCTGGAAGCTGATTAAATAGGTGTGTTCAGTTTGTGAAAATTAATTGAACTATACATTTTTAATTGTGTGCCATGTATGTCTCAATAAAAGTTTGTAGAAATAAGAAAATGTTGGATTTTCATACAGAAATATAAGAAAAGCAAATTCCAAAGCACAAAATAAAACAAATGTTAAAACTCAAGTTGTGATCAATTCCACATTCTTAACATTTCAATCAGCATTTCACCTTGTGTTATCCTGAAGCCATACCCCAAAAATCTAAGAAAATAATATTTACAGTCAACTAAAATTAGTCTTAAAACTTTATAGATGGGAATATAAATCACTACACCATTTTTCAAAGGCCATTGATTGGGTCACATCTATTTTAAATGAACACAAGCCAAGATCCAATAATCTCCATTCTGAAAGTCTATTCCATTTTAACAACACTTACTCTATTTCACAATAACATGTAGTATAAGGAAGTTCAATGTAACATGCTTGTAATAGTGAAAACTTAGAAAACAATTTAAACGGCAATCAATGGAAAACTAGTTTAAAAAGTTATGACAGGGGCCAGCTCACAACTATAATCCCAGCACTTCGGGAAGCCAAGATGGGCGGATCACTTGAGTCCAGGAGTTAGAGATCAGCCTGGCCAACATGGTGCAACCCCATCTCTACTAAAAATACAAAAACTAGCCAGGCATGGTGGTGCATGCCTGTAATCCCAGCTACTCAGAAGGCTGAGGCAGGATAATCACTTGCACCTGGGGAAGCGGAGGTTGCGGTGAGCCAAGATCACACCACTGCACCCCAGCCTGATACTTTGTAGTGTTTGGGAGGCAAGAAATTTTCATTATAAAACATTCTCTAGGATCACATTTCAAACCTATGTATATACGTAAATGCATATTAAAAAGACAGAGACAGGCACAATGAACAGTTAGTGTCCATAATTCTGTATTCTTTGCTTTTTTGTGATGAACAGCCATTTTCATTTTAAAATATTAAATGAGTTGAGAATAAAGAATTTAGTGTTAACTGCATTTACACAGGCATCACAAATTACAGAGGTATCCATGCTATAGTACAATATATCCATTCATGAAAACCACCCTCCTGCAAAACACACACCAAAAGAGAATTTATGGGAAAATAAGTTTGTGGCAAACTACTTGAAACCCATGCAATTTTGTAACAAGATCATTAAGAAAGACAGTAACTAGACTGGGCACGATGATGGCTCATGCCTGTAATCTCAGCACTTTGGGAGGCCAAGGCAGGCAGATCACTTTAGATTGGGAGTTCAAGACCAGCCTGGCCAACATGGTGAAACACCGTCTTGACTAAAAATACAAAAATTAGCCGGGTGTGGTAGCGGGCACCTGTAGTCCCAGCTATTCGGGAGGCTGAGGCAGGAGAATCACTTGAACCCGGAAGGTTGTAGTTGAGCCAAGGTCACCAAGATCGTGCACGCCAGCCTGGGCAACAGAGCGAGACTCCATCTCGGGAGAAAAAAAAAAAAGACAGTAACTAGGATTCAGGAAAAAGATGGACATCCCAGCATGTGGCTCAGAGCTGAAAGCTACCCTGGGGAATATTTGAAATGAACAAAATCAACTGGAAATGATGCTTACAGGTGTTGTGACAAATCAGACTGAAGTGGAGCTCTGAATCAGTGGGACTGCCATTAAGGAAGGAACAAGAGAAAATGCAACACTGAAAATAAACCCTTCTGGGGAACAAGCGCTAGGTGTAGGCACTCTTATTTAACTTCATTACGTTTCTTAAAATAAACAAGAAAGGGAATTTGCCTGTGTGGCTGAGAGCTTTCTGCTTCCAGATGAAGGTTTTATTTCTGTGTCTATTTTTCACTACCTAGGAATAAATCACATAGGAACCAATACAACTTCCATATCACACTGACATCTCTCTATTCATCAATTATTGATGAGCTAACTGGTGTTACAGACATACATCTTGCAGTTGAACAGACTATTAAAATTACGGTTACTGTGCAAAAAACTGTTTCAAGACTTTATCTAGATTCTTTAATGTTAGTTAGCCATCATAGGTTGGAACTTTAGTCAAAAATCAAAATACATCAGCAGAAAAGCATAAATATATACAAAGGCACAAATATATACAGCAGCGCAATTTCACAAAACAATCATTCAAATAAATCGATCTTCTTTTTTTTTTGTCTTTTTTTTGTTCGTTTTAAGGGTTTCACTCTGTCATCGAGGTTGAGTGCAGTGGCATAACCATGGTTCACTGCAGCCTCAATCCCTCAGGCTCAAGTGATCCTTCCACCTCAGCCTCCCAAGCAGCTGAGACTACACGCACGTGCCACCATACCCTGCTAATCTTTGATGTTTTGTAGACACAAGGTCTGTCTATGTTGCCCAGGCTGATCTCGAACTCCTAGACTCAAGTGATTCTCCTACCTCAGCACCCCAAAGTACTGGGATTACAAGTGTGAGCCACCGTGCCCAGCCAACTGATCATTTTACATAAGATGTTTGTCTCCTTAATATGAGCAGTTGAGAGTAAACAAATTTCCATTAGCTGAGATCATGAACAAGTCCCCTGATTTCTCTGTATAAGATAAAAGGACTCTACAAGAACTTTTCCCAGCTCTAAAATATTATGCACCCAGTATGCCTGAATTTCAGAATTACACCTTTTTCTCTTGCACACACCTTAATCTGATTAGCAGCCCTTTGCACAATCTAGGATTTCTTATTTCGTTGCAAAAGGTTCAAGAGATCACCTAGTCCAGACATTTAAAATGAAGAAAAAAAAAGTTATTTTTCTACTCTAAACTTTCTCTTTGAAAACTTACCTGCTTAGTACAATATATAAAATGTATATGTTAGAAGGATTCTGAGTTATGCTGTCTGAGAAAAAGATTACAGTAAGCTGCTTTCTACAATGTATAAAGAAATAAACCTAGCCAGGCGCAGTGGCTCACGCCTGTAATCCCAGCACTGTGGGGAGGCCAAGGCTGGTGGATCACCTGAGGTCAGGAGTTCGAGACCACCCTGACCAACATGGTGAAACCCCATCTCTACTAAAAATACAAAATTAGCTGGGCCTAGTAACGCATGCCTGTAATCTCAGCTACTTGGGAGGCTGAGGCAGGAGAATCATTTGAACCTGGGAGGCAGAGGTCGCAGTGAGACGAGATTGAGCCACTGAACTCTAGCCTAGGCAACAGGAGCGAAACTCTGCCTCAAAAAAAAAAAAAAAAAAAAAAAGAAAGAAAAAAGAAACCCACAGAACTAAAACTTTACAACAGACATAACCTAATAAAATTAACCAATAAGTAAGAACTGAAGATCAGAAGATGACCTGCCCAACACCAAACATCCTGGCTGGCGGCAGGGCCATCACTAAAACAGGCAATTCCTAAATACAATCCAAGATCAGCTTTCTTTGAAAGAACATTAGCTTCTTTTTAATACACTTTTTTCTACAGTCATAATACAATATAAATTCCATTTCATGAACCAGCTGTCCTTCCCTATTTGTTACAGTAGCCAGTGTCTTATCTTGAGCAACAACTTGTGTCAACACACACAACTGGTAAGTGGATAATAAAAATATGCTTTCTAAAGCCACGGTTAAAGGTTTTTTTTTTTCTTTTTCTTTTTTCCTGCAGGGTAAAACTTTACGCAATTTATATATGTGCTATATTTACTAATGGGCAGGCTTAATCACAACTGGTTTTATTAATTACATAAAACAGCTAGCATTCATTGGGCAGTTACTATATGCTATGCATTCACAAACTCATGTCACCTCATTTAAGCTTTATGACTCCCAAGAACAAATTACGAAGCTAGAATTAGATCCCAGAACCCAACTCTTAACTACTATGCTAAAAAGTCCAAAACAGTGTACTAAACAGTGCCTTTCATTGTTACTTCCAAATCAATTGCCAAGATTAAACTGTGTACACACTCTTGAAAGGTAGCCAGACAAACCACGTAACTGTATGATTCTATTTCTATAAAGTTCAAATACAGGCAAAAGTGATCTGTAGTGTTAAAATTCAAGAATAGTGGGAAAGAAGCCTGGGACGGTGCTGGGAATCTGGGGTGCTGGTAATGATCTATTTCTTGCATGTTTTTGTATACTTGCACTTCAATAAAAAGTTAACAAATAAAGCAACTCTGTTCTCCAAGGCTTCGATATGCCCTCGTCTTACAGCTACTTACTTCACTTGCTAACGTTTTCTGCCTGGTTCCTACGGACTACTGGGCCTGCTAACTCTGCACTTCAATAAACTACCTTCGGTCATCAGTAATTCTGTGGTATGTAATTAACATATGTTTAATATATATTTAGTTATTTGGGCAAGCTATCGTAACTACTAGAATTCAACATCCTTACACTGACATCCTTCTTAGATTGTAACAAACCCTAACAAACTACAAAGGCAGATCTGCTTTAAGAAAATTCAATGTATCTCCAGCCTGCGCAACATGACAAAACCCAATCTTTACAAAAAAATTTAAAAATTAGCCAGGCATAGTGGTGCATGTCTGTAGTTCCGGCTACTGCTGGGGCTGAGTTGGGAGGATTGCTTGAGCCCAGGAGGTCAAGGCTGCAAGTGAGCCATGATCACATCACTGCACTGCAGCCTGAGCAACAGAGCAAGACCTCGTCTCAAAAAAAGAAAAAAAAAAACAAAAAACAAAACAAAAAAAACGCAGTGCATGGTAAACATTATCTACAAAACTGATATATTCATCAATTCAAGATAAAAATCACTGGCTGGGCGTGGTGGCTCATGCCTGTAATCCTAGCACTTTGAGAGGCTGAGGCCAGCAGATCACGAGGTCAGGAGTTTGAGACCAGCCTGACCAACATGGTGAAACCCTATCTCTACTAAAAAGACAAAAATTAGCAGGGTGTGGTGGTGCGCACCTGTAATCCCAGCTCCTCAGGAGGCTGAGGCAGGAGAATTGTTTTAACCTGGGAGATGGAGGTTGCAGTGAGCTGAGATCATGCCACTGCACTCCAGCCTGGACGACAGAGCAAGACTCCATCTCAAAAAAAAATCATTCACACTGTTTAATGGGGTAGGGGCGGGGAGACTGGGATGACGGATGACACAATGTATGTTCTTTCAACCGCTTAGTAACAACAAAACTGGTACTGCTTATAACCACTAAAATGTATCTGGGCATAAGTAACAATTTGGAGATACCCCTTTAAAATGTTACCAAAAAGAGTATCAGAGAGTGAACTGAATTGCAGGCAGAGGTGTAAATTACTCAAGCAAAGGCATATCAAAAATTGTCAGGCTCTGTGCGGATACACAGAGATGAACGTGCATTTCTTTTCTCCTTAGGCTGCAAAGATCAAGAACAGCACTTTATAATTCAAACAATGCATTTATTAATGGGACCTTAAATAAGTTATTTAACCTCTCTGTGACTCAATGTCCTCAACTGTAAAACAGGGACAGTTGTTAGGGTTATTCTGAGGAATGAATGAGTCAATATAAGAGCTTAAACAAGTTCCTTACACAGACTAAGGAATATGTAAGCATTGACTGTTTTAATCCTTAAAAAATACTCTGGGAAAAGGGTGCTAACCATTCAATGAGGAAAAGACAGTGTTTTTGATAAACGGTGTTGGAAAAATTGGATATCCATATGCCATAAAATGAATTGGACCCTAACTTTATGACATATACCAAAATTAACTCAAAATGGATCAAGGACCTAAACTTAAGAGCTGAAACTATAAAACTCTTAGATGAAAAGATAGGGAGATAGCTTCATGACTTTGAATCTTGCAATGATTTCTTGAATATGACACCAAAAGCACAGGCAACAAAAGTATAGATAAATTGTACTTCATCAAAATTTAAAACTCATGCATCAAAGGGCACCATCAAGAAAAAGACAACCCACAGAATGTGACACAGTATTTGCAAATTAAATATTAACATCTAGAATATACAAAGAACTCCTGCAACTCAACCCAGAAACAAACCACTCAATTCAAAAATGGGCACAGAAGGCCTGGTGCAGTGACTCACACCTGTAACCCCAGCACTTTGGGACGCTGAAGTGGGAGGGTCGCTTGGAGCCAGGATTAAGACCAGCCTGGGCAACAAAGTGAGACCTAGTCTCTAAAACAAAAAATAAACTAGCGGGCATGGTGGCATGTGTCTGTAGTCCCATTTACTTGAGAGGCTGATGCGGGAGGATTGCTCGAGGCCAGGAATTCAATGCTGCAGTGAGCCATCATCTCAAAACTGCACTCCAGTCTGGGCAACAGAGCAAGACCCTGTCTCTAACAAGTGAGAAAAAAGAAAAGCAAGCAGGCAAGCAAGCAGAGATCCCCGTATAGTAGTGTCCCATAGCAGCATTATCCACAACAGCCAAAGGAAGACACAACTGGAATGTCCATCAAAAAACGAATGGGTAAACAAAATTTGCCATACACATAAATGGATTATGTTATGCAGTTATAAAGAAGAATGAAATTCTGAGACATACTAAGACATGGATGAACCCTGAAAACACTATGCTACGTGAAGTCAAAAAACAAAAGGACAAATGTTATGATTTCATTTATATTAGGTGCCCCAAACTGACAAATTCATAGAGACAGAAAGCAGAATAGAAGTTACCAAGGAGGTAGATAGGGAGAGGCAAATTACTGCTTAATGGGTACAGTTTTGTCCCTTTGGAGAAGTAAGGATGGGGAGTTACCCTTTAATGGATGTGGAATTTCTGTCTAAAGTTCTAGGAAATAGTGGTGATGGTGGCACAACATTGTGAATGTATAGTCAAGTCTGGGTATGCAGGGGATTAGTTTCAGGACCTCCAGCGAGACACTAAATCACAGACGCTCAAGGGCCTGATAGAAAATGGCATAGTATCTGCACATAACCTACCTCCATTCTCCCATATACTTTAAATCATCTCTAGGTTACTTATAATACTTAATGTAAACGCTATGTAAATAGTTTTTATACTGTATTTAGAAAATAATGACAAGAAAAAAGTATGTACATGATCAGCACAAATGTAATTTTTTTCCCTAATATTTTCTATCCCTATTTGGTTCAATCCATGGACAGAGGGCTGACTGTCCTTAATGCCAATGAGTTATACTCTTACAAATGGCTAAATGGTCAATTTTATGTTAGATATATTTTACCATAAGGCACTAAAGATTCTTACACAGGAAAACAATCTATGTATCATTTTAGTAAAATTTAGACTGAGAGTGGATAAAGCATAGAAGTTAAAAAAAAAAAAAAAAGAAAAAAGTTTTAAAAGAGGGCTGGAAAGGAAATTAAATAGATGCTGGAGAAACTATGCCCTCAGTCTAAACTGGGACATATTAACTTTGATCTAAGAGGTTTCTTACAAGATTTTACTGAACACAGTTCTTTCTGAGTCTAATACTGATCCCTCATATACATAAATCTGGGGTCCTATTGACAATGAATTTAGACAGGATGTATTAATGGCCAATAAGTTCGAGGAATATTAAAGGTAAATACAATACTCTTAACAGATTTGTAAACGTATACGCTTTTGAACTTACTCCAAATTCAAACACTAATTTTCCCTCCGTTTTTACAAAGAAAAAGAATTTTAATTCCACTAAAATACCTTTTCAAAAGTAATAGATCTTTACCAATTTCTGCAGTTATGCTTATGCTTAAATGACACCACACTGATAGAAAAAACCTTCCTTCGCAGCAATGTTTCCCCACTTTTCTCACTTCAATCAATCTTTATTATTCTATTATCTCTCCCACTGCTATAGTAAGTGGGAAAAACAATGTATCACTGAGGAACAAAAGTATAAAAGCTTCGACTGGTCAGAATTAGAAAAGTGAACTAAACGTGAGGTGAGGTTCCTTACTGAAATCATATCTTCCCTTTTCCACTGTGGCCTAGATACTTAATGTACTACAGGTATTCCCCTATTATTAAGAATACTGACATTACAAAATTGCTAAAAATGAGAAGACACATTTATAGAATTCTAACATTCCTTTTAGGTATTTTAATATATATGACATCACTTATCCTTTTAAATTTAGTAAAAGCAAAATTCCGTATATCATATGGGTACCTAGTCCACCACATGAAATGCAAGGTACTATCCTTTATCAATTCAGTGTAAGAGACTGGTCCAAAAATAAGTCTTGTTTTCATATGTATCTGCATCCATTCCCTAAAACGATGTAATCCTAACGTCACCATTTACATACTCAACATTTAGTAAACCATGTACTATAAACTTTTGTATTTTTGCTCTGAAATTCAAAATGGAATTTTGTGTTTATATAGTTATTTGAACAGTAAAGGGTGTTACATAAACAGTGATAACAGTAGTAGACTGCTCCAAGGTAGATGTATAAATAACGCCAAGGGGTCAAGGAAAATAAAGCGGAGACCTCTAATACTTCTAACGAAATACTATCAACATACACTAGGAGAGATCTGTGAAACACACACACACGCTGAAATCTTGGTTCTCAACGCCGAGTTCCAACACGTCATTCTTACATAGGAATGTTATTACACACACACATCCACTATAAAAGGTCCACCTGTTCTGCGACCTGTAATTTTGTCGATATTTACCAAAGACAGTTAACATTTTTCAAGATCCCTGTCCTCTTAGTGAAAAAACAGAGCCTGGTCAAACTAAGACACCCGGCCAACTGGCCACCTGTAATACATATGTACTATCGTGTGTGACCAGTTGCAATCGCATACATAGGGGAGCCTAAGCTACAAGTTAGTGGCCGAACGAGGAAGAAAAAATTTTAACTAATTTAAAAAGCACCCTAACCCAACGTTAACTTAGTTCAAAATGCATTAGCAGAAATTTAGGACTAAGAGCTACGCATATTAGTTGGATCGCCCATCTGAATCTTCAAAGGCTTGAGAGATGTAGGTGGTGAAGAGAAGCAAAGTGTTCGGTAAATTAAGATTTGGAGCTCTGGAGATGCAAATGACAGCTGGCTCCGCAGAAAGAAGGGGTCAGGCTCAGGCAAGGGTGGCTGCGGAGACTCCCACAGGCTGAAAGGAATAGGGGCGGGCCACCCCAAGTGCAGAGTTTGTAAGAGGATTGAAAAGGAGCAGGTGAGGAATCTACTGAGCTGGAGAAGCCAGGCAGTCAGGCCTCCGAGCCTGTCTAGGACCCTCTGTGGATAAATGGGGGTTCACACTCGAGAAATGAGGCCTAATTCCGGCAGCTCCTGGGGCTGCGGCCACTGCCGGACATTCCGAGGCAGCAGACGGCTAGGAAACCAGGACCAACAATGAGTGAAAGGAAAGCAAGAAAGGACAGACGGGAACCCACAGGGCTCGAGCCTGGCCTCACCCTCTCATGGTGAACTTGACCACGGCGAGTCGGGAGCCCGCGCCGCTCAGCTCTGGCTGGAAATCCGGGTCGCTCCCGACGGGCTTCACCCCCACCATCCTCACAGAGAGCCCGGCAGGGTGGCCGCGACGCCACTGGCTTCGAAACTGAAGGAGAAGACGATCTGGGAGAGGAAGCAGAGACGCTCAGGAAGGCCGAGGCCTGGACAGAACAGGCGGCGACCGCGACGCCTTCTCCCGGGACTCTCAGTGCCGAGTCACGCCAGGGAGCGGAGCGGCCCAGGGGGCGGGGAGGGATGGGGGAGGGGAGAGGAGAAGGAAGGGAAGCCTTGCAGCACCCAGCAGCCACCGCGCGGCAGGGCCGCCGGCGTGACGTCATTTCCGCGCCGTCCGCTTTGGCCTTCACCGCCCAATCCCAAAACGCGAAGCGTAGTCCCACCCTCGACTGAGTAGCCTTGCGCTACCTTGAGCGGCGCAGGCGCAGAGGCAGACGTGTAGAGCTCACGTGCGCAGGCGCAGACTGAGACTTAAAAACTTCGCATATTCCTCCGCGTGTCCCAGATCTGAGACTTTCATCCAGGAGGTGTCTGAGTTGTGAGTTGTAACAGTGAAGAGGAAACTCGTTTTACTCCGGGGTTCTTAGCTGCTGTCCAAGGCACCCATTGGAAGTACTTTGAAAATGCTCCTGTACTGTATTCGGGGCAGGTCTACACAGAAGACAAAATAAGGTTTAGGAATATTTATTAACAGACTTCATTACATATGGGGCGCTTTCTGTGCAATCATTCAGAAAGTATCGTGCACCTGTCTTTAGGTTTTGACCAAAAAGATGAAGACACTACTCCTCCTTTAGGAAGTTCACGGTCTAGTGACTGACGCTAACAATAATTTGAATAGGAAGCGGAGGAGACTAACGAGATGGAAGGGTGGGGCAGCGTAAACTTACTAGGAATCTGACTCCTGGATTGAATCTTGAAAGAGAAGCAAGGGTTAGATGGATGGTGAGAGATAATATTCCAGGCAAGGGGACCACCAGGTGCAAATTCTTGGGTTGAGAAGGTGGATAAGAAGAATAGCTAGTATTTAGCACATGATGTACCAGGCAAGAGATAAGCTCTTTATATGTGTACTAGCTCATTTAATCCCTGTGAAGTAGGTTCTGTGATTTCATTTGAAGTCAAGGCAGGCTAACGCCAGCGTACTCTTTTAAATATTAGGCTAGGTCCAAATTATTTGTCTTTGGATTTAGCTGGGGAGATGAAATTGGAGGGAAGGCCGAGGTCAGATAATGACTAGCTAAGGAATTTGGATTTTGTCGGGATGAGAATGGAAAAAAAATTTGAGGGCAATTTTGCCATTACAAGTGTGGTGAAACTCCTGTCTCTACCAAAAATACAAAAACTTAGCCGGGCGTTGTGGCGCGCACCTGTGGTCCCAGCTACTCGGAAGGCTGAGGGAGGAGGATTCCTTGAGCTGGGGAGGTCAAGGCTGCAGGGAATCATGATTGAGCCACCGCACTCCAGCCTGGGTGACAGAGCCAGACCCTGTCTCAAAAAAAGAAAAGAAAAAAGAAGAAAAATATGTCTTTAGAAAAGCCCTCAGGTAGCAGCAAGGAGGATGGAAGGCAGTGAGATTCATTATAGGAGGATACTGTGGTGATCCAGGAACTAAATTATGAAAGTATCTGCAGTGGAAATGAAGAGGAAAGGACATGTTTGAGGCCAATTTAGTGAGATGACAGAGGAGTTTAAGATAACTCAAACAATTCAATCGTGTAGCTTTTAAAAAATGAGTTAAAATGCCTGTAGGACATCCAAGTGAGAGATACAGTAGATCATGAGAAGGATGAGCCTGGAACTAAAGAAAAAGAACTAGGATGACGTTACAGATTTGAGAGTCATCAGATTGGGTGATAGTTGAAGCCCAGGAAATGCGAAAAGAGAAAGCTAAAAGTGTTGCAGAAACATATTAAAATAATTATTTCTTAACCCAGCCACACCAGAGGCACAGAAATTACATTTCTTTTTCATGTGATATCAGCACATTGTAATGGTTTTAATAGATAGAAGTCCCCATAATAAACATTTGCGGTTTTTTTTTGTTTGTTTGTTTGTTTTTGAGACGGAGTCTCACTCTGTCACTCAGACTGGAGTGCAGTGGCACGATCTCGGCCCACCACAACCTCCGCCTCCCGGGTTCAAGCGATTCTCCTATCTCAGCCTGCCCCGGGTAGCTGGGATTACAGGCACACACCACCACGCCCAGTTAGTTTTCTGTGTTTTTAGTGGAGACGGGGTTTCACCATATTAGCCAGGGTGGTCTCAAACTCCTGACCTAAGGTGATCCGCGTGCCTCGGCCTCCCAAAGTGCTTGGATTACAGGCGTGAGCCACCATGACTGGCCTTGCTACTTAAATTTTATGGCCATGCACAAACTAACCTCTCAGAACCTCAGCTTCTTGTTTGTGAGCCTTGGATTAATAACACCTGCTTTCTAGGATTGTGATGGTAAAAGGTTATATTGGATGATGTTTATAAAGAACCAAATCATAAGATACTTGATAAATGTTTATAAACAATGGTGTATATTCAGCTCGTCAGGTAGAGTTGCTGTAAAAACTCAGTCTTTGGCTATAACAATACCAAAGACTGAGTGACTTTAACAGAAGAGATGTATTTCTCACAGTTCTGGAGACTGGGAATCTAAGATCCAAGTGCTGCTGGTATTGGTTTCTTCTAAGGCCTCTCTCCTTCACTTTTAAATGGCTGCCTTCTTACTGTGTCTTCACATGGCCTTTTCTCTGTGCACACACACACATGCACATACAGTACTAATCTGTTTCTCTTCCTTACAAGGACACCAGTCCTATTAGATTAAGGATCCACTCTGATCCACTTAACTTTAATTACCTCCTTAAAGGTCCTGTCTCCACATAGAGTCATGTTGGGGGTTGGGGCTTCAACTTATGAATTTGGTTGGGGTGAGGGAGCACAGTTTATCCAGAACAGATGGATTATTATTATTTCCAACTGTCCTTCCAGCTTTGCCTAAGAAGCAAGTAGAAGTGGTCTCCACTACAGCAGCTATAGTAGATATGAAGGGAGGAACAGGGCTTATGAAAGCAAGATAGATTATAGATTCTTGAGAAGCAAGATGAAAAGAGGCATTGTAAAAGTTAGCTCTGATAGGGACACCGTGTGTCCCTCCAGATCTACTCTCTACCTTTCTTCATTCTGCTCTCAGCCCTAGGAACCTGCCTACATGGACTGCATCAATAGGATCCTCTGTTGGAGCTTCTTGAAGAGATTGGAGGGTAGAAGACAATGAGATCCAGTTAGTAATTCCCTTAGCTCCCTTCCTGCTGTGTTGCCACAGGTTGTCTGTGTCTCCACCAAATGCCACAGCTCTTGTCATACCATTACCCTCTTTGGGTTCCTGCAAACACTGTCTTCTATTGTCTCTTTAGACATGGAAGTAGAAATCACTCCTAGCTGTTGGTAGCACCCAGATACCAACAGAGAAACTCTGGGCCAGTCACCTAGTGTAAGGAAAATGGATGTGACTTGGTCAAGAATAGGCCGAGGTAAACATACTGTGTGACTCAGTGAGTTTGGAGCACAGGCGCATAACTCTACTTGTTATGTAATCACAGCTATGTAGCTATAACATGGGAAGGCTCATCACCTGGTTTGGAGCCACTGTTGTTTGTAAAAGGTATAACTGCCCTGCTGACACTGTACATACAGCAAGGCATGACTTGGCTCATGCCCAGAGAGAATTAAGCTGCTGACCCTATAAGGGAGAGCTGGCCTTGCAGACCAGGAAATGCAGCTGCGGGTGTGGGAGTGGCAGAGCTGGAGCAGGCAGCTGAGACAGAGACACACAGTTTAAAAGAGCTGCTGAGTAAAACCATCTTTCACCTGCCTACGTACGGCCTCCCGAGTGTTCTTTCAGCTATTTGCCACCCATCCACCCACTCCCTTCAGACCTCAGCATGGGCTGGAACCGGACACTGGGTGTGACAGCCTGTTGATGCTCCCTAGACCTGACTAGACAAGATAGTACTGAATTGGATACTTCACATTAAGAGCAGAGACACTTGCCACTGTAATGTCAAGGCAGGCACCCATAGGAAACAGGTACTTGAAAGTCATAATTCCTAGATGGAATTCCCAGGCTTATAGCATGAACTATCTCTGGCCACCTAGCACTAGCCTAATTGGTAAGCCCAGATACCACCAGCTAATGGACAACATCCAGAAACTTCACTCTCCTAATACCAATAAGGATCCTTTGGTTTAAAAAGAACCACCCTTCCCACCCAGAGCATAATTGTGTGATGAATCTAGTCCCCTTCTTTACAGTTAAACTTTTCTAATCACTGCTCAATCCTTGATGTCATTGTCTTTATTTTCTCTTTAGCAACACCATTGCTTTTTTTGTTTGTTTTTTGTGACAGAGCCTCTCTCCTTTCGTCACCCCGGCTGAAGTGCAGTGGTGTGATATTGGCCCACTGCAACCTCTGCCTCAGCCTCGTGAGTAGCTGGGATTACAGGCGCCCACCAGCACACCCGGCTAATTTTTATATTTTTAGTAGAGGTGGGGTTTTATCATGTTGGCCAGGCTGGTCTCCAACTCCTGACCTCAACTGATGAGCCCTCCATGGCTTCCCAAAATGCTGGGATTACAGGCATGAACCACTGTGCCTAGCCCACCATTGCTTTTTTGATTTTCCTAAACCCTATCTACATGTTCGTAATACTCTACTTACCAAATTATCCTCAATTACCCATTTTGAATATGCTTTTTCCTGTTGTGACTCTGCCTGATATAAAAATTTAAGAATTGTTTAACACCAGGGAAATTGAAGGTTAGAGGATTAACATAGCAGGCTAGAGATAAATATATGAGAGTTTCCAGCATAGCAGTCATAGATGATACCACTAAAGTAGATCATAAGGAAGTATACAGAAAAGCAAAGAGTTATAGCAGAAATTTAAAGACAACTGCAAATAGGGAGTAAAATGAGAAAAGTTAACAGAGAAGCAGAGAATCAGGAGGACTATCACAAAAGTAAAGTGTCAAAGACCAGAAGGATGAAGGCTGTGACATGCCTTTGAATGTAGCAAGGGAATAATTGATTTTTATCTGAACAGCCAGTACAGTTCAATGAATTAAGATTGGAATCAGTTCACTGACAACCACAACAAATTCTTCAGGACCTCCGTGTGGCAGGCACTGTGCCATAGCCTCAGAAGTTAAAGATGATTATTACATGTTCCTGTCCTTCGGAGTATACACTTTTGTGATAGCTCCATGTCCAGGGGTATGGGCTAAAATGAAAGGCATAGACATGTGATCAACCCATAGTTGTTATATACATATATGTATATATATATATTTACTCACCATGTATATATATGACTGAATGATGTGTGCTCAATTTTCAAATTCTAAGCATACAACTAGACAAGAGTTTGGGAATTATGAAGCTGGCTTTCCTCATATATATGTGTATACATATATATTGAGTAAGTATACTTACATAAAATTTAGCATTTTAACTGTTTCTTTTTTGAGACAGGGCTTCACTTCATCATCCAGGCTGGAGTGCAGTGGCATGCTCATGGCTCACTGCAGCTTCGACCTCCTGAGCTCAAGTGGTCCACTTGCCTCAGCCTCTCATGTAGTTGGCCTGACAGGTTCATCCCACCACGCTGAGCAAATTTTTTAATTTTTTTGTGGAGACGAGATCTCACTTTGTTGCCCAGGCTGGTCTTGAGCTCAACTAATTCTTCTGCCTCAGCCCTGCAAAGTGCTGGGATTACAGATATGAGTCATCGCACCTGGCCCATTTTAACCAGTTTTAAAGTGCACAGGTCAGTAGCATTAAGTGCACTCACTGCTATCCATTTCCAGAACCTTGTCATCATCCCAAACAGAAACTCTGTACCCACTAAATAACTCCCCATTTTCCCATTTCCCCATCCCTGCTAGCCTCTATTCTACTTTCTATCTGTATGAATTTGCTTATTTTAGGCACCTCATATAAGTGGAATCATACGGTTATTTTTTGTGACTGGCTTCTTTTTCTTTTTTCCCTTTTTTTTTGAGACAAAGTCTTGCTCTGTCACCCAGGCTGCAACCTCTGCCTCCCAGGTTCAAGCGATTCTCCTGCCTCAGCCTCCCAAATAGCTGGGATAGTTACAGGCATGCGCCTGTAACTAAGTTTTGTATTTTGTACAAAATTACCATGCCCAGCTAATTTTGTATTTTAGTAGAGACAGGATTTCACCATGTTGACCAGGCTGGTCTCAAACTCCTCACCTCAAGTGATCTGCCTACCTCAGACTCCCAAAGTGCTGGGATTACAAGTGTGAGGCACCACACCTGGCCTGGCTTATTTCACTTAGCACTGTGTTTTCAAATTTCTTCCATATTATAGCATATATGAAAATTTATTTCATTCCTTTTTAAGGCTCAATAATATTCCATTATATGGGCATATCACATTTTATTTACTTATTCATTTGTTGATGGACGCTCAGATTGTTGCTACCTTTTAGCTATTGTTAACAATGCTGCTGTGAACATTGGTGTACAAGGATTTCTTCAAGTCCCTGCTTTTCATTTCTTTTTGGTATATACCTAGAAGTGGAATTGCTGGATCATATGGTGATTCTGTTTAACTATTTGAGAAACTGCCAAACTGTTTTCCACACTGCCTGCACCATTCTACGTTCTTACTAGGAGTGTATGAGGGTTCCAATTTCTCCACATCCTAGCAACAATTGCTAATTTTAATTTTTTTGATAATAGTCATCTTTGTGGGTGAGGTGATATCTCACATTTCCCTAATGACTTAAGATGTTAAACATCTTTTCACGTGCATAATGCTTATTTCTTTATTTTCTTTGGAGAAGTGTCTGTTGAAGTCCTTTGCCCATTTTTGAATCAGGTTGTTTGTTTTTGCTGTTGGGTTGTAGGAGTTCTTTCTTTTTTTTTTTTTCGAGACGGAGTCTTGGTCTGTCGCCCAGGCTGGGGTGCAGTGGCACAATCTCGGCTCACTGCAACCTCTACCTCCTGGGTTCACGCCATTCTCCTGCCTCAGCCTCGCGAGTAGCTGGGACTATAGGCGCTGGCCACTATGCCCAGCTAATTTTGTTGTATTCTTTAGTAGAGACGGGGTTTCACTGTGTTAGCCAGGATGGTCTCGATCTCCTGACCTCGTGATCCGCCCGCCTCGGCCTCCCAAAGTGCTGGGATTACAGGCGTGAGCCACCGCGCCCGGCTGGGTTGTAGGAGTTCTTTATATATTCTGGGTATCAATCCCTTATAGAGTAAATTTCTTTCAGATATTCCATTCTATGGGTTGTCTTTTCATTTTCTTTGTGGTGTCATTTGATGCATAAAGGTTTTAAATTTCAATGAAATCCAATTTACCTATTCTTTTGTTGTCTGTGCTTTTACTGTCATATCTAAGAATTCAAGCTAGGCATGATGTCATACACATGTAGTTGCACATACTTGGAGGGGCTAAGGTGGGAGGATTTATCCTAGCTCACTGTGGCCTTAACTCAGGAGTTTAAGGCCACAGTGAGCTAGGATTGAGCCACTGCACTCCAGCCTGGTGTAATTTGTGCAATATTTATGTAATATAAATATTAAATAAAAAGGAAATCCTGCTTCATAATTTCCAAACCCTTTCTAGTTGTATGCTTTGAATTTGAAAATTGAATATATTATTTTCCCAGTTTTCCCTAGGTGGCGCAATATATTTTTAGTCAAAAGGATGTCATTTCCCTTTGGTAGCAAATGTCTCTTTAGATGTCATCAAGTCTCCAGATGTACCATTTATCCCGCTAACATTATATTCTTTAGTTTTGGACACTAGGCTGTGCCTTGGGGGAGAGAGTTTCCTAGGAAGCTGTAGAGTGTTCTATCACTGTCACAAATCTCCTGGAGCATACTAAAGAAACTCACTGGCAACTCTCAGAGTCAGTTCGGGTGTTTGCCAAATATGTACAATAGTTTTTTCTTCTGACATTTATATCTGATGTCATTAAACTAGTCATTAAACTGCTTAGAGTTTCTATTAAGAAGCCCAGATATTTAGAAAAATATTTCTAACACCTCAGCCTCTGCAATAAAAACTGCATTTTAAATTTTATTTTAATTTTTTTAAAGAGTACATTGAGGGTTTTGTCTTGGTTCAGGCTACTCTAATAGAGTACCATGGAGTTGGTGGTTTAAATAAACATTTATTTCTCACAGTTCTGGGGGCTGAGAAGTCCAAGATCGAGGTGCTGGCCCAAATCCAGTGTCTGGTGAGGGCTCTCTTGCTGGTTTAAGAGGGCAGTCTTTTTTATGTATCCTTATATGGTGGGGAAGAAGCAGGTGAGAGAGAGAGAAAGAGTGGCGAGGAAGAGGGCAGGCAGGAGAACAAGTATTCTCTCTTGTCTCTTCTTTCATAAGGGCTCTACTCACATGACCTAGTAACCTCCCAAAGGTCCCCATCTCCAAATCCATCACATTGGGGTTTCAATATATCAATATTGGGGGAAATGAACATTAGTCTCTGGCATTATTGGAATTAACTCTTCGGAACTGAAAAACTACACAAAACAATCTGTGTTTTCATTTAATCACTAGCTGTAAAAGAGCTCTTTTTGGTTGTGGTATTGTAGATATTGTCTAGCTAGAAAAGACAGACAAGGAAGGAAATGATAAAATTCTTTCTTTCTTTTCTTCCTTTTTTTTTTTTTTTTTTTTT
>NW_016809830.1:5595034-5607302 GCF_001698545.2 Rhinopithecus bieti | reverse complement strand
CTTTTTTTTTTTTTTTTTTTTTGAGGCATGCTCATGCTGTTGTCCAGGCTGGAGTGCAGCGGCGTGATCGCGACTTACTGCAACCACTGGCTCCTGGGTTCAAGTGACTCTCCTACCTCAGCCTCCCAAGTACCTGGGATTATAGGTGCATGTCACCACACCTGGCTAATTTTTGTATTTTTAGTAGAAATGGGGTTTCACCATGTTGGTCAGGCTGGTCTCAAACTCCTGACCTCAAGTGATCCACCCGCCTCGGCCTCCCAAAATGCTGGGATTACAAGGAGGAGCCACTATGTCCAGCTGGTAAAATTCTTAACAGAAGCTTCACTGTATTCAAAGCCCTCTCTTAGGCATGCCCTTGAGCAAACACACACATAACACATACACACCCTCATCATTCAGTCCATTCTTAAGTAGCAGATATCTGAATATCTGAGTACCTCTGAGGGCCAGATACTGAAGAAATCCAATAAAAATCAAATGTATGTTAGTGGTTTCTGTACAATAAGGAAGTGGCTTTTCACACAATGTTGAAAACAATATTTCCCACCAAAATTCAGAACATTAGTATTACAAGCTCAGTAGGAGGATCAGCCGCACAGCAACTGGTGGAAAGCACCAGGTACCTCACTCCTCACAGTAGTGGATCTGCCTGTCTCCCTGCCTCCCTGCCAGACTGAGTAACTTGACCACAAGAACCAAGTCTCTGCATTTGCTGCATGCATTGCTCAGCGTAGTGCCTAAAACCACTGGATGGTGAATAAGTGACTTTTTTCACCTTGATGAATTAGAATTAGAAGTAAAATAATGTACTATTTCATGAAGACGGAAGTAAAGTTAAGGTAGTCATTGCCACTGTCTTCCTTACCTCAGATTGTCATGGAGCAAATGCTAGGCATCTGACAGTTTCATCCGTAAATATTTCAGCCTGCACATCTGGAAGATGAGGAATCCTTTAAAAAATAACCAAAATATCATTATTATATTCTAATATGTTAACAAGGCTTCTTTAATATCATTAAATATCCAGTCAGTTAAAATTTCCCATTTTCTCCTAATCTAATTTATAGCTTACTTGAATCAATATGAAAATAAGACACATGCATTGCATGGGTTGATAAATCTTATGTCTCTCTTTTATGAAAATCTGTTTAATCTGTATTTCTTTTTTTCCAACTTTTATTCGGGGAAAAAAAGAGAGAGAGAAAAGTTGCAAAAGTACCATGATGACTCCTGATTGTCAGTTGTTAAAAATGGTGTCATGGTGCAGGCTGGGTTCTCTGGGAAGCTGATGCCGAGGTGGAGTGAGGAGTCCAAAAGGTTTATTTATCTCACATCTGTGAGAGGAAAAGGGAGGAAGCAGGATTGGGCGGAGGAAGGGAAAAAGCAGATCTGACAAAATCTCTACTAACCCAAGAGGGAGCTCTAGTACAAAGATTGCCTGTTAAAAGAGTCCCCCACGGGAGCAGAAATTCCTATGCCTCAATACCACCCCCTAGACCGGGGTCCTCCCTAGGAAGAGCGTGCCCTGGACTTTCCTCACCTTGCTCAGTCAGTCATCAGAGGCTGCCTCAAGATTAGTGTGATCTCAGCCAGAAAGCCCAGGTAACCCTGAAGAAGTTAACAGGGAGACTGTGAGCAAACCACTCTCCTTGCAGCTAGGAAGTGGTTTCTTTCTTGAAGTGGAATCTGGGTGGTGCTTCTTGTGTCTCCCATAGTCCACTATTTACACAAAAATGGGTCCCCTTCTCTTCACCGGTTTGGGGAGCAACTCCTCCAGATTTCTGGTCATCTTCTCTTCCTTATGGGAAACCTAGAAGAGGGAGGTTAGTGGATGATCTACAGGCTGGTGACCAGGGCTACCACTAGTACTCATCAGCTCCTCCTTCATTATCTATTCCCCTTGCTAGTCTTGCTGGTTTGGTGAGGAGGCTGAGAAACCCTCATTTGTGAGGAGGTTTAGCACCCCAAACCTTATCACCTTCACTCCTTCCTAAAAGGCCTGAGTATGGAGTAACTGGAGATGTTTCTAGAAAAAGACATTTTGTTGCTTGGAAAGAAATGGTTTGAATCATGGAAGTCATGAGACAGGAAAAAAAGAGAAGTATCAACACTTGACTTTCATGTCATGTGAGAAAGTGCAAAAAGAATCTCTTAATTGCACCAGGCAGTTTTAATTACACAAAAAATCATGCAAAAAAAACCCTTATCAAGCCTCTTTGCCACAACATGATAAAGTGTGAGGACTCTCGGTATTAACATAAAGCCACCAACCATGACAGGACTTTTCCGGGAGAGGGTCCAGGAAGGAAAGGGGAATATTAGCAGAGTACTAGGCACCGTAGGGAATATCAAACTACGACTGATAGCCTCAATGAGAAAAAAATAACGGTACACGTGAAGTGATCAGAAAATAACAGTAGCAATAAAGTCACTGTTAGACCACTGGGCTATCTTCCTCTTTTGAAATTTGTAAAACGGAAGAACAAGCCTCCTTGAGTTTTGCAGAGCTAACCTGCAACTTAAGAAGGTACTGGTATGCTGTAGGCTAATCTGCTACTAAATTCTCAAACTCCTGACCTTGTGATCCGCTCCCCTCGGTCTCCCAAAGTGCTGGGATTACAGGCGTGAGCCACCGTGCCTGGCTTGCTATTAAATTTTAAGGACAGAGTAGTACTTAAGTTTTAAAAATGCCTCTAAAGCCGGGTGTGGTTTATATATATATATATTTTTTTTTCTGAGACGGAGTCTTGCTCAGTCGCCCAGGCTGGAGTGCGGTGGCGCGATCTCGGCTCACGGCAAGCTCCGCCTCCCGGGTTCACGCCATTCTCCTGCCTCAGCCTCCGGAGTAGCTGGGACTACAGGCGCCCGCCACTACGCCCGGCTAATTTTTTTTATTTTTAGTATAGACGGGGTTTCACCGTGTTAGCCAGGATGGTCTTGATCTCCTGACCTCGTGATCTGCCCACCTTGGCCTCCCAAAGTGCTGGGATTACTGGCGTGAGCCACCGCGCCCGACCGACATTTGTCATTCTTTCTAGCTCTCCAGCATCCAACACACTTTCCAGTGTTTAGGGAATTCCCTACTTCTTGCATCTCAGTGGGAAGCAGAGCCTGCCTTCATCCATGGAAGCCGAATATGTCAGGTTCTCCCTTTCTCAGCTTCACCTTCAGCAAAGGCTCAATAAATATATGTCGAACTGAATTTTTTAATTAGTTAAATCTGTTAACATTTTTGTATAATTCTCCTAGATGAAAGGAATAATTTATTCAAATAAATATACTGAAGGTCATCTTACTGAAGACACAAATCTTAGTTTTCAGGAAGGTTATATGTAAAAAAGGTGAGTGTGTGTGTATATATATATGTGTGTGAATTTTCTGAACTAGAGCATTTTATTCATTAATATTTGAATATTTATTTTAGTTCTGTGGCTCAGGAGATTCCATATATATACAGACTTTGGCAATAACTTTTATAAACTTGGTAGAGAGAGGCCAGAGTGTAGTAATTATTTGAGAGCTTCTCGTCAATCTTCCTATTAACCTTTCCATTTTTAGGAAGTTATTTGAAACTTTATAGTAAGTATTCAATAAATACTTGTTGAAGAAAAGAGTCTTTAGGGAAGATATCCTATTATTTCCTTCACAAACCCAACAAGATTTAATGTAGCCTAAGATTGTCCTATGATAACCACTCTGTGCTTCCTGTGTTTCCAAAAGTTCTTAAATTGTAAAAGGATTATGAATTTAATGGTGTAAATGTATTCATCATCACAACAGAGGGAGTGAGTATGCTGAAGCCAGGTGGCTAAGGAATCAATTTCTTCTATTCAGCATCATTCTTCCCCCTCTACTCATGTGACTGATTGCAAGGCCGTTAGTCAAAAGTAGAAGAAAAGCATAGAATTCCAATTTGCAGTACAAGAAAATTTCATAATTATTGATTTTCAAGTGTTCTATTGACTTCTCTGGTCAAAATTAATTTAGTTTTTCTCATTATGGTAGTAGCAGAGCTGGACTCTAAAAATAAACAGAAACAACATGTAAGAAACAACACAGTACAGTGCAGTAGTTGGATGTAGAGTGAAGGCACAAGGGGTAAGCCACCCAGGACACTGATGGGTCTGTGATGTGTTGCTGGGGGAAGATGTCTATACTGGAAAGAAGGACAGGTAGTGGTTTGCCATTAGCAGAAACAACAAATTGTTGACAGGAAGCCTTTTGACCAAACCAACACTCAGCATACTTTTGGCAAATTAGCAAGGAAACGATCCTGTCTGAAAGAGCTGATTTTGCCCTGTTGTGTTCCCCTATCCTATGCTTCAGGCCCTGTGCCCAGTGGGTTTTAGCTATGCAAGGTGTTTTCCAAGGGCCAGCAGTCAGGGACATTACCTGGAAGCGTGTTAGAAATGGAGAGTCTCAGAACCCACTCCAGACCTACTGATTCAGAAACGTATTTTAACAAGATTCCCAGGTTATTGGTATGTGTACACAGTAACTTTTGAGGACTGTAACAGCATTCAACCTTAACCTATACATCCACTAGTGAGCCTGTAAAGAACAAATAACGCCATGAGATGAACATCTTTTGTATCTTTTTAATAAAACTAAACATTGGCCACAGCATGGCACTTGTTTTCCCCTTGGTTGCCATTCATTCATTTATTCGACCAATATTTGACACGAAGATGGGCAGGCATAAATTATTAACATTTATTAAGCGCGTTTAATTTCCTAGACATCCACAAGGTTATTATCCCTATTTTGCAAATGGGGAAATTTAGAAGAAAAAATGAAGCAGCAGCAAAATGCCCAAGACGACACTAATGGTGTGCAGTGGAGGAACTGGGATCTGAATATACGCCTCTCTGAAGGCAGAGCTCACGCTCCGCCACTCTTTGCCGCCTACATGGAGACAGTGTATTCATCCCCTCTCCTCTGCAGGAGTATTGTACAAGGTCAGACTTCCTCTAGTGGAGTGGCAGAGTTCGTCTATGTCTGGCCCTCTGTGTCCCGGCCAACAAGTTCAGAAGCAAAAAGGAAAGAGCAACTGACATTTCCAGGTGTCTGGGCCAAGTGATGGGGACAGAAGTGTAAACTTGCAATATCCTGGTCCCAAGAAAGACCTACACTTGCTACTTCATCCTTCGCTCCATCTTGGTCCTCCCAACATGGGTGTTAGAGGCGAGAGGACAGCCTAGACCAGACTTCCCATAACCAAGATGGCGGCCGCGCACTCCTTGCCCACAGTTGACCTTCCCCCCCCCCCCCCCCCCCCCCCCCCCCCCACCTTCGGTCTCCATGGTAACGCGGCTGGCTCTCTCGGCGCCGACTTAGGCCTTGCATGTAGGGAAATGGTGAGTCTTTCCCGCCCCCTCATTTTTGCGACAGTTGCAGCGAAAGTCACGGCAGTTGGGGCTGGTGTCAGCTGATTTACTGCAGTGGCGGCGGTGGCGGCCGTGGTACCGGCACCTTGCAGTCTCAGTGGGAAGACGGCGGCTGGATAGCGCTTGCCGCCCCTTAGGTTATCCCAGCAGCATCTGCGCACCCCGCATCCTCCGTAGTTCCGCCCTATCCTTGTCCTCCTTGGCTGGGGCGCCCACCGGCGGTCTGATAGGCTCCATCGCGGCATGAGATGAAGCTGTGACAGGTAAGGGGGCTTTCAAGCTTCTCCATAGGAAACCCCAGGGCGGGATGTGCTTGCACCGTGGAGGTCAGGGGTCAAGGGTCAAAGATCACAAGCCCACTCTAGCCGGGGGCGGTGCCAGCTGTCAGATCGCTGCGGCTGCAAGCTCTGCTCTTTGCTTCGCCTGCAGGTCGGGCCCACAACTAGGCGCCGTTACCAAGAGCGTGGGAGCCCGCCCGGGGTCTTTGTAGCTCCCTTACCTGGTGGGTGAGATTTACTGCCTGTGACAGTTGCTTTGGTCTTGAGGTGGGACTGCCTGGCTCCCAGGCACGATCTAAACAGGATGAGGTGGTTGATGATGATCGTGGGTGGTTATTGACAGCAGTTTTGGGCGATGTGTTTGTTTTTGGGGTTCATATAGTCTTTCCTTAGCTGTTGGTACTACTTTTGCCCATGCCCAAGGTACTGACACCACTGTTAGAATTTCATTTTTGAGATGCCACCTGCCAATTCTTATCCCTTTGCCCTAGGACTTGTCTGAACGGATACCAGTCACTCCCGTTCACTGACTGATGGGTGCCAGCGTTCTGAAGCTATGTTTGAAGTCAGCACTACCCTACCTTTGATTCAAAAGTTGCCGTTTTATGTTTTTGACCCACTTAGTATGTCTCTTTTTTAGGCAGCATTTACTGGGTTGGATAGTCTGAAACTAGGGAAGCTACCGTTGCATCACAGACTGCATTGATATTGTTGATGCTGCTGAATTTAGGGTTTGGTCAGTGGCAGCTACAGCTTCCTCTCACTGTAATATTTGACATGAGACAAAAAAAGGCAGACTGACTCTTTCAGATGTTTAGATCTTAGGATTTTATTGGCAAGGTTGCAGGAATTGCCTATTGTATGAAAGAAATTAACTGAGGTTTTGACATTTTGTTAAACAAAAATTTTAGTTTGGCTCTGTTTCTTGCTTTATAAATAAACTTGTGGCTGTATGAAGGTCAGCTTAAAAGTGAATATAATGTGTTGAAATGCCCTCATTATTATAAAGAATAAAAACCTGTCTAGTTCCATCCAGAATAACATACATTAGTTATTATAAATTGGGAAAACGAACCTGTATAAATATAATTAATGCTTTACTATTAATGTCAATTAGGGATTATGGTAGAGAAATTCATTTATTTTACTGCCAATCCTTGTTTTAAGAGTGTTTCAGAGAATCACTTTCAGAGAAAAATGAGAGTATGCCCTTTATTTTTTCTTATTGCCACCTGTAACTAAATTTTAAAAGATCTTGGTTACTGGGTGGATCAAAGGGACTGCGCTTGGCTTGGTTTGAATATCACTGTAAGAATTTAAATTAAATTTTAGGGGTAGTGACCCTTGTATCTTACAGTTTCCTTTTATCTTCGATATACTTTCTGTTTTGAAGTTAAAGGAAGTTGGGTGGTTTCTCCATGTAACACACTTAGCATCGAAAATCTTCGAAATAGTGAGGTTGTTTTGTGCTTTCTTCATGAGAAAGGTAGGATGACATTTAGCTTTAGTGTTATGATGTTTGTTAGATATATGAGTCCTTAAAGTTCATTTTGGACCTCAGGTGCAAAGGATTGAGTTAATCTTACTCAATTCAATGATCACCTTTGGACTGTTCAAGGCAT
Organism: Rhinopithecus bieti; assembly: GCF_001698545.2. Classification (NCBI taxonomy): domain Eukaryota; kingdom Metazoa; phylum Chordata; class Mammalia; order Primates; family Cercopithecidae; genus Rhinopithecus; species Rhinopithecus bieti. Next base: position 5,600,012 of record NW_016809830.1, on the reverse strand, counting down.
CTCCCCTGCCTGCAGTTTTGTTTTGTTTTTCTTTAGATGGAGTTTCGCTCTTGTTGCCCAGGCTGAAGTGCAATGGCGTGGTCTCAGCTCACTGCAACCTCCCCGTCCCGGGCTCAAGCGATTCTCCTGCCTCAGCCTCCTGAGTAGCTTGGGATTACAGACATGTGCCACCAAGCCCGGCTAATTTTTGCATTTTTAGTACACATGGGGTTTCACCATGTTGATTAGGCTGGTCTCGAACTCCTGACTTCAGGTGATCCACCCGCCTTGGCCTCCCAAAGTGCTGGCATTACCGGTGCCTCATTCATTGTTTTTTATTTCTAATTCCCGCTCTTTTCTCTTGCTTATCAACCCCTTTGCAACCATCTGTCTGATGTGTATTATTCTGTTTGTATGTGTTATTAAATGTATATTGTTCTGGGTGCCCACATTTTTAATTTATAGAGATGATATCATGCAGTTTTTTTGTCTCACTGTTATGTTTTGAAGATCTATTGTGTTGCTGTTCTTTGCTTCCAAGTGCTGCACAGTATTTCAGAATGTACATCTACTACAGTTTATGTGTCTACTCTCCTATTTGTCGATGCCCATGTTATTTTCATTTTCCTACCTCTATAGATAATACCATGATAAGCATACATTTTAGACCTCTGTGATACTTTTGTTGAGTTATAGATCCATATGTGATTTATGGATCATTTGGTTTTCATATATTTTATTGAAGCACCACCGGATGGTGTTTAGAACAAGCAGCAACGGTCTATACACCTGCAGGAAGCTTGTGAGGGTTCTTTTGTTTCCCCACAAATGCTTGGTGTTATTCAGTGCTCCAATTTTTCCAGACTAATATATACAAAACTAAATATCATTTTAAATTACATTTCACTGTTACTAATGAATCTGAGCATTTCTTCTTTTTTTTTTGACATGGAGTCTCACTCTTGCCAGGGTGGAGTGCAGTAGCGCGATCTCGGCTCACTGCAATCTCCACCTCCTGGGTTCCAACAATTCTCCTGCCTTGGCCTCCTGAGTAGCTGCGACTACAGGCACGTGCCACCACGCCCAGCTACTTTTTGTATTTTTAGTAGAGACAGAGTTTCACTGTGTTGGCCAGGATGGTCTTGATCTCTTGACCTCGTGATCTGCCTGCCTCGGCCTCCCTAAGTGCTGGGATTACAGATGTGAGCCAGCGTGCCCTGCCGAATCTGAGTATTTCTTCATGTGTGTTTTATCTTTTTGAATTTTTTCTTTGTGAAATTACGTGTTCATCCCTTCACCCATTTTTATTTTGGCGTTTCAGTTCTTTCTTGTTGATTTGCGGACTTTTCTTGTATTTTATAGATACTAGTCATTTAAGTATTACAAGTATATCTGTTCCTAATCTGTCATTTGTGTGTATTCTTTTTCATGATGTTCTTCATTGAACAGAAATCATATATTTTGATATCAAATTAAAAAATGTTTTGGCTATATGGTTTGTATTTTGAAGGTTTTCTTTAAGATATCTTTCCCCAGTGCTATGCCACAGAGTTACTCTGCTATGTTATGTACCGCTAAATACATAGTTTTCTTTTACACTTATTGGTCTTTAATACATGCAGAATTTAACTTTTTATGTGTCACAAGTTTGTGATCCAGTTTATTTTCCATGTACTGTGCCAGTTTTCCTGGTATCTTTCTTCCCTTTTCCCATAGATAATCGTGTGACACTTACTGTGTATTAGGTGCTCATATATACTCTGAATATTGAGTCCTTTCCTTTGGTTTGCCTGTTCTTGTTCTAACACCGTACTGTTTTAACTCCATGGTTTTATAGTAGTATGTTTTTCCCCCTATATAAATAACTCTTCCTATTTACTTTGTTTTAGCTTTATTTTGATATAATTATAGGGTCACAGGAAGTTGCACAAATAGTAAAGAGAGATCTGGTTTCCCCCACTGGTTACATTTTATGCAGCTTCACCCAATTTCCTTTAATAGTTACATTTTATACTACTGTACTACAATATCAAAACCAATAAATTGATTTTGTACAATGCCTGTGTATAGTTCTGTGCCATTTTATCACCTGTGTGGATTTCTGCAACTACCTCTGCGATCAAGATACAGAGCTAGGCTGATGTGGTTGCCCACGCCTGTAGTCCCAGCACTTTGGGAGGCTGAGGTAGGCAGATTGCTTGAGCCTAGGAGTTCGAGACCAGCAACATGTCAAAATCCCGTCTCTACAAAAAATACAAAAATTAGACTGATGTGGTTGTGCATGGCTGTGGTCCCAGCTATTTGGGGGGCTGAAGTGGGAAAATCACCTGAGCCTGGGAAGGTTGAAGCTGGAGTGAGCTGTGATTATGCCACTGCACTGTAGCCTGGGACAGAGTAAAACCCTGTCTCAAAAAAAAAAAAAAAAAAAGAAATAGATACAGAACTATTCCATCACTGCAAAGATTTTCTTCATATTATCCTTTTCTAGTTCTATCCACCTCCCTTACCCTCACCATCCCTTAATCAATTTCTATCTCTATAATTTTGTCATTACCAGAATGCTATATAAATGGAATCCTATAGAATGTAATCTTTTGAAATTGAGATTCATCCAAATGGTTGAATGAGGCAGTTCTTGAGATTCATCAACATTGTTGAATGAGACAATTCTTGAGATTCATCCAAATTGTTGCATATATCAATAGTTTGTACTTCTTAATTGTTGAATAGTATTCCATGGTATGTGTGTATCCAAGTTTAACCATTCACCTGCCTATCTGGGCTGTTTTTAATTTTTGGCTGTTACAGATAAAGCTGCTGTGAACATTCTTGTACAGTTTGTGTGTGTGTGTGTATGTGTGTGTATGGATTGAAATTTTCGTTTTTTTCTGAGATAAATGCCCAGGGATGTGGTTACTGGATGATATGGTAAGTGTATGTTTAGTTTTTGAAGTAACTCCTAAAGTGTTTTCTGGAGTGGTTATACCGTTTCACATTTCTACCAGCAATGTATGAGAGATTGCATTTCTTTGCATCTTCACTAGCATTTGATATTGTCACTTTTTTTTTTTTTTTTTTTTTTTTTGTGGAGATGGAGCATCGCTCTGTCACCCAGGTTGGAGTGCAGTGGCACAATCTTGGCTCACTGCAACCTCCACCTCCCAGATTCAAGCAATTTTGCTGCCTCAGCCACCTGATGGCAGGGACTACAAGCTCATGCCACCACGCCCGGCTAATTTTTTGCATTTTAGTAGAGATGGGGTTTCACCGTGTTGCCCACGCTGGTCTTGAACTCTTGAGCTCAGGCGATCCGCCTGCCTCAGCCTCCCAAAATGCTAGGATTACAGGCATGAGCCACTGCGCCTGGCCACTATTTTTTTTTTTTTTTTGAGACGGAGTCTTGCTCTGTCACCCAGGCTGAAGTGCAGTGGTGTGATCTCGGCTCACTGCAAACTCGCCTCCCGAGTTCATGCCATTCTCCTGCCTCAGCCTCCCGAGTAGCTGGGACTACAGGCACCCGCCACCACGCCCGGCTGATGTTTTTGTATTTTTAGTAGAGACGGGTTTTCACCGGGTTAGCCAGGATGGTCTTGATCTCCTGACCTCGTGATCCGCCCGTCTCGGCCTCCCAAAGTGCTGGGATAACAGGAGTGAGCCACCGCACCCGGCCATTTTTTTTTTCTTTTTAACTGTTCTGATGTGTAATGATATCTCAACGTGGTCTTAATTTGCATTTCCCAAATAGCTAGTGATGTTAAATATCTGCTAGAGGACTTTCTCTTATCTTTGCCCATTTTCAAAGTTGGCTCAGCTATTTGTGGATTTTTATTCGTTCCTATGTATTTTAGAGTTAGTTTGAGTTTCTAAAAACAATACCAGTAGAACTTTGACTTATAGATTTATTTTGAGGAAAAGTGATATCTTTATAATATTAGGACATTTTATCTGAGAACGTGGAATGGTCTTTCACTTATGACTTTGAGTAAAATATTTGTAGTTTATAAAAATACTGTGAATGGTATACTATTTTAAAAGTAGATTAGTGCTGATACAAGAAAATGCTGTTGATTTTCATATATTGATAATCTACTTTTGTCTCTTTGTGTTCTACTAGACAGAAATAAAAATTCATAGTGTACATCTTGAAGTAATTTTAGTGTGTGTAGAGTAAGGCCTGGAACTATGTAGTGCCTTTATTCCTGGGTTTATCTGTTACATCTCCCTGTGACTGTTTTTTAATTTATTGGGACTTTTTTTGAGATGGAGTCTCACTCTGTTGCCCAGGCTGAAGTGCAGTGGTGTGATCTCAGCTCACTGCAACCTCCAACTCCCAAGTTCAAGTGTTTCTCCTGCCTTAGCCTCCCTAGTAGCTGGGATTACAGGTACCTGCCAGGACACCCGGCTAATTTTTGTATTTTTAGTAGAGATGGGGTTTCATCATGTTGGCCAGGTTGGTCTCAAACTCCTGACCTCAGGTTATCCTCCCGCCTAGACCTCCCAAAGTGTTGGGATTACAGGCATGAGCCACCATGCCTGACAATTAAATTATGGAGTTAGTGAGGTTTGTAGGTTCTGTTTTCATTTTTGTCCATTTAATTGATGCACCTTTTAAAGAATTAATAGTCTTATATAAGTGCATGCCATTGATCATAGGCAAAATGATCTGAAAGCTATGGATAGCTCAGTGAAATCCTATCATCAATAAGAGGACACTTTATGTTCTCACTGATAGGTATTATGATAGTAATGTGAACTTTACATTTTGAACTTCATCCATATGTTCATTTGTCTTGGTCTGTATCTGATACTTAAAGCTACTCTGCTGGATACAAAAGAACGTAAACAATTATGTTGGAAGAAGAAATCCTACATCATGACTGCATTCAGAAAGTCCTTTTGGGTCTAATGAAATTTTTACTTCCTTTCTATTAAAGAACATCTATATTATATTCATTAAGTATTTACTATTTTAAAATTCTTTTTTTTTTTTTTTTTTTTT
>NW_016809830.1:5586516-5594665 GCF_001698545.2 Rhinopithecus bieti | reverse complement strand
AAGTGCTGGGATTACAGGCTTGAGCCACCGTGCCCGGCCTACTATTTTAAATAAATTTTTTTTTTTCAAAATATGTTGGTGACGTTTCATGAAATTACAGGGTTTTTTTTTTGGCTGATGATTACTTGAGTTAGTGGGAGCCATAAAATGTTGGAACAACGAATGTTAGGGCACTGGTCAGTTTAGGGGAGGGAAGATTTCTGAGTGCTAAGCGTTATTCTGTAGGCTTTTTAAAATAGCACATTTCTGGAAATACTTGACTTTGTTTTTTTGTTTTGTTTTGTTTTTGGGACAGAGTCTCACTTTGTCGCCCAGGCTAGAGTGCAGTGGTGCGATCTTGGCTCACTGCGACCTCTACCTCCCCAGTTCAAGCAATTTTTCTGCCTCAGTCTCCCAAGTGGCTGGTATTACAGGTGTGTACCATCACACCCAGCTAATTTTTGTATTTTTAATAGAGACAGGGTTTCACCATGTTGGCCTGGCTGGTCTCGAACTACTGACCTCAAGTGATCTGCCTGCCTCGGCCTCCCAAAGTACTGGAATTAGTCATGAGCCACTGTGCCCAGCCTGGAAATACATGACTTTGAAAATGCAGTCTCCCATTCAGCTTAGCAGTTGTAATTTATGACCCTTCAAGCTCACTGAAGATACTCTTCTAGTTTTTTGCACATCATGTTTCCCTCTGAATGTTGATAGTTGGTATATGTGAGTGATAACAGACTGATAGAGTGAGCCAGTTACCTTCTGTTTTCACATTCAAGTTTATTTCACATTCAAGCTATTGTCCTTAAAGGCTCTTCTTTTTTTCTAAACTTTTCATATGCAAATAAACAGTATAAGCTTCCATTAGTTGGAACAAAAAATTCACAGGAATGAAATATCATTTCTTTTATTCAGAAAGTCCTTATGGGTCCAAGGAAATCTTTCCTTCCTTTCTATTAAGGAATATATATATTATATTCATGAAGTGTTTACTATTTTAAGTAAAATTGGATTTTTTTTCCAAAATATGTTGGTGACATTTAATGAAATTACAGGCTGATGATTGAGTTAGTGGGAGCCATAAAATGTTGGAACAATGACTGTTAGGGCACTGGTCAGTTTAGGGGAGGGAAGATTTCTGAAGTGCTAAGTGTTATTCTGTAGGCTCTTACTTTTTTATGTACTTATTTATTTATTTTTTTTTGAGACAGAATCTCTCTCTGTTGTGCAGACTGGAATGTAGGGGCACGATCTTGGCTCACTGCAACCTCCGCTTCCCGGGTTCAAGCAATTCCCCTGCCTCAGCCTCCCAAGTAGCTGAGACTGCAGGCGTGCCCCACTGTGCCCAGCTAATTTTTGTATTTTTTTCTTTTTTTTAGTAGATGGGGTTTCACCATGTTGGCCAGGCTGGTCTTGAACTCCTGACCTTGTGATCTACCTGCCTCGGCCTCCCAAAGTGCTGGGATTACAGGCTTGAGCCACCATGCCCGGCCCACTGTACTTACTTTTAAGAAACAGTGTTATGATTAATTACTAGGCCTTAGTGACTGTAGTAGTGATTATGTCAGCTAATTTGCTTCATAGTTCCTAAGATATATTTTGCTGTGTATATGTCATGATAAACTAAAAGAGGCAGGAGTGTAGGTAAAACCTGTAGCTGGGGAAAAACCAATAATATATTAATGACATTTTGATTAAGGAGACTTGTATTAATTGTTGACATTATTATAGAAGAACTACTTGACAAGGAAGTCCCCTGTGAAATCCAAAACATATAAAATCGAGATATACTTTAATTTGCTGGTGGTTACAATTTTACTTAAGCCAACGCAAACATATTTCATTCCCTAGTTTGTTTATTTATTCAAGTATTTGGATTCCTTCTACGTGGCAGGAATTTTAGGCACTGGGAATACAATAGAGAGTAAACCAAACACAAATCTTGACCATCATAGAACATATGGCAGGCACATATACACCATGGAATACCATGCAGCCATAAAAAAGGATGAGTTTGCATCCTTTGTAGGGACATGGATGCAGCTGGAAACCATCGTTCTTAGCAAACTATCACAAGAACAGAAAACCAAACACCGCATGTTCTCACTCATAGGTGGGAACTGAACAATGAGATCACTTGGACTCGGGAAGGGGAACATCACACACCGGGGCCTATCATGGGGAGGGGGGAGGGGGGAGGGATTGCATTGGGGAGTTATACATGATATGAATGATGAATTGATGGGTGCTGACGAGTTGATGGGTGCAGCACACCAACATGGCACAAATATACATATGTAACAAACCTGCACGTTATGCACATGTACCCTAGAACTTAAAGTATAATAAAAAATAAAAAAATAAAAAAAAAAGAACATATGGCAGGAGAGGCAGATGATAAATAAATAAACATATGGTATGTTAAATGATTGTAAGTGTTTTGTTTGAGTGGTAGATTTTGCAATTTATGATGGTCAGGAAACCCTTCACTAAAAAGGTAATATTTTATAGAGATTTGAAGAGGGCGAGGGAGTGTGCCGGAAGGAAGCTGGGTTGGGGGACACTGTTCTGAGATAAGATTCTGCTTGGTGTCTTTGAGCAACACCAATGAATCAGGGCAGATGGAAGAGAGTAAGCAAGGGAGAGAACAACCACCTCACTCATATAGGATAGGCAGTTGTATGTAGAGTTGGTTTTTGCTCTGTGTGAGACAGGAAGCCATTGGAAGATTTTGAGATGTGATCACAGCATGATTTTTTTTTTTTTTTTAATAGTATTACTCTATGTGCTGTGTTGAGACTGCAGGGGAGCAAAGATGGAAACAGTGAGACCAGATAGAGGGCTGTTGTGTTATCCCTGGTGGAAGATGCTGATTGTGAACAGGGCTGTTGTAGTGAAAATGTTAAGATGTTGCAGGATTCTGGATACAATTTGAAGGTATAGCCAGTGGAGTTTACTGATGGATTGGGATATGGAATGTGTATGTGTGAGAGAGTAACTAAAGATGATTCTAGGATTTCGGTCTGTATAGCTATAAAACTGGAGTTGCCAATAACTGAGATGGGTAGACTGGGAGGGGCACGATTGAGGAATGATCAGGGGCTCACTTTTGGACATGCCAAGTTTGAGAAACTTACTAGCTATCCAAAAGGAGATGTTGAGTAGGCAGCTGGACATACGGATTTCAATTTCAGAAAAGCGTCTCACACAATAAATTGGGAAACTGTCAATGTATACAGGTTGAGCATCCCTAATCTGCAATCCAGAATGCTCCAAAATCCAAAACTCTTGAGCATAAACATGACACTCTAAAGAAATGCTCATTGGAGCATTTTGGATTTTGGATTTTTCAGATTAGAGATGCTCAACCTGTAAGTATAATACAAATATCCCCAAATCTGAAAAAGTTCCAAACTTTAAAACACTTCCAATTCCAAGCATTTCAGATAAGGGATACTTCACCTGTAGATGGTATTTAAAGCAATGAGGCTTGATGAGATCATTGAGGGAGTGAGTGTTGCCAGAGAAGAGAAGTCTAAGGACTAAGTTCTGGGAATGCCAACATTTAAAGGTAAAAGAAAAAAAAAAAAAAAAAAAAGAAAGAAAGAAAGAAAAGAGACTAAAACTAGAGAAGAATAAGGAAAGTCAGGAAAAGATGAAGGCTTTGAGGCCAGGTAAAGAAGTATTTATTTCAAGGACAGAATATGAACTATGTCAAATATTGTTATTAGGTCAAGTAAGATAAGGATTAGAACTTGGTAATGGATTTAACAGTGGGGAGGTCATTGGTGACTGTGTCAAGGGCAGTTTTTTTGTGACAGGCAGAGCAGGAGGAGGGTAATGTTACAAATGAGAAGTTTAACTTGAGACATCACATATTTTCTCAGAGTTTGAAATGGAAATGGAGAGCTGGGCTCCGCTCTAGTCAGTGTGACTTTCATACCTTCACAGTTGCCCATCTTATTTTAGTGATTCCAAGAGTAATGTGACAATTCAGCTTCCAGTTTGGGGAAGCATGTTTGTTTCTTCTTTTTCTGTTTAATTCAATTTATATACAATGAGAAAGTTCAGTGCTCAGTTTAGACTTTTGATGGCAACGTAAGGGAAGAAATTGGAATGACTGGAGATGCAAATGCGATTAGAGGTGGGTGGCAGGAGAAAGTTGAAGTTGATTCAACCAAATGGAATTTCCTTTAAAAAGTAAGGTCTTGGTGGGCATAATGGGCTTTTAGCTTAATCAGTAACTCTTGAAATTGATGTAGGCTGGTGATGGATAGAGCATAACAGAAGAGTTCAGTCATTCTAACAGCACCTGCAGAAATGTAAAACATGACTTATAGGACTCAAAATCTATGAATCACTTTTAAAATGTGATTTATTTTTGACCAGATAGCTCTGCAGTTCTTCAAACTCTGTCTCTCATGCACTCAGGGCTGTTTGGCAATAAGAAATAAGTGTAGTCTCCTGTTGCCATCTGCTCATTCCACATGTTCCTTTGAAACTGAACACTGGAACTTCCTTTAACCAAGCAGTCCTAAAGTGTCAGGCTCATTGAGAGTACAGTATATTTCTTAACCACCCAAATAAGAAAGTGTAATCTTGTCAGCTGCTTAAGTGTTCAGAAGGTTGTGTCCCTTCAGCTCTTAAATTCTGGAAACACTTTGCTATAAGGAAGCAGCTGAGTAGTTTCTTTAGTGTGTTTTTATGACCTAGCTGTTTCATTGTAGTATAATAAACAGAGTCTTCATTATCTGCTTCAGGTTTGTTTTCCAAGTCTTCAATCGATTGGTGGTAAATCCACCAGCACATACACACAAAAAAACAAAAACAAAAAGAACAACGGCAACAACAACAACAAAACATCATCTTAATGATCACATCCTCATCAAATCATACTGTGATCTTCACTTGGGTACACTCTTTTGACAAATGACATGGGAATGTTCTCTGAGAATTTGAATAAACCTTTATAAACTTCTTTCACGGCAGCTGTGGCAAATACATTTAGCTGTTTAGGGTTTAGTACTTGCTTCTCATATTCCCCATTGGTAGGTGGGTAGCTAAGGCCTATGCCAGTTCATGTGTGCCCATTCTCATGAGAGAAAATTTGAGTTTGTTTTTGTCTGCAAGTCACAGGGGGCCTGCCTGGGACACAAGAAGTACACAGACTGAGAACATAGTGTCTATCCTGTGAAAACGCCGTGTTGCTAGGATAGAAATATGTCTTGCTTTTGCATTTGAGAGCTAGACAAACAGGGTGGAGGAATTAACATTGATCTGATACTAGTTTGTATATAATCTTAACTGTTTTATAGCTTTTAGAAATCATGTGTGCTACTAATATTACATGGGATAGTGTGGAACAGGATGGTCTTATCAGAATATCGCCCCATAGGTCATTGATAGTTTCAAAAGGAAAAACAAAAACAGTAGCAGTGAAAATAATCTGGTACTCACCACCTGAATCAAATGGTCAAAGGGAACATTGTTGCTCATAGGACAATGTGATGTTATATGCTCCCTGAGGTGATGCAGTGTGAAGTGTACATCACCATTTATCGAGTATTCTTGCCAACAATGTTCGCTTGAGGCAAACGTTGTTAGATCCAATTTTGTTTGTAGTAAAAACAGGTGATGGAGGCACAGATTAAATGATATCATAAAAAACAATCAGAAAAATCTTCAGATGTGGAACATTCTACAAACAATTGTTTTTTTTTTTTTAAATTAGTATTAAAAAAATAAGGTGGGATTATTCTAGAACTAAAGAGACATAATAGCTTTTTTAGCCTGTTCAGGCTGCCATACAAAAGACCACAAACTGAGTGGCTTAAACAACAGCATTTTATTTTCCCACAGTTCTGGAGGCTAGAAGTGCCCCAGATCAAGGTCAGAAGGTTTATTTTCTGTGAGGGCTCTCTTCCTGGCTTGCAGATGGCTGCCCTCTCACCATGTCCTCACAGTGGTGGAGAGGGAGAGAGCTTTTGTATCTCTTCCCCTTCTTACAAGGACACCAGCCCTATCACAGTAGCGTCCTGCTCTTACGACCACATTTAACCTTTATCACCTTCTCACAGGCCTTACCTCCAAATACACAAATAAACTAGGGGTTAGGGCTTCAACATATGCATTTTGGGAGGACATATCATTCAGTCCATAACAGCAACCAAATGCAGTGCATAAAACTTTATTTTGTTTACAGATTTGCGGGGAAAACATTATAAAAAGCATTTTGTAGATTATTGAAGTAATTTCAATGTGGACTAGTTTGTAGATGCTATTAGAGAATGATTATGGTGTTGATAATAGTGAGTGTGATAATGGTATTGTGTTTATGAGGGAGAATGCCCTTATTTTTAAGTTCTGTCTTTAAAAGCATTTAGGGGTGAATCATCATGATATGTATATGTTACTTTCAAATGGTTCTACATACACATACATACACACAAAATACATACACATATAGATGCACAGCACAGACTTTTTAAAAGCACACACATATGCACAGCATATATACACCACATATATATACAGCATATATACATGCATATATATGCACAGCATATATACATGCATATATATGCACAGCATATATGTAGATATACCACATTGCCAAGGGAAATATGACAGGATATTATTTTTTGAGTGATTGTTATATTCTTCTTTGAACTTTTGTATATTTGAAATTTTCATAATAAAATTTGGGAGGAATCACAAAGAGAAAGGTGATTTCATTTAATAAGTTTTAAAGGCACATCAAATTAAAAAAAAAACCAACATGAAGCAACAAGGTTAAGTCTTTGGAATTTTTCTGAGGGCTTTCTAGGCCTTCACGCGTCTAGGTAGAAGAAAGCTGAGAAAACCGGAAGAAGATAATGGGGACAGTCTGCTGTACCAGAAAAAAGGAGAGTGTATTGCAAAAAGTCAGCAAAGTCACACTAGCAGTTATAGAATACATGTAAGATAACTGGACTTAGGAAGAATAGATATCAAAAATCGATTAATGTCAAAGCATCCTCTTTTCTCACTTCTCTTGTAAGGCATTGCTTGTCTCTGCAATATGGGAGAGCTCTGCCCTGGAGTGTCATTTTAGAAGGATTGTTGACCCCTTCCTGTAGTGGGAGATCTTGAGTGTCCTTAAATTACGTCTTTTTGAGGGCCCAGACTAGAGTACTTGAGGAAATGGAAGCACCAAGTTAAAGACCACAGATTTCAAAATGCTAATTTTAATGAGAGGGAGAGAGATTGTTAGGGTTGCAAGTAGAGGCCAGTGAAGGTATTTGGATAAAAATAAAAAATTGTAGACATGTTTGAAGGGCAAAGGTTAACTTATAAAATAGATTGTAATGGTAGATGGTGAGAACATAATTAAAGGAGGAAGATTTTTGCAGAGCTCAGGAGGATTTTTTTTAAGACATTTTTCCTCAAAAGTTAAATTTAAGTTGAGCGTGAAACCCTTAATACAGCCCTTGGCACATAGTGAGGGCTCAATAAATGCTAGTTATTGTTTTTCTCTGTTTATTCATTCCATAAATACATATTGACCAGTAGTAAAAGTCAGCGTTTTAGGTGCAGATATGCAGTTTACTTGATAATGCTTAGATAACAAGGGTGCTAGATTTACAGATTTTATCCTTGAGAAACATAGGCTGTACAAATGAATGAGTGTTATGCATCAAGCATTTGGAAGGTGTAGTGAAAATAGGAGTAGCAGGAGTAGTAAATCATGTGGCTTAGGACAGGGCACTCACAGTGGAAGGGAGCTAGCATTTGAAAAGATTATAGGCTAAAGATAAATACTTGTTAAAGTTAAATGTATTTTCAAAACCCCATGTGGTGTGCATATGTACAACTTTAAAACAAAATAACTTGGTGTGGCTGAGCACGGTGGCTCATGGCGGTAATCCCAGCACTTCGGGAGGCTGAGGCAGGTGGATTACCTAAGGTCAGGAGTTTGAAATCAGCCTGGCCAACATGGCAAAACCCCGTCTCTGCTAAAAATACAAAAATTAATTGCGACTAGCAGCGGGTGCCTGTAATCTCAGCTACCCAGGAGACTGAGGCAGGAGAATCCCTTGAATCTGGGAGGCAGAGGTTGCAGTGAGCCGAGATCGGACCACTGCACTCCAGCCTGGGTGACAAGAGTAAAACTCCATCTCAAAAAAAA
>NW_016809830.1:5540256-5586368 GCF_001698545.2 Rhinopithecus bieti | reverse complement strand
AAAAAAAAAAAAAAAAAAAAAGACCCAGGAATTTATCTTGAGAATTAGGAATTCTACTCAGCCCAGTCTCTTCTTCCTATTCTTCCTCTTAAAAGGCAGTCATTGATTTTTTTTGTTCGATATCATTCCAGAATTATTCAAAGTGTGTGTGTACCCACTGTATATTTTGGTGTTTGTTTTATTTCTCATATTGCAGTGTTCCATTATAAAGTTTTATCATAATTTATTTAACTAATCCCTTATTTGTGGACACTGAAGTTCTTTCCAGGTACCCTTTAAAAATTATAGACATTTTCAAACATATAAAAGTAGAAAGAACAGTATAATGCACACTCTTGTACTAAAAAGACCTTCAATACTTACTTTCACAGTTTGAGTTCCCTGGCGAGCAGAATCTGAGATGGAGACTCAGGCTTATTAGGGAGTACTCTTGGGATCAACACCTAGGGAAAGGAAATAGCTTTGGCCCCGGGTTAAAGTTTGGTTGTGATGAGTCTCGGAGGAGTCTCAGTTGACCCTGGGGGAAGTTCTGAAGATGGGATGACCCTTCAGAGATATCCTGAATTGTGAGGGGGTCTGGCCTTTATATTTCCATATTGATCTGTCACTGGATGTGAGCTGTCCCATGGGAAGGGTACAAGAGCTTGGATAAGCCATCTCTCTTGGGCTGAGGCAATCCTTAGTGGTGCTGATAACCTGAGCCTGTCTGCTGGGAACTCTCTCAGCAGTTGAGTCCTTCCTTCCCGAAGGAAGATTTGGGCACATAGCATCCATCATACCTGTGATACTATTTCATCTTCTTTTTTCTTTTTGAGGCACAGTTTCACTCTTATTGCCCAGGCTGGAGTGCAATGGTACGATCTCGGCTCACTGCAACCTCCACCTCCCAGGTTCAAGCGATTCACCTGCCTCAGCCTCCCTAGTAGCTGGGATTACAGGCATGTGCCACCATGTCGGGCTAGTTTTTTGTTTTTGATATAAATGGGGTTTCTCTGTGTTGGCCAGGCTGGTCTCAAACTCCCAACCTCAGGTGATCCGCCCACCTCAGCCTCCCAAAGTGCAGGAATTACAGGCATCAGCCACCATGCCCGGCCTCACCTTCATTCCTTCTAATGCCTCTTAGCCCGTATTCTCTTCCCTCTCCCAGAGCCACTGATCACAGACATCATATGATTTTATCTGTAAACACCGCAGTACCATTTATCTTCTAATGAGTACTATGTTTTGGCAAAATCTTGATTAACCAGAATGCCTGGATAATGAAGCTTTCTGATAAATGGAATCTTGTGGTAAATGAAGACAATATAGGATAGTGAAAAGTGTTTCATTAGGACCCAGGAGATCTGTGTTTGCCTTTGAGCTCTGAGATCAATTTGCTGTGTGATCTGGAGAGAGTTGCTAACAGACCTAAATATCCACCCAAATATAAAATCCCCAGGATGGTAAGCAGCTATACTCTCCATTCTAGATTGGGAAACCAGGCTATTTTTTTTTTTTTTTTTGGTCAATTCTAAAAGCCTTTCTTTTATAAATGCTTAAATATAAAAAATAAAAGCGAAACAGCAGGAGACAGAGCGCTATTTCATAAACTTTTAAAATGGCTTGGTTTGGCAAAAGCTCATTGCCTTTTTACCATTCACATAGAACAGTTTTTGTTGAGGTCTCTGGTATCATTTTATGAAAATACTTTCTGAGTTACAATTTTTTAGAGACCAGATTCCTCTTTAGCATCATTGCTCTCACTTTCCTTCCTCCGCCTCACTATTCTTCCCTCCTACCTCTTTCCTTACCACCCAGTTTGGAAAGCAGTAGTCTTCTTGCCTGTGGCCTTACGTATTTCACCAACCCCCATGACTTATTGTTCTTCCTCTGTAATATCTGCTATTTTTCTTTCAGTACTCTAATTTTAGCTAAGCTTCTTAGCACCCAGACTTCAGTAGCATCATTATTTGTTTTCTCCCTCTTTAGTTGTTTCTCTGTGTTAATCCAACCTTCATACTATCTCAAAAAATTTGAGCATGTTGCTTCTCTGTGTAGATATCTGCTTATTGGACCATTAAGTCTCTTTACAATGTGGCCCAACTGAAGATCAGTGTGGAACCTTGTATTTTCTCTCATCCCCAAACCTAGGGTTAATAAATTATGGTTAAGCATAGAATAATGTATCTTCCATGTTGGAATCTAAATTATCGATACTTCCCTAGGCATCAGTATTGTAATATTAATGCCCATCCTTTACTTAGAAAGCTTTCAGTATTTAAAACTGCTTTTTCTTTTCTTTTATCCTCAAAGTACCTTTGTGCGAAACTTGTAACAGAATCCATGTTGCGTCCTGATCACCTTGGTGTGTTGAATATCAAGTCTTATCTATTACATCTTTAAAGTAGCTCTCATGTTAGTATTATTAGTACTATTCTCACCACACATACCCTTCACCATTTGTTTATTAAAGATGTCCTATGTGGTAGATGCTGTGCTAAGCATCATTTTGTAGTGAGTACACAGAGTGTGCATCTTGTAACCAGGGAACTTGAAAGAGTAGTGGTGGAGAGTGCCGTTAACAGAGACGCCCCAGAAATAAGTAATGAGAGATTGTGATAAATTTAGGCACCACCATTTCTCTCCTGCAGAACTTCAATAGCCTCATTGGTCTTCAGGTCCTCAGTTTTATCCCTCTCTATTATATCACAGCTAGAGTGATCTTTCTGAAAAGCAATGTCAGATTTAAAACACTTTACCTGCTTCCCTTTGCTGTCAAATTAAAGTCCAAACTCTTGAAAATGTCTTACCAAGAAGCCCCTTGTGATCTGATGCGTGTTGGCAGTTGGTTGTTTTTTCACCATTCTGCCTTTTTACTCTAAATGTCAGCCCTACTATTTACTGTTCAGAAAGAGTTGAGATTATAATTATACCTCTGGCCCTTTGAACATGTGATTATACCTGAGCCTATTCCGGTTAATTCCTACTCATTCTAGTCATCATTTCTTCTAGGAATCCTTGGACCCACTGAAGTCTAGGTTAGGGAATCTGTCTTTTGTGTTTCCGTATGACTTGAGACTTCTCTCATGCTCTGTGGTAATTGTTTACATGTATGTAAGCCCCACTGGATAGTTGAACAGTCTATTTTATTAATTGTTGTAATACCTATACCTACCATGGTATTAACATGAACTGGAAACCTGAGAAATGCTGCTCTAAAATGTTTACTAATTATTAGGAGTTTGAAATTTTATTTGAAAGCCATTTTAGTTTTGGGATGGAAGTTGGTAGTATTATTTCTAATAAAGTAATACAGAGCTAAATTGTTGTATTTGCATTGCACAATTGCACAATTTGAATTGTGTTTGACAAGCATACACAGTAATACTTTTATACTTTGGCAGAAAGTCAATGAAAGGTATTAACCCGTTGGAAAGTCCAACCTTATTGAATATTAAGTGCTGGAAGAAACCTGTAGATGTATAAGCAGAATGTGAAGAAGTAGCAAAATCTGTGTGTGTGTTTTTTAAAAAATAATCTTTACTGAGCATCTGCCATGTGCTAGGTATGGTACTAGTTGCATTACATATATGGCCTCTTGATCTTTATGACATCTTTCTGAGAGGAGGAGAATATTGTTATCTGTCTTTTACAGATGGGGAAACTAAGACCTCTAGATAACTTTGTCAAGATCACATAGAAGGGCCAGGATTTGAATACAGGTCTTCTGATTGTAGGCCTACTGTTCTTTCAGGTATTATTTTTGTTGCTCTTGTTGACTGGAGTCCAGCATTTTTAAGTTATTTCTATACAGAGCTGAGAAATAGGTGAAATTAGGGGAAATAAAGCAATACCTGAAATTAATCAAAAGAGATGACTGAAATTTTATCTCTAAAACGCCTGTTTCCTTATGATTTGATTTGTTGACTTAGAAATGATTCAGTATTAATTTTAATAACTTGGTGAGAAAACTAAGCCTCAGAAATGAGTATCATCAAAGACTGCATAATCAGTGACAAAGTGAGAAGTAGAATCTAGAACTACTGATATTTATTGACTCCAGAGCTTTATCTTTTAAACATTTCAATTGAATAAACAGTCTCTAAATGTAACTTAAGCCAGATTTTGGTACAAACATAAATGAAAACTCAATGTTCCTAGTATTATTTTGTTTTTAGAAGCATCTAGTCTAAGAACATATCAATTTGTAAGATCATGTTGAAATTTGAAAGCATATGCCCTCAATGTATTAGTTGCAAAATCTGAATATATTATATATATTTTGGAGAAATAGTAAGGTAATTTTATTTTAGAGTTTCTATTAATACCATAACAGAGTATTCTAGTCATTTGTTCAATCACTTTTGCTTTTGGCATTTTCCATAAAAATAGAATTTTTTTTATCCCAATAAATCCTGTCCTGTGACTTGCTTACTTCACTTAATATAAAGCTTTTTGGAACGTATTTAACTTTTTTGCTGCAATAGGTGATAATGTTGGCAACGTTAAACATGGATTATTAACTAACACATAGACTGGTTGAATGGTGATGACTGAAAAACTGCATGCTCTGGATTTACATTGCCCTTTTTTCTCCTTGAAAAACTTCCTTGTGTTGGTAGTTTAGTGTGTCTTGGCTCATCCGTTATTCATTTTAAAGAAATTCAAACTTAGATTCCTGTGATCTACCTGATTAAATGGTTAGGTCCTGGCTAATTTGCCCATTTTTGTTTTGTTTTGTTTTGTTTTGTTTTTGTTTTGATCCACTGCTTAGAATTAGGTTTATGTGGTTGCCAATTCGCTGGTAGTCTTTCCTAGAAGCTTTGATTGTCATATACTGTTCTATCATCATAAGCCATGTTATCCTCTATTTCACATTATTTCATTAGTGCTTCTGGTGGCTTTTCTAAAGTTTCATTTTTATTAGGTTTTTAAGGTATTAGAAAAAAATGTTTTGGGGCATTTAGTACCCTATATTCCGTAGTCCTGAGTCTGTTTACATTCTCTTTACGCCAGGGAGTATGTACTGAGTACGAGTTGCCAAGCAGCTAGAGAAATGGTGTTCTTTCCAGATCTCAGCACGTTGTATTCCATGTTTAGTACTTATTTACTTGAGATAAATCTTTGGTGATATAATTTATTATTTTATTTTATTTTTGAGACGAAGTGTTGCTCTGCCACCAGGCTGGAGTGCAGTGGCACGATCTCAGTTCACTGCAACCTCTGCCTCTGGGGTTCAATCGATTCTCCTGCCTTAACCTCCCAAGTAGCTGGGACTACAGGTGCCTACCACCACGCCCGGCTAATTTTTGTATTTTTAGCGGAGATGGGGTTTCACCATGTTGGCCAGGATGGTTTCAATTTCTTGACCTCATGATCCACCTGCCCCAGCCTCCCAAAGTACTGGGATTACAGGCGTGAGCCACCATGCCCAGCTAGTGATATAAGTTAAAACTGAGTGTTGTCACCATGGAAAATTAACTCCTTCCATATTCTCTTTTTTGAGAAAGTCATCATTGAATATATCATTCAGCCAGGAATATGATATTCCAAATTTATTAAAATTGGTTCTGTGCTTCTTTTCTTTTCTTTTCTAGTTTTTTTTTTTTTTTTTTTTTGGAGACAGGGTCTCACTCTGTTACCCAGGCTGGAGTGCAGTGGCACAATCTTGGCACACTGTAGCCTCCACCTCCTGGTCTCAGATGAGACTTCTACCTCAGCCTCCCAAGTAACTGGGACTACAGGAGTGCACCACCACGCCTGGCTAATTTTTGTATTTTTTGTAGAGATGGCTGGTCTTGAACTCCAGAGCTCAAGCAATCCACCTGTCTCTACCTCCCCTCCTGCTTGGATTACAGGTGTGCACCACCAAACCCAGCCTAGTTTTATTTTCTAATGTCAAATAGGAATATGGAAATAATTGTTAGTGTCATGGTAGTTTATGAAACTGTCATGACACAAATAGGGTTTTACTAACAAGAAGTGGACTTCTGATATTTTCTTTAAATGTATACCCCTTGTAGCAAAAGAGATGAAGTTTTTGGGGAAGCAAAGTGTTGAAAATTATTGCTTCTAACAACAAAAAAAGATATAATATAGATTGTTTTTAGTAAGCATTCCAGTGTCATTCAGTTTTTTACTTGCCTCATTTTATTTCTTTAATTAATTATTTTATTATTATTATTATTATTATTATTATTATTGTTATTATTATTTTTGAGACAGAATCTCACTCTGTTGCCCAGGCTGGAGTGCAGTGGCATGATCTTGGCTCACTGCAACCTCTACCTCCTGAGTTCAAGCGATTCTCCTGCCTCAGCCTTCCAAGTAGCTGGGATTTCAGGCATGTGCCACCATGCCTGGCTAATTTGTGTATTTTTTACTAGAAATGGGGTTTCACCAAGTTGGCCAGTCTGATCTTGTACTCTTGACCTCAAGTGATCTGCCGACCTTGGTCTCCCAAGGTGCTGGGATTACAGATGTGAGCCACTGCACCTGGCCATTGCCTCATTTTATCTTTAATGATTATACCTTTTGATTGGCCATCTCTCAGGCTATAGGTGACCTCTAGTATCTAATGAGATCTATCAGAGTCCTCTCTTCTATGCAACTTTCTTTGACTATTCCAGTCTTCTTTTTCTAACTTCTCTGAACTCCTGTTATCTAGGTCTTTAACCACAGTTTTTAACCCCTAAATATTGTTTTGCCAATTAGATTTTAATTTTGTTGTATTAAGGAATACTTCCTCAAATGTGCTCTCCTGCAAGAAACTCCAGTATGCTCTGGTTAATTGATTAGTATCTCAAATTTAAATCCCTTCACCAGAAACTACATTTTTTTCTTTAATGGAGAAATGAGTTTACAAAGACATTCTTTTCTTCCCTCAAGGTTCAGAGTTTACAACAAAAGACATTCATGACCTTCAGGCATAACAGGTTTGGAGTAAATGTGGTTGAATGGGTTTCTCACTGAGCAAATTTTTTTTTTTTTTTTTTTTTTTTTGAGACAAAGCTTCATACTTGTTGCCCAGGCTGGAGTGCAATGGTGCAATCTTGGCTCACTGCAACTTCTTCCTTCCGGGTTCAAGCCTCCCAAATAGCTGGGATTACAGGCACCCGCCACCATGCCCTGGCTAATTTTTGTATTTTTAGTAGAGATGGGGTTTCACCATGTTGGCCAGGCTGGTCTTGAACTCCTGACTCAGGTGATCCACCCACCCTGGCCTCCCAAAGTGCTGGGATTACAGGCGTGAACCACTGTGCCTGGCCCTGAACAAAGTTTTGAAAATGTTTAGCACAGTGTGAAACAGGACTGAGTTTTTCTTTGGCCTTGGTATTTATTACGGTTTTGGAGACCTCATTTGTCATCAGTAGCCTAGCAGATTAAGAAAGACCACAGGTTCTGAAGTCAGGCCGCCTGGGTTCTGATCTGGGCTCCATCACTTGTCACTTTGTGCCTCGGTGTCTTTGTCTATGAAAAAGGAATGATAATAGTGTTTACCTACTGATTTGTTGTAAGGATTAGTTGAGTTTATATATGTACTTATATTTATACACACACATACAATGTTCAGAAAAATTTTCGGGACTTGAAAAGTTCTTCATAATTATTTTCTGGTGGTAGTGGTACAGTACAGTCTGTGTGTACCAGACTTTCTGAGAACAGTTTGACCTGTCTTTTTTAATGGAGGCATACAGCTTGGGATCTGAAGGTCAGGATTTGTATTTGAGTTTTATGACTTGCTAGTTCCGTGTCCTAGGGCAGGTCATGTTTATGCCTCAGTTTCTAGTCGGCCAACCTCAAAAGGCTGTTTTGAGAATCAAAATGGAATAGTATACATAAAAGTGCTTTGTAAACTGTGAAGTCCTAGGTAAATATGAGGTATTGAAGTCATTGGCCTTTCATTAGTAAATTTTAAAAACTGCAAATGCCTGGGGTAAAGACCTGTTTGTTATTATTTTGTTGTTTCTTTCTTTTCGCAGGTGTTGATTGTATATTATTTTGTAAGCACCTGAATCTAGAGTTATGACAAACTAGTTATTTTTTGAAAATAATAAATATTTAAGTAGCTGCAATTTACTCCCAGAAATATATGATAATTTTCAAATTGTTGGTTTTATAACAAAAATATATAACATGTTTTTGAGAGAAATGTTGTAATATCTGACAATTTTTGTAACATTTTCAGGTTTGAAAACACAATGGCAGGAAACAGCCTTGTTCTACCCATTGTTCTTTGGGGCCGAAAAGCGCCCACACATTGCATCTCAGCTGTGCTTTTAACAGATGATGGGGCCACAATCGTAACAGGATGCCACGATGGACAAATATGTCTCTGGGATCTTTCAGTAGAACTGGAAGTGAGTATTTGAAATGCCTGTTGTACATTTTAGATATAAAAATCTACTTATTAGAAGATAATATAGTCCCTGAATGATGCTTTTGGGCCCACAATAGATTTTTCTGAAAAATGTGTTTTGACTAAAACTAGTAGAATACAGATTCATTATTTACACTATTCATCAGAGTTGCCTTCTGAGGACTTTTGGCCGTTTTTCAATTGTAATATCTACCCCAAGTGACTTACTGTTTGTTACATTTAAGATTTTTCAAATGATTATGACCCATACTGAAGGAGGTTTTCCAAAGAGGTTTTAGAAAATTTAAAACGCTTAAACCTTCTATGGTAAATGCTTTGAAGAGGGCAGAACTTTTTACAAAGTATAGGTTTTGTTGTATTGATTTTTGAAATGACTGTGCCTTTATTGTCATTCCTTGCGACTATGGAGTGCTTAGCATGCTCTGCTTCCAGGGCTCTCAGTGGACACAGCTAGGGAAATAGGAGTTGGGGACACACACACACACGTTCACACTGATACATCTAATTCCAACATAGCACCACAACATTTATCCCACTTTTCTCCTTTCCATATTTGTAACTCCTTTCTCTGACAACTCTTTCCAGGAATTTGTTGTCAAGGGAAAAAGAGAAAATGGAGTGGTAACTGGTATGGAATGTGGGGTCAAGAAAGGTGATTTTTTAAATTAATTTTTTGGATAATAGCCTTTTTGGGATATAATTCACATACTACACAATTAATCTGTTTCAAATGCACATTTTGATGTTTTTTAGTATGTTCATAAAGTTGTGCAGCCATTACCAAGGTCAATTTTAGAACATTTTCATCACTTCCAAAACAAACCCTGTACCCTTTAAATGTCCCTCCTGGGCCAGGCATGCTCACACCTGTAATCCCAGCACTTTTGGAGGCTGAGGTGGATAGATTGCTTGAGTCCAGGAGTTTTTGAGACCAGCCCTGGGCAACATGGTGAAACCCCATCTCTACTGAAAACACAAAAAACTAGCCGGGCGTGGTGACGCATACCTGTAGTCTCAGCTACTCCAGAGGCTGAGGTGGAAAAATCACCTGAGCCCGGGAGGTCAAGGCTACTTACACCACTGCACTCCAGCCTGGCCAATGGGAGTGAGACCCTGTCTCTAAAAAAAAAAAAATGACTTATAATACTCATTCTCCCTAGACCACCACTAATCTACTTTCTGTCACTAATGTCGTGTTTATTCTGGACATTTAATATAAATGGAATCATATAACTATAACGTGTTTTTTTATGACTGGCTTTTATCATGTAGCTTAATGTTTTCAAGGTTCACCCACATCGTAGCATGTGTCAGTACTTCATTTCTTTTTATGGCCAAATGATTTTTCATGTTATAAGTATACCAGACTTGATTTGTTCATTTGTCAGTGGATGAACATTTGGATTGTTTCTATTTTTGGCCCTTATGAGTAATGCTTCTATGAGTATTACACATTTATGTATGAGTGTTTGTGTGGACACATGTTTTCAGTGCACTTAGGTAAACACCCGAGCGTGGAATTGTGGGATCATATGGTAGGTAACTCTATGTTTAACTGGTTATTTAAGGAACTGCCAGACTGTTTTCCAAAGTAACTGCATCATTTTCCATTCCCATCAGCAGTGCATGAAGGTTCCAGGTTTTCCACATCCTTGTCAATCAATAGCTGTTATCTTTTTGATTCTAGCCCTAAATTTGTGTGTGAAGTGGTATCTCGTGGTTTTGGTTTGAATTTGCCTGATGGCTAATGAGATGTTGAGCTTCTTTTCATGTTCTCATTGGCCATTTGTAGCTCTTCTCTGGCAAACCATCTATTCAGAATCTTTGCCCATTAGAAAAATTTTTAACTTAAAATTATTTCCTTTGCCCATTTTAAAATTGAGTTATTTGTCTTTTATTATTGAATCATAAAATTCTTCATATATTCT
Source organism: Rhinopithecus bieti (assembly GCF_001698545.2). Classification (NCBI taxonomy): domain Eukaryota; kingdom Metazoa; phylum Chordata; class Mammalia; order Primates; family Cercopithecidae; genus Rhinopithecus; species Rhinopithecus bieti. The sequence goes on along the minus strand of NW_016809830.1, from coordinate 5,576,081 downwards.
AGATACAAATTCCTTAACAGATGTAAGATTTACAGTTATTTTCTCCCATTTTATCCATTGTTTTTTCACTTTCTTGATTGTGTTCTTTGAAGCACAAAATATTTTAAGTTTGATAAAGTTCAGTTTATCTCTTTTCCTTTGTTTGCCTATGTTTTGTTGTCATATCTAAGAAACCATTGCTAAATCTAAGGTCATGAAGATTTATCCCTGTGTTTTTTTCTAAGAATTTTATATACTAGTTTTACCTCTTACATTTAGGTCTTCGATCCATATTAGTTAATTTTTCTGTTAATTAACTAATATACTAATTCTGTTAGTTAACTAATTAATTAATATTAGTTAATTAGTTAATTTCTTGACTTCATTCTTTTGCGTGTGGCTATCAAATTATCCTAGCACTATATGTCAGAAGGACTACTTATTCTCCATTGAATGCTATTGGACTCTTAAGAAAAATCAATTGACCATAAATGTCATGGGTTTCTATCTGGACTCTCAATTCTATTTTATGGTTCTGTGTGTGTGTTCTTGTCCATATCCTCTAGATGTCTGTACTCAATGTCCTAATTACTGTTGTTTTATATGCCCACTGTCTTAATTACTATTTTATATTAAGTTTTGAAATCCAGATATGTGAGTCCTCCAGTATTGCTCTTCTTTTTCAAGATTGTTTCGGTGAGATCCCGTGAATTCCCATATGAATTTTAGAATCAGCTTGTCAATTTCTACGAAGAAGTCAGTTGGGGCTTTACTAGGGAATGTGTTGACTCAGCAGGTCAGTTTGGAGAGTATTGCTGTTTTAACAATATCCGGTTTTGCTGACCCGCGAACATTGAATGCATTTCGTTTATTTAGATCTTTAGTTTTTTTACAGCGATATTTTGTAGTTTTCAGAATATAAGGTTTGTATTACTTTTATTAAATTTATTTCAAATAATTTTATTTTTTGAATCTATTAGATATAGAATTGTTCAATTTATTTTCTTTTCAGATTTTTCATTGCTGGTGTATAGAAATACATTTGAGTTTGTTTGTTCATCTTGTATCTTATAACCTTATTGGACTAATTACTTCTAATAGTTTTTAGTAGATCCTTTAGGAATTTCTGCATACAAGATAATGTCATTCTTGAATAGAGATAGTTCTACTTTTTGCTTTCCAGTTGGGATGCCTTTTATTTCATTTTTTTTTGGCCTAACATTCCTGGATGGCACCTCCATAACAATGTTGAATAGAAGTGGCAAGAGTGAACATCCTTGTTTCATTCCTAATCTTAGCAGAGGGAAAACATCTAGTCTTTCACTGACATCCTTTTCTTTCTGACTGAAGTACTCCCTTTAGCATTTCTTGTAGGATAGGTCTAGGACTGATGAAATCCCTCAGCTTTTGTTTGTCTAGAAAGTCTTTATTTCTCTTTCATGCTTGAGGGATATTTTTTGCTGGATTTACTATTCTTTCCTTTGGTACTTTAAATATGTCATGCCACTCTCCTCTGGCCTGTAAGATTTCCACTGAAAAGTCTGGTTCCAGACATGTTGGAGCTCCATTGTTTGTTTGTTTTAAGACAGAGTCTTTCTCTGTTGCCCAGGCTGAAGTGCAGTGGTGTGATCTCAACTTACTGAAACCTCTGCCTCCTGGGTTCCAGCAATTCCTGTGCCTCAGCCTCCCAAGTAGCTGGCACTACAGATGTGTGCCACCACACCTGGCTAATTTTTGTATTTTTAGTAGAGATGAGGTTTTGCCATTTTGTCCAGGCTAGTCTCAAACTCCTGGCCTCAAGTGATTCATCGACCTCAGGCCTCGCAGAGTTCTGGGATTTTCGGCATGAGCCACTGTGCCTGGCCCAGTGTATGTTGTGTTTTTTCTCTTGTTGCTTTAAGGATTCTTTCTTTATCCTTGACCTCTGGGAGTTTGATTATTAAATACCGTGAGGTAGTCATCTTTGGGTTAAATTTGCTTGATGTTCTATAAGTACTTGGATATTTATATCTTTCTCTAGATTTGGGAATTCTTTGTTATTATTCCTTTGTGTAAACTTTCTACCCCATCTCCTTCTCTGCCTCCTCTTTATGACCAGTAACTCATAGATTTGCCCTTTTAAAGCTATTTTTCTAGATCCTGTAGGCATGCTTCATTCCTTTTTAGTCTTTTTTCTTTTGTTTCCTATGTGTGTTTTCAAATAGGCCGTCTTCAAGCTATTTCTTTTCTCTGCTTGATCAATTCTGCTATTAAAAGACTCTGATGTGGCTGGGCGTAGTGGCTCACTCCTGTAATTCCAGCACTTTGGGAGGCCGAGGCAGGTGGATCACAAGGTCAGGAGATTGAGACTATCCTGGCTAACATGGTGAAACCCCATCTCTACTAAAAATACAAAACATTAGCCAGGCATGGCAGTGTGCGCCTGTAGTCCCAGCTACTTGGGAGGCTGAGGCAGGAGAATGGCATGAACCCAGGAGGCGGAGCTTGCAGTGAGCCGAGAATGCACCACTGCACTCTAGCCTGGGCGACAGAGCGAGACTCCATCTCAAAAAAAAGACTCTGATATATTCTTCAGTATGCCAATTGCATTTTCAGCTTCAGAATTTCTGCCAGATTCTTTTTTATTATTTCAATCTCTTTCTTAAATTTATCTGATAGAACTCTGAATTCTTTCTCTGTGTTATCTTGAATTTCTTTGAGTTTTCTCAAAACAGAATTCAAACCCTATTTTGAATTATCTGTCTGAACGGTCACATATTTGTTTCTCCAGGATTGGTCCCTGTTGTCTTATTTCATTCATTTGATGAGATCATGTTTTCCTGGATTGTCTTGACATTTACTGATGTTTGTCTTGTCTCGCCATGGAAGAATTAAGTATTTATTGTATTCTTCACTGTCTGGACTTGTTTGTACCTGTCCTTCTTGGGACGGCTTTCCAGATATTCGAAAGGACATGGGTGTTGTGTTCTAAGCTGTATCTGCTTTAGGGGAGCCCCACGCCCAGTAACACAGTGGGGTTTTTTTTTCTTTTTTCTTTTTTTTTGAGATGGAGCCTCATTCTGTCACCCAGGCTGGAGTGCAGTGGAGCAATCTCGGCTCACTGCAACCTTTGCCTCCAGGGTTCAAGTGATCCTCCTGCCTTAGCCTCCTGAGTAGCTGGGAATACAGGCGCCTACCACCACGCCCGGCTAATTTTTGTATTTTTAGTAGAGATGAGGTTTCACCATGTTGGTCAGGCTGGTCTTGAACTCCTGACCTCATGATCTGCCCGCCTCAGCCTCACAAAGTGCTGGGATCACAGACGTGAGCCACTGCGCCCAGCAGCATTGTGGTTCTTGCAGACTCGTAGAGATACCGCCTTGATGGTCTTGGACAAGATTTGGGACAATTCCCTGGCTTACCAGGCAGAGGGTGTTCTCTTTTCATCCTTTCCCACAAACAAATGGAGTCTTTCTCTCTGTTTTGAACCACTTGGACCAGGGGGTGGAATGACACAAGCACCCCTGTGGCCACCTTCACTAGTACTGTGCTGGGTCAGCCCTGAAGCCAGCATAGCACTGGGTTTTGCTTAAGGCCTGTTGTAACCACTCCCGACTACTGCCTATGTTTGTTTAAGGCCCTGGGTCTCTACAGTCAGCCAGTAGTGAAGCCAGCCAGGCCTGTGTCCTTCTTTTCAGGGCTAGAAGTTCTCCCAGGTAGCTCCAGCAGTGCGGTGCAAGAGCCAGAGGCTAGAATAAAAAACCTTAGCAGTCTACCTACTCTTCTATTGCACTGTGGCTAAGCTGGCACCCAAATAAGAGGTTAATTTTTAAGTTTGGTACTTAAACTAGCATATTTTTGCATTTCTAGATTAATCCTCGAGCACTTTTGTTTGGTCATACAGCGTCAATCACTTGTTTGTCGAAAGCTTGTGCTTCCAGTGACAAACAGTATATTGTGAGTGCGTCTGAAAGTGGGTAAGTATTTTCTCATTTGCCTGTTTTTCTCGTGAGTCTTTATAACTAGCACTGTAATAACTAATTATAAAAGAAAAACAAGTATTTTTTTTCTTTTAGAATATCTCCTAAATAAATGCTTTTTATTGTCTAAAGGTAGATATTGAAAATCTGATTTTAGGGATGTAAATTTTACCTGTGTTAATGATTTTATAATACTTGATTGTAATTTATGATTATGTACTTCGGTTTGCTTTTGAGGAACTCAGAATACTATGAGAGTTAAAGCGCGATCATTCATCTTCATATTGTTTTTACTGAGTTACCAGACAACTTTGAGATTTCCTTTTAAAAACCTGAATGATGCTAGACTAGCATAATTTTGAAGGTGATGCCATGAAAAGTTCATGAAATTATATGGATATGTATTAATACACTAACATAACTATTTGTGTTCCGAAGTCTCAGAATGCAGCTCGCCTTAGAGAGGCAGATCATTGCACAGTAATTGTAGGGCCCAATGTTATTAAATGTTTAAAAGATTTTAAAAGTTTTAAAACATTTTTTGGTGCTTAGAAAATTATATGTATTTACACAATATGCTATTGAAGAAAGTTGGGGAACTTGAAGAGAATTATATAAGAAATTGTTGCTATGTGTGGTGGCTCACTCCTATAATCCTAATACTTTGGGAGGCTGAGATGGGCGGATCACTTGAGCGCAGAAGTTTGAGACCAGCCTGAGCAACATGTCAAAACCCTGTCTCTACAAGAAATACAAGAACTAGCCGGGCACGATGGTGTGCACCTGTAGTCTGAGCTACGCAGGAGGCTGAGGTGATAGGATCACCTGAGCCCAGGAGATTGAGGCTATAGTGAGCTGTGATTGTGCCACTGCACTCCAGCCTAGGTGACACAGTGAGACCCTGTCTCAAAAAAGCAAAACAAAACAGAAATTGTTCTCCCCACTGAAGAGAACCTTATATAATTCGTTGGAATAAAAAGAAGCAGCATAAGCTAAAAATATAATAGCTGTTGGTGAATTAAAGAATAATTTCTCAGGTCCGGCGCGGTGGGCTCACAGCCGTAATCCAGCAACTTTGGGAGGCCGCAGACGGGCGGATCAACGAGGTCAGCGAGCATCGAGACCATCCTGAGGGGCAAACACGGGCTGAAACCCCCGCTCTCTGTACTAAAAAATACAAAAACTAGCCGGGGAGTTTGCGGCGCTTGCCTGTAGCTCCCAGCGTACTTGGGAGGCTGACGGCAGGGAGAATGGCCGTAACCCGGGCAGGCGGGCTTCGCAGCCTGGAGCTGAGATCCGGCAACTGCACTCCAGCCTCGCGGCGACAGAGCCGAGACTCCGTCTCAAAAAAAAAAAAAAAAAAAAAAAAAAATCAAAAAACTAGCCGAGCAGTGGCGGGCCGCCTGTAGACCCATGGCTACTCGCGGGAGGCCTGAGGCAGGAGAATGGCCGGAAACCCCGGGAGCCCGAGCTTGCCCAGTGAGCCCTAGATCCGGCACTGCCCACTCCAGGACCCGCCCCGACAGAGCACAGACTCCGTCTCAAAAAAAAAAATAAATAAAAAATAATTCTCATTAGAATGTATATTCTAAATTGAATGTTCTTTGAAAATTGTTCTTCTATAATACCATGTGAGATACAGAAAGTGGTATCTTAAAGAAAACCCTAATAATATCAGGATCATTGCATTTTATTAATTTTTTTCTGTTAAATATATTTCTTCAATGGACAAGGCATGCTGACATTTCTAATTTTCAATGTTATATCTGTCAATCTTATATCTAGTTTTTTTGTATGCATTCAATAAAATTACAATAAATACAGCATGAAAACTGGAAGCTTGTATTTTATTTGTAAAAGTTTGGAATTCACTTGACTTTAACTTTTGTTTTTTGCAGTTTGAAATTCTCTAGCTACCTGGATGACAAATATAAAATCTCAGTAGTTTAAATTAGAAGTTTATTTCTTGTTTTTGTCACTTGTCCCTCAAGTGTCACTTGAGGCCTCTACTCTGCTTCACTGTTATCCTTACTTTGAGGTTCAGAGTGAGGGAGCAACCTCTGTGTGAAGCAGCCAGTCTCTGGAACAGAGCTCTGGAAAGCCTTGCATTGGTTCTGGCCAGAACTACTTACAAGAGTTCGCTAACCACAGGGGAACCAGGAAATGCAGTCTTATTATGGGCCTAGAAAGGATGTGGAATGTGGTGGGGGGTGGGCAGTTTGGAAGGGGTGTTGGGAGGGTGGGAGGGAGGACTGGAAATTTTGATGAATGCCAGTAGTGACTGTATGCTACTTTTTCTGAAATATATTAGTTTTAATGGAAGATTAATTTTAAATCACTGTGACAAAGTTGAATGGTGCTTTAAAAAGTCACATTCAAACTGACCATTATTTTGTTTTATAGAGAGATGTGCCTCTGGGATGTAAGTGATGGCAGATGTATTGAATTTACAAAATTAGCTTGCACACATACTGGCATACAGGTTAGTATCTATTTCTGTGACTCTAAGCACAAACTATTATAAGTCTATAATTTTAAAATAATTTTAAAACATTAAGCCTATGTTTTTATATGAAATGGTGGGTAGTAGTAATAGGACAAGTCAACTAGAATTGAAGTGGTAAAAGTATTCCTCATAAGATGGTACCGTTGGGAAGGGTAAGAAAGGAGAGGAGACTAATTTGGAAAGATAAAGGGCAAGCAAATTGCTGCTGCTTCTGCTGTTCTGGGCTACCTTGGTTACCTAAGTGAGAGCCCCTTCACTATTTGGGAAAATGCTCTTGGTCCTAAATAATGGAATTCTTCCTGGCAAAAGCCTTTGTGATTCCATTTGTGATGGACACAAATTGACCTACTTTTTGGACCGTATCTTTTTTATTGCTCATGCAGTTGGTCCTTGAATATGTATTTTGAAAACTTTCCAACTCTCCAGAAGACATGACTGTTTCATATGCCTGTCTTAATATGTATAGTGTTACACAGGAATTTGTAGTTTCTGATTTACATTCCTGGTATTTGGTTTTACTTTTTCATAGCTGCCTAATTCTCTGTACTTCAGTTTACTAATTGTTTACTGTGTTGAGTGTTGGGAAAATTATGAATTATATTAAAAATATGATCAATTATTTCAATGGGAAAGGAAGAGAAGGTAACTCACATTTATTGAGCAGATACGGTGTAGGCATTTCTTGTATTGTGTTTGATTTAGTCCTTCTGACACCCTTACATATTAAATAGGAGTATGCCATTTTATGTATAAGGAAGCTGAGGCCCTGATTATGTTTGAACATCAATCATCCTTCTAAATTGTATTTGCATAACTAGTAATTATAAGCCTATATTTCCCTATTTCTACTAATTTAAAATTCATGTTATTTTTGTGACCCACCTGAGTTTCCCTTTTGATGTGATTTGTAAAGCTGATTTTATTCAGGTGTTTTATTAATTTATTCAACAGTTCTGTTTTAGATGCTAGAGGGGATAAAACAATTATCATGAATTCTGTTTCAAAATAGTTCAAAAGGAGGATAAGATGTTAGGAAAGTAATTTTGTTAGCTATTTAAAATATTAATAGAACTTAATATATGTGTGTGCACACACACCCATATAATACATACCATTTGGTAAATATCTAAAATTCTTACTGAAGAAGTTGAGCTTTAGGAGAATATTGTAATAACCTTGATGAATGCATATTAATCAAGTATATAAATTAAAGGAAAACACTCAGAAATCTTTTTCCTTTTGACATGAATGTAGTTCTACCAGTTCTCTGTTGGGAATCAGCGAGAAGGAAGGCTTTTATGCCATGGACATTACCCTGAAATCCTTGTTGTGGATTCTACCAGCCTTGAAGTATTATACTCCTTAGTATCAAAGATATCACCAGACTGGATTAGCTCCATGAGTATTATTCGATCCCACCGAACACAAGGTCAGTGTATTATGCCTGTTAGGAGCTTTAGCACCATGACTTAATGTTTAGTTTGCTGTAACATTCTACAATTTATTGTAAATTCATACTTTGGGATATATTCTTCTATTTAAGAAATAACTACACCAATAATTTATGGTCTGTTTCCTCCTTCATAAAGAAATCTTTGATTGAATGAAGGCTTAATTGTTGGCTTATCTCCATTCCATGATGTATAGATCACCAGCTTTTGCGTGATATCTGAAGTGGAGGAAGAATATCTTAACTTTTGGGGGTATAGTTTTACCTTTGAGAGGAACTGTAGTTTTACCTGTATATTTCTGGAGCCTGGTTCTGTCACTTGCTTACGAGGCATAGGAGATGTTTCCATTTCAAATGGAGATAGTGAAAAAGGAGAGATTATACACAGTTAAATTTAATGAAAGTACCTGGAAGGGGCTGATATGTACTTGATGCTCAGTAAATATTATTATCTTTTCTTCATTTTTGTTGAAACCTCTCAATAACAACCATGAGAGCAAAAGTAAAGTTGTCAGGAAAAGAGCAGTAGTTAATTCAGAACATTGAATGTCTACTCTTGTAAGCCTTTTAAGGAGCATTCTTTTCCTTTCAAATGGCTTCATAGTTATGTACTTCCTATAGAGGCTGGTCAGTAACCACCACCACTACCACCAGTATCACCAGCACCATCACCATGAGGACTTTTATTTACTGTGTGTTTACAGTACCAAGCAGACTGCTAAACATTTACATATGATCAATTCTCACAATAGCGGGGTAGGTACTGTTAATATTCATCGTATAGATGGGGAGAATGATGAGGGTTAGGGTGATGGCGTCTTTGTTAAAGGACCCTGGAGTAGTTACTTTAACCACTATTACACTGTGTCCCATTAGTGAATTGCCTTCAACTTTATAGGAGCTTTCCATTTGTAACCTCTTAGGGTTGGAAAATCAGCACATAGCTTTTTATTCAGTAGTCATTCAGCAAATATTTATTGAATGCCTACAGTCTTCCAGGTGCAAGGAATTGAAATATTAATACTTAAGGGAGTCAAATTCTAGTAAAGGACAATGATATATAAACAAATAATAGTTTAGAGTACAAAGTGTGCAAGATGGAAAAATAGTATGGAGAGGATGGCTGATTGTGAGGCTGATTGAGGGCAGTAGACAACTGTCCAGATCAGATGAAGTCTGATCTAGGATTTGGAAGATGAGGAAGAGTTTAGCAGACATACGATCAGGATGTTTCTGGCAGAGTCATAGTCTGTAGGTACAAAAGCATTAAAATTATGATAGGTGTATGTATGAAACTATAGATTATCTTTTTCTGGGGCAAGAAGCATGAGGAAAGGAATGGCAGGATATGAGGCTGGCAGAGCTGGCAGGAGACGGGTCTTGAAATCCCTGTGTATCAGCTAGGGAATTCACCTTGTGGATCATGGGTTGGCAAACTTGTATGTAAAGGGCCAGATATGAAATATTTTAGGCTCTGCAGGCCATATGGTCCATGTTTCAACGACTCAACTCTGCTAGTGTAGCACAAAAGCAGCCACAGGCAATACATTAGTGAATGAACCTGGCTGTGTTCCGATAAAATTTTATTTACCAAAACAGTCAGTGGGCTGGAGTTGACTCATGAGCTGTAGCTTGCAGGCTCTCACTGTAGGTGATGGGCAGTCTCTGAAGGGACTTATGCTTTAAACTTCAAAGATGGGAGCAAATTAGGAGATTAGTAGCCCAGCTGAGAGTGGTGCAGGCCTGCACTGAAGTGGACTGTGGGAAGAGTGGATGCACTGGCTTCATTTCCTGCTGCTGCTCTTCAGAGTGTTGGTTCTGAAGTTTGTTAATAGATATTAGTCAAAAAGGTGGGATCTCTGGTCAAATATATTTGGGAGATGTTTGGTAAAATAAAATTGAGCAGTCTTCTTTAATGTGAACCTTCTCAGAGAGGTTTTTTATGCATATTAGATAATTACTGCTTTATTCCTAAACATAACAGTGAGAATGAGATTCGCGTTATTTTTCCAGGCAAAAGGGAACTAATCATTCATATATTTGTCTCTAATATTAGTTACAATGAATCCTTTATTTAAAAAGGATCTATATTTGTGACCAAGCAGTTTGCATATTTAAAATTTTTATACTCCTTCTGTATATGTATACACTGTAGTCTGAACAGAATAGAATGTAACTTCAATGAATTCATTCCAATGCCTTACAGTGCCTAGAGAACTATGTGATATTGATAAGGTTTTTATTTAAAGATAACAATTTTTTAAATAACAGTAATAACTCAAATTTATTGAGAATTTAGTATGTGCTGAATGTTTTCCCTTGGTGTGTCTTAATTTTTATAACAACCCATTAGGATAGGTACTGTTGTTACTCATTTATATTTGATTCCAGATAAGAAAATTGAATTTAAGATAGTTTGTTATCTAAAAGTTCATTGGTTAATTAGTGAAGAAAAATGTGATTTTGCTTTTAACATTCCTCTCCCTCACTCTGGAGCCCACATTGACTGCTTTCCAATGCTCATCCTCTCAAAATTCCTGTACGTGACCCTGGTGCTGTCACTGGTCCTTACCCGAAGCTTAGGAACTTAGATTTTATATCATATTTTTCTCTTGATCACACTCTGTGGAGGATGTAATGTGCAATGAAATATCTGGAAGGTGGCAAGGGATGTGGGAAAGGGGGAGAAATTAGTGCCTTGAAGAAATAAAGTGCCTGAGCTCATCTGTGATAAAGCATTAAAAGTTGTGAATTTCAAAGTGTAAAAGTTCATTGTTAACATAGTAATCAAGAACATTTGAAATTATTAAAAACTTGATTAGAAATAAATTCTATTAGCTAGAAATAATTTTCCTTGAATTTTAAGTTGTTGGCCATCTTTATTAACTAGCGTTTCAAAACCTGGTTTCTGTTTCATGAAATAGAGAATTGTGTTTTTCTAATTGTAAAACATGCTATTGTTTAATTTCATTCAAGCAAAACATCTTAATATGTAGAAAGAAAGCATGTTATGTTCGTAACCTGGGCTGCCTTTTTGTCCCTTCTCATCTTAGAGGACACGGTGGTAGCACTCTCAGTGACTGGCATCCTGAAGGTCTGGATCGTTACCTCGGAAATAAGTGACTTGCAGGTTAGAAAAGGAAACTGGAGTGATTTCTCTGTTTTATTCTCTGTAGTTCAAAATTTTAGTAATGATATGCCCCTTCCATTTTTTTTTTTAAGGGGAAGGAAAAGCTATTATTTTTTGATAATTTTCTTACAGGCAGAGTATGGAAGATTCCCTAGTATGCCATGGGAGTGAATTTTTTATTCACTTTTAATGGTAACATCTGCTCTATCATGGATATAAAATAGAGAAACATATTGCACAGGATAAGATGAGGTGAAACATAAAAGAGGTGGGGTTCTTCTCAACTGTTTAAATTGACTCAAAGGAAAAAAAATAAAGCAAATTGCCACAAAAAATATACAAAGCCATTTTTATCATCTACTTCAGTTCTTTGGGCTTGAATTCCTTGTTCTTTTTTTATCAGTGAGAAAAATCAAGTTCCCTACTCTCTTCAGCTAGGGAATTTTTAGGCATGGAATTCAGGAGAAGATAGAGGAATTGATTAGATCTTTTTTAAAGCACATATAGCTGCAAAAATTAAGATTAAGGCAGACTTTATCATCTGTCATTACTAGAGCGATGATACTCTGAATCTCATCGGAATTGAAATCTCAGGGGATTTTGTAGCAACAGTATTTGTGCCTAGCTCCTTTTAAGGTGGATCTTTGCTGCTTTTTACTGCCTTGGCGCTTACCTGAGGGGCCAAAATGATGAACATATGAAGCGATGCCTTTATTTCATTTTGTTGCCTTTATCGTTGAGTGATAATTTTAATTGACAATCAAGCTATTCCTAAAGTTTTACAAATCTTTCTCTTTTCAGGATACGGAACCAATATTTGAGGAGGAATCCAAACCCATTTATTGTCAGAATTGCCAAAGCATCTCTTTTTGTGCATTTACACAAAGGTCACTTTTGGTTGTGTGTTCCAAATATTGGAGGGTAAGATAATTATATAAATCAGAAGCTGTATTTTTATCCTTCAAGACTTTGGTTTATCAGATTTCCAAGATTTCCAAAGAACCCTAAAGAAGTACTTGGTGCTAGCGTATTTTAGCCATTTTAGAATTCATGTCTGCTTTTGATATCACATTTTGAGAAGTTGGGACTTGGCTATATATAGTTGTCTTTTTTTGTTTGTGTTTATGGAATGATTCAGTTAGAGACTATATTTCATTGTCTTTATTTATCCTTTTTGCTACTGTTTTAGTCACTATCTTATCAGTACAGCATAAGCAGTGGTAGGGAGTTTTCTACAGGTTGGACGTTTCTTTGTAGGGTGTTATTAAAGCTAATAGTCAATATTTTCCCTGGCTTCTTGTAGTTGGAAAGTCTTCTCATATCACTTCAGAGCTAATGATGGAAGACATATATTACTTCCACACTGCCAGACTTTAATGTTTCCATAATAGAAAAATAGCATGTTTTGGACACTTGCTCTGTGACTAGCACTTCTTTCAAAGCTTGCCATGTATTATTTCTTTTAGTCCTTACAACTCTCAGAGCTTAGGTGGATTAGCTATTTAATTCTGAAAAACAAATCATTCCAAAAGTTATTAGTTTAAAACAACAAACATGCTTTATCACCCAGGTTCTTGTTTTGTTTTGGTGTTTTAAAGAGATGTGGTCTCATTCTGTAGCCCAGTCTGGAATGCAATGGCACAATCATAGCTCGCTACAGCCTTGAACTCCTGGCCTCAAAGGATCCTCCCACCTCAGCCTCCTGAGTAGCTAGGACTAAAGGCACACATTACCAAGCCTGGCTAATTTTAGAATTTTTTTGTAGAGATGGGCTCTCACCCTATTGCCCAGGCTGGTCTTGAACTCCTGGGCTCAGGCAATCCTCCTGCCTGAGCCCCACAAACTGCTGGGATTATAGGCATGAGCCACCATGCCTGGCTACATTTTGTTCTTTAAAAACAGTCACAACATGCAGCCTACACTCAGGGAAGAGGATTACCCATGGGTGTGAATACCAGGGTTTGGGATCACTGGGACCCTGTTAGAGGCTGCTTACCGCATGAGGACTTGTTACTTTCCCCATTTTGCAGATGAGGCAACTGAGACAGTGAGGGGACGAATAACTTGACAAAGGTTATATAAATGGTAGCGGAGTTGCTGAGTTATAATCAGGTATCTGACTGCAGCAGCTGCTCTCATTACTACTATGCTATACTGTCTCACAATTCAAACCTGGAATGGGCTGGTTTCCTGAGCTTTGAACACAAGGGGATGGGCCATATAGTGAAAGGAATGACTAGGGAAGCAGCATCTTAACCTTATCATTGTCACTTACTATATCAGAATAAAATTAGGAAAAGCTAGCCGCTGCTTGCTTAGAGTAGGTTTTATGGGTTTCTTCCTTTGTCCTAAAATTTAAAACACATGCAAATAGTAATAAAGAAAAACAGGCTGGGCATGGTGGCTCACGCCTGTAATCCCAGCACTTCAGGAGACCCGAGGCAGGCAGATCACGAGGTCAGGAGTTTGAGACCAGCCTGGCCAACATGGTGAAACCTCGTTTCTACTAAAAATACAGAAAACAATTAACAATGCATGGTGACGCGCACCTGTAATCTCAGCTACTCGGGAGGCTGAGGCAGGAGAATTGCTTGAGCCTGGGAGGCAGAGGTTGCAGTGAGCCGGGATTGCGGCACTGCACTCCAACCTGGGTGACAGAGCAAGACTCTGTCTTGGGGGGAGAAAAAAAGGGCAAGAGGACACAGTGAAAAATGTCTCTCTTCCCCCGCTGGAACTTCCCTTTCCCTTCCAGGTAGAGTATCTAGTACCAGTTTCATTTGTGTCCATTATAAACATTTTATAATTATGTGAGAACAGCTTTTTCTTTCTTAAAATGCATACATAAGAGTAAAAAGACAACTCACGTCGTCAGAGAAGATAATTACAATATACATAGATGAGGAATTGTCCAGTATTTATTAAAAAACGACTCCTGCACATCAAGAAGAAAACTACAGAAAACTCAGCAGGAAATTGTACAAAAATATTTTACAAAAGATGAAAGCCAGATAGCCAGTAAATGTATGGAAAGTTGCTTAACTTCACTAATCATCATAGTAAGACAATACTGAGATAGCACTACAACCCACCAAAGTGGCTTTTTAAGATACTTATTATCATGAAGAAGTTTACAATTGGGCTTACCATAAGCTGAGATTAAAATAAAATCTTTCATTTTCTCCTAATTTTTATATGGTTTTATTTTTTATTTTTTTTTATTTTTTATTTTTGGTCTGTTTGTTTTGAGAGGTCTTGCTGTTGCCTAGGCTGGAGTGTAATGGTGCAATCTCGGCACACTGTAACCTCCGCCTCCCAGGTTCAAGGGATTCTCCTGCCTCAGCCTCCCAAATAGCTGGAATCACAGGCAGGCGCCACCACGCCTGACCAATTCTTGTATTTCTAGTAGAGAGGGGTTTCACTATATTGGCCAGGCTGGTCTTGAACTCCTGGCATCAAGTGATCAGCTTGCCTTGGCCTCCCAAAGTGCTGGGATTATAGGCATGAGCCACCGCGCCAGCCCTATATGGTTTTGGTTACATACTTTTGAATCTTTAATCTGGAATTTATTTTGTATATATTGTGAGATGTAGATCCAGTTTTATTTTTATTCCAGATGGACTGCCCCCCAGTACCTGATGCCATTTGTTGAATAATTCATTCGTCTGTTGTCCCTTGATAATATACTATATTCCATTATTGGAATCTGTTTTCAGACTTCTGGATTTGTCTGCCCATTCATGAATTAATACTGTATTGTTTTAATTTTTATAGTTTTATGATTTGCTTTAACAGATAATAGGGCTGGAGGACTAGTTTCCCTTCATTATTCTTGGAGTTTTCTTGGCTATAATTGTAGTGCTAATGTTACACGCTGATAAATACTGTAAGAAATCATGGTAAATGCAGCTAGGATGTGTTCTAACTTCAAGGCTCCACACGAGCAACTTCATTGTTTTCTTTAAAGAAAAGTAAAATAAAACTTCTGAGCTATTGGGGAATGAGGAATTACTCATTCCTCCTGGGAACATTTTCTAACAACATTTAATGTACTTTTTTCAGATATTGAAAGTGATAGAAAGAATAATTCTGCTAGAAATTGTAAGAGCAGAGCTTTTAGTTCTAACACTATCACTTACTGGTCATAAGACTTTGAGCAATTGATCAAATCCTTATTTGTGTCCGTTTCTTATCTGTAAACTGGAATAGTAACACCTGCGATGATTCTCAGGGCATTTGAGATAATAATTGTAAAGGTACTTTGTAAACTTTGCAGTGAGTGCCTTGCAGATGTAAAGCCCTATAAGGTTAGTAACCTTTATTGTGGGTGAAATTATAGGGATTTGAATTTTATATGTGAAAATTATTACACAGTAAAATTGAGCCTGTTAACTATAGTATTTTAGAACGTTGATGAAATAATGTAAAACAAAGTAATTCCCTTATAATAATGTTATTCTCATGCCAGAGTTTATTGTTACAAATGTTGTTACTGGGCCAGGCAAGGTGGCTCAGGCCTATAATCCCAGCACTTTGGGAGGCCAAGGTGGGAGGATCGCTTGAGCCCAGGAGTTTGAGACCAGCCTGGGCAACATGGTGAGACCCTGTCTCTACAAAAAATAAAAAATAAAAAAGTTAGCAGGGCATGGTGACATGCTCTTGTAGTTCCAGCTATTCGAGAGGCTGAGGTGGGAGAATCACTTGAGCCCAGGAGTTTGAGGTTGCAGTGAGCTCTCATTGTGCCACTGCACTTCGGCCTGGGTGGCAGAGCAAGACCTTGTCTCAAAAAAAAAAAAAAAAAAAGAGAAATGCTGTTCCTAGACATAGAAATAAAACGGGACTCAAGCCTGCATGTTTGAGGTTGATTTCCTATTATTTGCAATTTTTTAATGGAATACTTTCTCTAGATAGAAAGTCTGAGGATAACTGTTCCTGTAGGGAGAGCGCCCTTGTTCCACTTGTCACAGTGTGTTCCCTGTCCACAGGGAGCTTACCCATAACTAGGGGCCTAGTTGTGTTTTCCCTATTGAAGGTGACCTTTCCCAGGGCTTAATGACAAACTGTCTTTATCTGATGCAGCAAACTGAGTTTTCTAAATATATTTCCAGGCTTTTTTTTTTTTTTAAACTTGAAATGTCACTGGATCTTACTTATTATAGTATCATGGAGTAGATTGTAAATTTCTTTCTTCCTTGCAGGTGTTCGATGCTGGAGACTATTCCTTGTTGTGTTCAGGTCCTAGTGAAAATGGACAGACATGGACTGGCGGGGACTTTGTCTCAGCAGATAAAGTCATCATTTGGACAGAAAATGGGCAAAGTTATATTTACAAACTACCTGCCAGGTATGCAGTAAGTAATAAATTAGGACTCATCAAAAGTAAAAGATTCAGAATTTAGGGTACAACCTGAACTTAAGAAAATGTAATAGTGTAAATATTTAACTTTGATGAAACACTTCAGAACTTCTTAAGTTCTATTTTAATTCCAATTTAACTTCTAAGCGCAAAATTAGTTGGATTTTATTTGAAGGATAATATTTTATAACTTTAATTATTTAATTTAATNATTCCTTGTTGTGTTCAGGTCCTAGTGAAAATGGACAGACATGGACTGGCGGGGACTTTGTCTCAGCAGATAAAGTCATCATTTGGACAGAAAATGGGCAAAGTTATATTTACAAACTACCTGCCAGGTATGCAGTAAGTAATAAATTAGGACTCATCAAAAGTAAAAGATTCAGAATTTAGGGTACAACCTGAACTTAAGAAAATGTAATAGTGTAAATATTTAACTTTGATGAAACACTTCAGAACTTCTTAAGTTCTATTTTTAATTCCAATTTAACTTCTAAGCGCAAAAATTAGTTGGATTTTTATTTGAAGGATAATATTTTTATAACTTTAATTATTTAATTTAATGCCTGCACTAAATTAACTGTCATTTAAAAAGCCCCTTTTTGTCCAATACCAAAAAACCTTGACATATGGAATTATAAAATATTTAATGTCAGTATTTTAATTGAATATTGCATTTTGTCCATTTTCAGTTGCCTTCCAGCCAGTGATTCATTCCGCAGTGATGTGGGGAAAGCAGTTGAAAATTTGATTCCTCCTGTACAACATAACCTCTTGGATCGAAAAGATAAAGAGGTAAAATTCTTGAGGTATCATTTATAATTGAAAGTTACATTGAAAACTTTTACAACTGTATTTATTGTTGTCTTTTGACAGGTTTAAAAAATTTGATACAATTCAAAGCACTGTGTTAGATGTAAGACATTTTGAGATGATCAGTTATAAGGACATTTCAAAATCTGCTTATTTAAAATACATACTATGCCTATGAAATAACGTTCGTTTTTCTAAGAGTACAAGTGATCTTATGCTAATTGCATATTGAAATTGACTTTTTGATGAAGTTCATATTGATGGTGTAAATTATTTTATATACTATCATGCAATTATAAACAGTGACAGATATAATTTTAGAAGAGCACACATAATTATGTACTAATGCTGAGTAATACTAGTTCCTTAGTTGAACAAGGCATTGCAGTGCCTCCACCAAATCATGTAGCAGTTTAGATCATTAGAAACTAGAAGTGAAGAATAAAACATTTTTTCTCTATAAAAAGAAAAGTTTATTGTCATTTCTGAAAATGTGCTTAATATCCACTTAATGTTGAAGTAACAGCACTTAGTACTGGGTTTTCAATTCTATATTGAGCAGTAAGGAGGAAGCTTTGGCTTTGAAAGTAGAGGTTTTTTTTTTTTTTTTTTTTTAATTGATGTTCTAGGTTTCCATGGCTTTATCATTCTGAACATTACGTCTCACATTTGTATGACAGGATGGCTAGGGGAAGGGAATTGTTCTTTCCATGAATATTTTGAATATTTAGATTTTATGCATCTCTGTACAATTAAGATCATCTATAGCCTGACCTTTATTCAAACTTCTCCTTACTGCTCTTCAACCTAGATAGTCACTTCCAATTGACCTAAGGAATAATGATTTATATAAAAAAAAATAAGCAAAATAAAACAAAAAAACATATCATTTTCTTTAAATATCAACTCCCTAATACATTTTAAATTAAATACATATATTTTGTAGTGTGTTGAAATGTAGAATATCGGTTATTACAGCTGCTGTAGCAATTTTCCTTTTAAATGTATAGTTTATCAATTAAAATTTCAGTCTGGGCAACATATATCTCTAAAAAAAAAAAAAAAAAAAAGAAAAGAAAAAAAGTAGCATGGTGTGGTGGTACATGCCTGTAGTCCCAGCTACTTGGGAGGCTGAAGTGGGAGGATCCCTGGGCCTGGGAGGTGGAGGCTGCAGTGAGCTGTGATCGTGCCGTGGCACTCCAGCCTGAGAAACATGGCGAGACCCTGTCTCAAAAGCAAAAAAAATTCAGTAAGTCAAACAATTGGTTATGCTTAATATGTATAGTTTCCATTGGCTAATGCTTTTAGCTGTTAATTACTGTATTTGATAACCAGTATTTGAATATAGTAATTAGACTGTTAACTATAATTGTCAAAACTGAAGTCAAATTTATTATTGATTTTCAGGCTAAGATTCTGTTCTTTAATTTTCCAGTATTTGTGAAGTAACCCTCTGAATTTTAGTAGAAGTCCACCATGATATTTAGTATTTTCAGATAGTACTTCATTGAAGGCACAAAATCTTAAGCTGAAAATAAAAGTACACATAAGACCCTAATGAGTGGTTTTTGTTCCTGGTAGTTGATGGCTAACATAGACTAGTTTCAAATTGATTATGAAAATATGAGCAAGTAAAAAATGATACTCTGTTAGTTGAAAAATACACTGATTTTAACAATGGGGTCCTCTAATTGCACAAGCTTGATAGTTCAGTTTTGTTAGTTTTGTTCAGTTTTTTTTTTTTTTTAGATGGAGTTGCCCTTTTTCTCTCAGGCTGGAGTGCGGTGATGCGATCTCGGCTCACTGCAACCTCCGCTTCCTAGGTTCAAGTGGTTCTCCTGCCTCAGCCTCCAAAGTAGCTGGGATTACAGGCTCACACCACCACTGCCAGCAATTTTTGTATTTTTAATAGAGACAGGGTTTCACCATGTTGGCCAGGCTGGTCTTGAACTTTGGCCTCAAGTGATCTGTCTGCCGCGGCCTCCCAAAGTGCTGGGAATACAGGTGTGAGCCACTGTGGCCAGCCTACTTTTTGTGTTTTTGAGGCAAGGTCTTTCTCTGTCATGCGGGCTGGAGTGCAGTAGCGAAATGATAGTACACTGTAGCTTCAAACTCCTGGGCTCAAGTGATGCCCCCATCACAGCCTCCTGAATACCTGGAGCTATGAGCCTGTGCCACCACACTGGGCAAATTTTTTTTTTTTTTTTTTTTTTTTTTTTTCTTCTGTAGAGACAGGATTTTGCTTTGTTGCCCAGGGCCGGTCTCTGACTGCTGGCCTCAAGCGATCTTCCCTCTCATTGTTGGGATTACAAGCATGAGCCACTGTGCCCTAATTTTGTTGCTATTCTTAATGATTAATCAGGAGTGGGCAAAAAAAGCTAGGATTAGTGAGTTCTCTCATCTTGACCTCTTAAGTGAAGACTTTTCTTTTTAGTAAAGAAAACATAGCTCTGTGTTAATTAATAATAGGCAGTTAAATTGCATTATTGTGGCTAAACATGAGTTATTATAAAGTGGAGAAATGTAGCATAAATACTAATTTTAGACAAAGGCTGTAAATGCTGTTTTTGTTTCATTCAATGTGTATGTTATACTAGATTAAATATTAGTTGACATGTATGTTAATGCTATAGAAATACTTTAAAATATTGTTGAATAATCATGCTATATACACTTTTTCAACTTGGCTACTGGGACAAATTACCTAACGCCTTTGTTTGAAAAGCATTAATGTGTGAAATATTTTGATTAAAAATACAGCTAAAGATATTCAAATACTTTTTTTGGCAGTTGCTAATTTGTCCTCCTGTTACTCGGTTCTTCTATGGATGCAGAGAATATTTCCATAAACTATTAATTCAGGGTGATTCTTCTGGGAGGTTGAATATTTGGAACATATCAGACACAGCTGATAAACAGGAAAGAGAAGAAGGTAATAGTAAATCCTGTATAACAATTTCTTAATTAATTTAATATCTTAAATACTACTGAATAACACATTCATAATGTACATATATCATTTTCTTTGATTACTGGATCAATCAACATTATTTTAATGTTTTAAATTTTTTTTAACATGCATAAATGTTTTTCTTTTATACAAAACCAAACCTTTACAGGGCTGGCAATGACAACTTCTGTTAGTTTGCAAGAGGCATTTGATAAACTGAATCCTTGTCCTGCTGGAATTATAGATCAACTGAGTGTGATTCCCAATAGCAATGAACCTCTTAAAGTAACTGCAAGTGTGTACATACCAGCACATGGAAGACTTGTTTGTGGCCGTGAAGATGGAAGCATAGTTATTGTACCTGCCACACAGACGGCCATAGTGCAGCTGTTGCAAGGGGAACACATGCTCAGAAGAGGTATACCAAAGCACTCTCTATGTCTAAAGTGTTTTGACAGCTTTTACCCTGATAGTGAAAATGTCTCTATTCTTTGTTTTTAAATAAACACAATGAATCAGTGTAGTTAGTTGCTGGGGTGCTATGTAGTTGGTAGAGTTTAATGTATAGATACAATATTCATGGACTGTTATTGGAATTAATACAATGTAATGACTATAAATAAAGTATCCAATTTTATCTCTTTGATATATGTTAATAGTTTCATCTCTTAGTTATCTCTATGGATTACTAAATAATTACTATATTACCAGTAATTCTGAAAATCTTCCATAACAGTACCATCCAGTAGAACTCTTTTTTTTTTTTTTCCAAGAAAGAGTCTCACTGTGTTGCCCAGACTGGAGTGCAGTGGTATGATCTCGGCTTACTGCAGCCTCTGTCTCCTAAGTTCAAGCAGTTCTCCTGCACAGCCTCCCAAGTAGCTGGGATTACAGGCATACGCCGCCACACCCAGCTAACTTTTGTATTTTTTGTAGGGACAGAGTTTCACTATGTTGGCCAGGCTGGTCTCGAACTCCTGACCTCAAGTGATCTGCCTTTGCCTCCCAACAGCCAGTGGAAATCTAATGTCAACCATATATATAACCATACCTGTAATTTCCTAATACCTATGTTAAAAAATAAAATGAAACAGGTGAAATTGACTATATTTTATATAACCCAACATAGTAAAAACTATTTTCATTTTAACTTCTAATCAATATGAAGGTTGTTGATGAAATATTTTACATTTTTTATATCAACACTTCAAAATCTCATAACTAGTTTAAATTCACAGCACATAGGAATCTGGATTACCCCCATTTCAAGTGCTCACATGGCTTGTGGATACCGAATTAGGGTTTTAGAAGATAAAATTGGAAGCCTTTGCTGTGATATAATTTATAGCTATTCTAAACATTCATGTTTACTTTTACTTACTGAAACTTGGTAGGCCTTTAATTTTCCCATTTTAAATCCAAACCCTCATTCACAGGTTGGCCACCTCACAGAACACTCCGTGGTCATCGGAACAAAGTCACATGTTTGCTATATCCTCATCAGGTCTCAGCTCGGTATGATCAAAGATACCTGATATCTGGAGGTGTGGATTTTTCGGTCATAATTTGGGACATATTTTCTGGAGAAATGAAACACATCTTCTGTGTTCATGGTGGTGAGATTACTCAACTTCTAGTTCCACCTGAAAACTGTAGTGTAAGTTGATTTATATAAAAAAATATTTCACTATGGTACAGCCAAGTTACATTACTATCAGGAATGTAAATGGAATCTAGACTAACTTAAAGGAAATGTGACAAGAGAATTAAGAAAACCGTTTCAATTTTAAAACTAAAATAATAGTAACATTTAGGCAAAGTTACGGTCATTAACTATTGGGGCACATAGAAACAGAAGATGGACATAGTGTTTTTTCCTGTTACTAGCTTCGAAATGGTCTGGCTTCTTTCTGAAACACAGCAGCAGTTGAGAAAATCTTTGTTGAATGAAGTTTCAATTTTATGTTTTAAAATAATTTAAGTATGTCTGAAGACATTGTACAATCTCATTATTTTTGGGTCCATCTGAGCAAAGACAATGAATGTATATGTTGGTAAAGGCAAAATACTTATCAATAGAGTTCATTTAAATAAAAAATTGTTGTAACAAGGGAGACAAAGCCTGACAGTCACTGATTATGATTTTGGAAAATTTCATCATAACTTTGTGGAACCAGATTGCTTTCTTAGTGATGCATTTTAAGTTAGGCCATGATGTCATATAAATAGAAATATGAGATTTTAGGAAGGCTTAGGACTGATAACAGTACTTCTTTTTACTGTTTATTAATCGTGGGACTTATTCATGTGATTAGTCATCTTTGTGTGCATAATCACTATCTCCCAACACTCACACATTTGTGTGCACATGTAGACACATTGTCTTGTAGACATGTCATGCTTATCATAATTCATTCACTGTCATCAGCTCTGCTATTACTGAAATTGAAAACAGTCTTAACTGGTGTGTCTGCTGCAGTATCTACAAGATGTCTCATATCAAAATGCACAAAATTTTTCTTGGCCTTTCTGCTTGCTTATTAATCTTCCTGATAATTTATTTTATCAGCCATATTCTGCCAGTGCTAGATTTTGTTTGATTTGATATTGGTGGCTTTGTAAGAAATCCTGGTACCAATGTTTCTCATTATTTTCCTGGCAGCTTTGCAAATTTACCTCCTTAATTGTTCTCTTTCTTCTTTTTTATTCCTTTCTTCCAATTAGGTTGTTAATTTCTTATTTACTGTGAAAAATTGCCATGTATTTATTTAACCAATTTTATGTCCTATTTTGGTGAAATAGATATTATTGTAATTACATTAATAAATTAAGGTATTGTTACAACCTCTCTCCTAAACTTCATTTTTTAGTAGTTATGTCCTATGGTGAAACATGAAAGTTTTCTTCTCTGAATGCACATTTGGTGAAATATCTAATTTTCAATGCAAAATTGATTATTTAGATAATTCTATACCAGTTTAGAACAACCATTTCTGTTTTGATTGATTTTGTGTGTGTGAGAGAGAATAAAATATTTAAAATAATAGAATATTAGATAGAATAAGATATAGTTTTTCTTTAAATTACAAATGTGACTAGAAGTTTGGAGTGGCTTACACAAGGTCATGTTCTCTGTTTGAATATGTTAATTATACGTTTTAACTTATATATTTCCTTGTGTTTTTTAAACAAATTTCTTTTAAAAAATTTCAAGTGGGTATTTAATATAATGAGATGTTTTGACTATTTGTATTTAAAATAAAATGTAGTAAATAAAATACTAATAGACATCTATGCAACTAAATGGAGACAGGGCTCCCTACTAGACTTGGGCAAGCCAAAAGCAGTAGTTGGCCTGGAGAATATGAGGAAAAGTGATCTGGACAGGGAAGTCTAGCACTTGAAAAATAATGTATTTGCAATTTGTAATTTAGTTATTACATGCTTAACAATAGAAATTTTCTTGGGCGGGAGGATGGAGAGGATTGGGAAAAATAACTAGTGGGTACTGGGCTTAGTACTTGCATGATGCAGTAATCTGTACAACAGACCCCCATGACACAAATTTACCTATGTAACAAACCTGTGCATGCACCCCTGAACTTAAAATGAAAGTTAAATTTCAAAAAATTGAAATTTTAAAAAGAAAAAAGAAATTTTAAAATTCTTATTCAAAAGTACTGACAAAGATACTTGCTTTTAGCTATGTGATAAATAAATAAATAAATAAATAATGACTAGCTAGTTAATAACCTGTTCAGTTAGCTGGTTAGGTGGTTTTATGCACATCAGCAAGTATGTTTAAAGATCAAAGGGCCTAACTGCTTAATAAAAAGCAAAGAGTTTGATGTTTGCTAAATGTTTAGAAAATGTGTGGCTGAGATTAGAGTTTGCTACATCATATACTGATTCTAATGCTTGAATAGTCCCTCTCATAAATTGACCCAGTGTCCTGTTCTTTTAGCAGAATGTATTTTATTTTGTTTAAAAGTTTTGATTGGGCAATAGTAGTTGAAATAGTTGATCAGCTATTTGTAGTTGAAAGATTATAAATATTTACCAAAAGTAATGATTAGAGATAAAAGCTGAAAAGTTTGTCATCTGTTTTGTTTATTAGAATAGTTTTGGGTTTTATCTTAGGTAAATTCAGATAGAAGCTGAGTTTTGACTTCTTGTAATTATTTGTTCAGGAAAGATATTCTAAAACCGAGAAATGTCAGTTGTGTGTAAAAATTGCTTTAACTGTGAATAAGAATGTACAAGGCTGATGAGATTCTCCTTTCTTACTTTATAGTCACATTTCATGTTTCCTAAAATGTACAAAGTTGTTAAGAAAAAGTACTCAACAAAATAATTCATTATTTGTCTCCTAACTTAGGTGGCTAGTAAACAAAAAATGAAAAACTGTCTGCTAGGTAGAACAGATGCTGCAGCTGGAAGTTGGAGATGAGCTCTGAAGACAGACTCCAGACCTCCTTTCCCAACTCCACATACATGTCAGTAGACAAATAACATGTACTTACTTTTCTGCTGTCTGGGTGTTTGTCATCCTTTCGTTCCCTACTCCTTCATTTTTGAGCTTTTAAAAATACCTTTTTATCTAAAAGTCTTTCCAAATTCTTACTATAGATTACCATTAATTTAGTGCCAGACTTAAGTGGTTTTGTATGCTTTATTTTAATGAACTCTTTTCTGTTCTTTTGTCAGTGGGACTTTTAATTACTTAAAAAAATTGGCCTACTCAAAGATGACAAATATTGCCTAAATATGGTATTATGTAGAGTACCTAAATTGAATAGATTTTCCTTTTATTTTGTGTTAAAGGATTTTGTTTTCATTTTTTAAAGATATTGTTTATTTTTCATTTTCTTTCTCTTTTGAGATGGAGCCTTGCTCTGTTGCCAGGCTGGAGTGCAGTGTCACGATCTCGGCTCAACGCAACCTCCACCTCCCGGGTTCAAGCGATTCTCCTGCCTCAGGCTCCCGTGTAGCTGGGACTACAGGCATGTGCCACCATGCCCAGCTAATTTTTGTATTTTTTGTAGAGATGGGGTTTCACCACGTTGGCCAGGATGGTCTCGATCTCTCAACCTCGTGATCTGCCCGCCTCAGCCTTTCAAAGTGCTGGGATTATAGGCATGAGCCACTGCGCCTGGCCAATATTGTTTCTTAAAAAAGCAAAAGTTCATTTAGGAAAAGATCTTTGAAATTCAGTATTGATTCATTGAATAGTCTGGTTAACTGATATTTAGCTTTTACCTGATATGGATTATTTTAAAGAATTAAAATGTAAGAAAACTAAAAAATCTGAAGGTACCCTTTAAGATATAAAACATTGAAATAATTCAGGATTGTGTTGTTATGAAGGGTTATTGAGAACAGTTGAGGAAGTAATGTGTTTAAATGTTCCAAGAAATATAAGCTTACATTTTAGAAGTAGGATAAGGCAAGTATTTAAGCCTGGTACAGGTGGACTATAAATCACAAATGTTTTGGTGAATGATGGCAGGGGCATATTATAGGTACCCAGAGAAACAAGCAGCTTTGGTAAACTACTTGAAAAGACCTGAGAGGTTTGACTACATACTGACTTCTTGAGAGGTGTTGGAATCTGTGGTTTTGAGGTTTCTAATATTAGGTTATTTGACATTTCTATTTTTTTAAAAGTATATAATGTAAAGGTTCAGTTTCTTGATAAAACAAACTGCTATATCATTTGTTTGAAATAAAGCTGTTCACAGTATAGAAATTATATGACAGATATAAAGTCCTGTACCATTTTATCTTTCCAAGTTATGTTTATTGTTTTAAATGAGTGATTTTCTCATAATTTATTGCTATTCAGATGTGACAGTTCTTACAAATTTTAATAGGATTCAAATTTAAAGTGGAGCCTTTATGTTATTATTAAATTGTATTGCCACTTCAAATATTAGATATAGGAGATGTATTAGAAACACTTTTTTGAAAACAGCTTAAATTTAAACTGGGCTATTAAATTTTCATCTGTACTTGGACTATTTACTATGGTACCTTAAAAATATTTCATAAATAGATAGTTATGCATGTAATGTAAAATGCAAAAGGTATAAAAATTACTAAGGAAGCGCAAGTCTCCCTTTCTCTCCTGTTCTCCAGCTTTTTGGTTCCCTTAACCTTGAGTGCAACGTCTTATTAATCCTTCAGATATTTTCTGTATTACAATGTTTTAATGCTTCAGAACTATAGAATATTGGCTTAATTTTATTCTGACAACTACAAAATTTACGCAACATAGCGTGGTTAGAGATAGAATGATTTTCAGATCTGAGTAGCTGTGAGAGGTAGACTTGGGTGAATTAGCAAAATCTGAAGTCTAGGATAGGGGAGGCCAAGAGTGTACCAGTTGCCTGGGGAATCTGAAGAGAGCTGGTGAAAGGGAAGGCAGATATTTTTAACGCCTTTGGAGTGATGCGGCAGAAAACTTCCTCCAAGGCTCCATCGTTAGAATTATGTAGTTATAGATGAGATGATCTGACATCTTCCCTTCCACCTCCCTCCCAGTTTATTTTACCTTTCCCTGTTACTTATCGTTCTCCTTTTATTATAGATTTTAGCATTAAGGAGTCTACTGTCCAAGACCCAGGAATTTTTCTTTTGTTTCCACATAGGTTACTCGTAGAGAAAGAAACCAGACTTTGCAAAATATACCTAAGGCAAGAAAATTGATTTTAAGATATCAAGGTACTTTAAAACCATTTTCCTTGAATACACCAGATAGATAGGATTGACAACAGGGAAAAATTCAGAAAGTTAAAAAATAACGCTAATGACCCAGTAGGAATATTTCCAACTTTTTGAATTGTGGTGATATTTTACATGAACAGTATCCATATGTTTCTTAGTGGATTTGTAATTGTGGCAGGCAGCTGGATTTAGAAGTAGAAGTACAGTTTATGGTATGGAACCTTTGTGTGTGTGATACAGTGTGATACCATTTATTTACATTTTAAAAACACAAATCTATACTGCATGTTTTTGGATACATGTATAGGTAGTAAAAATATTAAAACCAAAGGGAAAGCTAGTGCCCAATTCAGTCCCTGGTTTACTTTTGAGAGTGAGAGGAAGGAGTAGGGAAACTTCTTAAAATGTCATATTTTATTTACTTTTAGTATTATAACTATTTATAATATTTACTATTTATTTTCCTTATTTGCATTGATGACTAAATTCTCAGAGCTGTCTTTCTGTTGTTAGAATTATTTAGAACAGAAGTTTTGGAAAATGCCTAAAAATAAACTGTGTAGTACCGGTAGTATGTTTCTACATGTAAGCCTATAGGCTAAGTTCTTTAATATATTAGTTAAAAAATGAATTCTTTTTGTTTAATTTACCTTATTAAACTTTTGGTCACATAATCTCCAAAAATACCCAGAAGGGGGCAGCATGGATTTGTGAGAACAGGAATGTGAGGCATCTAACCTGAACCTTAGTGTTTGCGCCTTCAGTTGACAGTATTAAAACGAGTTTTAGATTCCTGGCTCCTAGAAACAGGTATGACAATATGAATAGAACACATGAGTGTATGTATACCAGTGTGGCTAATGTTCACAACCGGTAAGAACAATTAATAAATTAGATATTCTTTTTAATATATCATACTGTTATTCTGACAAAGTACTGAAAGCTTTTGCCTGAATTTCCTCTTATCTTACTTTTTTGATTCTAGATTTTGTTACTAATTTAATTTGAATATTGCATTTAAAAGCAATGTGAATACCCATAGCTCAATATCTGAAATCAAGCAGAGCAAACTTTGTTAATACAAACTAAGCAAAAGCAGGAAGCAGAACTAACATTATTTTCTTAAAATGTAATGTACGTAACATTCTGTGTCATTCCTTTTTCCTTTAACACTTAATTCTCTTAGATTTTGAGAACATTGTCATATATTTTATGTATTTGGCACCATCTTTTGATATTAATTTTATTTTAAAATTAAATAATAGTTATGGAAAATAGTGATATTTTCTAAAGATGGTCATGTTTGTTACTAAGAATATTCCCACAGCATCATTTTAAATGATATTCTGTAATTCATTTTTATTGGACATTTTAGAATGTTGCTTAAAAGTTTTTTTTTTTGCCTGTTATCAACAGTGAGAGTGATAATTAGTACAGCTAAATATTTTTGTAGCTCTAGAATGGTTTCTTAGGATAAGTTCTTATACTTAGAGTTGCTATAAAAAAAAGGCATATTAATTTTTAAAGGCTTTTGAGTAGATATTGTCAAATTGCTCTTCAGATGATGAGGAATAGGTTTGTACAGTCACCATTTTACTACCGTAATCCTTCATCATCCTGGTCATAATCTTTCAAGCCTTGCTAATTTTCTAGTCTTGAAAGCAGCTGTATGTAGAGTATATGTAAGTATAGCTCTCACATTTTAAAAGCACAAATGTATTAATGTACCAATACTATATTAGTTTTGCATTCTGATTGGTTTTATTTTTTTATTTTTTATTTTTTTGAGACGGAGTCTTGCTCTGTCGCCCAGGCTAGAGTGCTGTGGCACGATCTCGGCTCACTGCAAGCTCCGCCTCCCTGGTTCACACCATTCTCCTGCCTCAGCCTCCTGAGAAGCTGGGACTGCAGGCGCCCGCCACCACGCCCAGCCAATTTTTTGTATTTTTAGTAGAGACGGGGTTTCACCATGTTAGCCAGGATGGTCTCGATCTCCTGACCTCATGATCCACCCGCCTTGGCCTTCCAAAGTGCTGGGATTACAGGCGTGAGCCACCGCGCCCAGCTGGTTTTATATTCTTGATAATTTTATGTTTTCCAAATTTTTACTACTATTCTATACTATTGTGTTTAAGATAAAAAATTGAGGCTGAGTATGGTGGCTTACACCTGTAATTTCAACACTGTGAGAGGCCAGGCTGGGAGGATCACTTGATGCCAGGAATTCAAGACCAGCCTGGGCAACATATTGAAACCCTGTCTCTACCAAAAAAGAAAAAAAAAAAAAAAAAGCTGGGTTTGGTGACATGGGCATATAGTTCTAGCTACTTGGGAGGCTGAGGTGAGAGGATCGCTTGAGCCCTGCAGTTCAAGGCTGCAGTGAGCCATGATTGCGCCACTACACTCCAGCCTCGGTGACAGAGTGAGACCCTGTCATGCTATGAATGTTATGTATACATTCAGATATTAGGTTGGTGCAAGTAATTTTTGTTATTTTAATGGCAAAACCTCAATTTAATATCATACATCTGTCTCTTGTGTAGGAGGCCAGAAAACTTGGTGCTAAGGGACTGGCAGTGAGAGTCCCCTTTAACAGTAATGAGAAAGACTGCATCCTTAGCTGACTGTGCTGATATCATGCCAAACATTTAAAAAAATCAGAAATTCTTATGTTTTGGAAAGATTCCTTAAAATCTTAAATCATATTGCTGATTAGGCATGAAATTTACTTTTAATAATGGTCAGAAGTGATTTGATGCTAAACCTAGTAAATGAAGTAGCTGATTAAATTGACTTTTTATTGTGGACTGGAGAGAGAGTATTATACCACAACTAATTTTTCTTGAGTAGCACAATCATGGGTCAATTTCAAAATGACTTTACATTTAATTTTTTTAATTTAATTTTTGTTTTTTAGAGATGAGGTCTTGCTGTGTTGCCCAGGCTGGTATTGAACTCCTGGCCTCAAGCGATCCTCCTATCTTGGCCTCTTAAAGTGCTAGGATTACAGGTGTGAGCCACCATGCACTGCTCTCTAAATTTATTTTAAATGGCAAAATTGCTAGGAAGAAACGAATTACCTTTCAAGTGTAGTGTTCAGTTTGGTGCAACATATTTTTGATTAGACGTTCATTGAGCAAATATCTGAGTATCTGCCATATTTCAGGCACTTTCTAGAACCAGAGATATGGATAAGATATCTTTTTTTTTTTTTTTTTTTTGTAGTATTTAGTCTAATGAGGGAGCCAGAGCAGCAAACAGCCATTATAATGGAGTATGATAAATCTTATGAAAAGAGGTTTTTCAAAGCCCTCAGGGAGTACATAGAAAGGGCACTTAGGAAGTCTACTTTAGGTGATTTTGGAACTTTAAGGAAGGTCAATATATATGATACTTGAATGTATTAGTTTTGTGGATATTTATGAAATCATAAATGATACATTAACAACCTCTGTTTGCAGATGCTGTTAGAATGCTAAGAGCATGTTATATGGAGGAGTCTGGAACAATTGATAAATTTTCCTGACTAGTACCTGATGGATCTGTCTATAGTAGTTAATACTTGGATAGTACTTGGATTTAGGTGGATCCTGGCTGGAAATGGACATATGTACATTACGGTGAAAATAATGACGGGCCAGGTGTGGTGGCTCACACCTGTAATCAGCACTTTGGGAGGCTGAGGCTGGCGGATCATGAGGTCAAGAGATCGAGACCATCCTGGCCAACATAGTGAAACTCCGTCTCTACCAAATCCAAAAAAATTAGCTGAATGTGGTGGCACATGCCTGTAGTCCCAGCTACTGGGGAGGCTGAGGCAGGAGGATCCCTTGAACCCAGGAGGTGGAGGTTGCAGTGAGCCAAGATCACACCACTGCACTCCAGCCTGGTGATAGAGCGAGACTCCATCTCAAAAACAACAACAAAATGAAAATAATGACCAAGAGATAAGAGTGATGGTTTTGTAAGTGCTGCAGTCTAGCTGCAGTAGGACACTTTATTTCATCCTACTTAGGTAAGGGAAAAAAAAGTCAAGATAATAAAATATGGGACTGTACTGAGAGGGGAAATGTTCGCGTTATTTGTCTAAAGAAAGATTTGACAAGCTGGTAAAATGAAATGAAAATGGATGACAGCATCTTAGAAAAAAAGAGCAAACAACAAAGTTGACTTTTGTATGATGGTTCTCTTTTTGAAGTCATTATCAATGGTTTTTCTTAGTCATTGGCGAAGACTTTCTAAAGGAGTTGGAGAGCACACTCTGCTGTAGGCATATGGAGCTTGAAATAATGGGACCATCGATTGGTCAGGCCAGTGAGAACAGCCTTTAGAACCAAACAGATCTGGATTTGTGTCATCCATCTTGGAGTGGCATTAGCAGGTTACTTAACATCTCTAGGCCCTAGCCACAATTTCTGTGAAGTGTTGGTTTAAGGTTTAGAAGTAACTCTTGGTCTATAATGAGAGCTCATTGAATCATCATTATTGTTGCCATTATTTCTATTTTCAGTTATCTACATTTTCATTTGGATGATAAATGCCTAAATCTGGGCAGTTTGTATGTTCATTTTCAGTACTCAAATGACTTTTAAAAATTTTTTTATTTTTATTTTTATTTTTTTTTGAGACAGAGTCTTGCTTTGTCACCTAGGCTGGAGTGCAGTGTCACGATCTCGGCTCACTGCAACCTCCGCCTTCCGGGTTCAAGTGGTTCTTCTGCCTCAGCCTCCCGAGTAGCTGGAATGCCACCACACCCAGCTAATTTTTATATTTTTAATAGAGACGAGGTTTCACCATGTTGGTCAGGATGGCCTCAATCTCTTGACCTTGGCCCACCTCGGCCTCCCAAAGTGCTGGGATTACAGGTGTGAGCCACCGCGCCTGGCCAAATTTTTATTTTTATTTTTTGAGACAGAGTCTCACTCTGTCACCCGGGCTGGAGTGCTATGATCTCAGCTCACTGCAACCTCCGTCTCCTGGGTTCAAGTGATTCTCCTGCGTCAGCCTCCCCAGTAGCTGAGATTACAGGCGCGTACCACCACGCCCAGCTAATTTTTTTGTGTTTTTAGTAGAGACGAAGTTTTACCATGTTGGCCAGGATGGTCTCAAACTCCTGACCTCAAATAATCCGCCCACCTTGGCCTCCCAAAGTGTTGGGATTACAGGCATGAGCTATCGCGCCCAGCTTCAAATGACTTTATTGTAAATATACTTTGTTCCCCTGTTACGTACTTTTCATTTGCTTGTTTCCCAACTGTGGCCAGGTGGCTTTAAAACCTGCACAAATTAGGGATGAATTCTCTTTCTCTGACAGTCTAACTTCGCATTTTTTTTTTTTTTTTTGCATGAGATAGAAGTTTCAAGATAATTAAGAGATAATATCACCAACTGGATAAAAGGTTTTTACTCTTCGCTAATTCCTTGGAAATTATAGTCCTAAGTACCATTCTTTCCTGCTCATTGCCTGAAAATTGGGGTTTTCAACTGAGAAGACCAAACTGGGTCATGTTTTTCTGGACATTTGTGGGTAGATTACAGTGGGGTATTACACATGCAAAGCCTTTGTCAGCATGACCCCAGGTGATCAAGGGGGAGGTTTGACCCCATTTATTGCTCTTCTTAGGACATAAATTATGGGCTAGGCACAGCATTCTTGCCAGCTCATAGTGTTTTGTGGACACTGAAGGTTAGGTCTCTCTCTCTTTTTTTGATACAGGCTTATCAAAAAAGCAAGTCAGCAAGTCAGCATCCTTTCAAAACAAAGAGGTACTTTTCGCATATTGTGTTCTGTTAATTTACTGCCAGGAAAGAGATATACAGGTTTGTTCAGCATCTCCAGTTAGAAAAATGAGGACAGTGTCTGTCAGCTTGTTTGTTTCCATGAGAAAGGAAACAAGAAGTTTTCTGTGTTGTATCGGGGGTGTGAGAATTCAGTGTTTATTCCTTTTTTTTTTTTTTTTTTTGAGACAGAGTCTTGCTCTATTGCCCAGGCTGGAATACAGTGGCACTATCTCTTCTTATCACAACCGCCGCCTCCCAGGTTCAAGCGATTCTTGTGCCTCAGCCTCCTGAGTAGCTGGGATTACAGGGACTCGCCACTACACTCAGTTAATTTTTGTATTTTTAGTAGAGATAGGGTTTCACCATGTTGGCCAGGCTGGTCTCAAACTCCTGACCTCTAGGATCTGCCCACCTCGGCCTCCCAAAGTGCTGGGATTACAGGTGTGAGCCATCACGCCCGGCCCAGTGTTTATTTCCTGTAATGGTATAGGTATGATTTACATAAACAGGTAAGACCAAGCAGGCAGATTAAAAATCACTTGATTAGATATGTGGTTGCCATTTAAGTTCTAAGTTGAGGGTGAGAAAGTAGACCAACAGAGAGCTTTTGGGAGTTGTAATATCGGGCAGTCTTTTTCCAGAAGGTCTTATTCCCTGAATGTATGCAGCCCAAGGTTTGTGGGTCTGGACAGATGACAGTGGACAGCTGAATGGTGTGTGGAGAGTGGAAAGGGGCAACACTTTGAGTTCCTTAAAAAATTTTAGAATATAAGGCCAGGCGTGGAGGCTCACACCGCGATCCCAGCACTTTGGGAGGCTGAGACGGGTGGATCACCTGAGGTCAGGAGTTTGAGACCAGACTGGCCAGCATGGTGAAACCCTGTCTCTACTAAAAATACAAAACAATTATCTAGGTGTGGTGGCATGCGCCTATAATCCCAGCTACTTGAGAGACTGAGGTAGGAGAATCACTTGAACCCAGGAGGCGGAGGTTGCAGTGAGCCGAGATTGTGCCACTGCACTCCAGCCTGGGCGACAGAAGGAGACTCTGTCTCAAAAAATAAAAAAGACTTTAGAATATTTTTAGAGCCTGCAGATTTAACCATCTCAGTCTCTAAAACCCATAAATATGTAAGCGAAGTTGAAGAAAGCATTTTAATATTTTAAAGGCATGAAGTGAAAATAATAAAGTAAGTTCAGTAGAAAAGCATAAGAAGAAATGTTCAGAGAACTGTGGAAGCTGGCCATTGAGGAGCTGTATTTTATTTATTTACAAATTGTTATAAAGCTTTATTAATGTAATTTATGGTAGCATGTGAGTGATACTGATGATTATGCAGATGGAACTATTCAGATTAAATTAAGGCAGAGGTATTCATATGAGAAGAAAGTATTGAAAAAGGGAAACTCATGTTCTTGAAGAATTATGGATGTTTTCATATTTTCTGGTAGATACCTAAACATCAGCAACAGTTAACCCCTTCAGAAAACAAATACAATTACATTCTAAAAGATAGAATCTATGGTATATAATTTTATAATAATATGATGATGGAGATAACATTATCTTTTC
This sequence comes from Rhinopithecus bieti, assembly GCF_001698545.2. Classification (NCBI taxonomy): domain Eukaryota; kingdom Metazoa; phylum Chordata; class Mammalia; order Primates; family Cercopithecidae; genus Rhinopithecus; species Rhinopithecus bieti. Next base: position 5,541,861 of record NW_016809830.1, on the reverse strand, counting down.
TATTCATGACATGTTAGTCACTGTATGAATTTATATTTCATGTTATTCACACAGCAATTCTGTTAGGTATGTTACTGCTGTTAACCACATCATATAGAGAAAAGAGACTCGGAGTGGTTAAATGACTCATCCAAGTAAGACAGTTAGCAAGTGGCAGCACTCGAATTTGATCCTTAGTAGTCTGATTTGACAGCCTGAACTGATAAATGCTGCCCTCTAGCAGATTTTGTAGTCTATTTCAAAGTAATTAGTCTTCTCCAGTTTTGTCGTTTTCATTATTGATTTGCATGACTTATCTTTTAGTTTTCCTCTTTGATTATTCAAGTTTGGAATTTTCAGTTTTAGTCCCCTTTTATTTTTTTACTTGTAACATATTACTTGCTCTTTAAAAATGTGGTATAGTTTTCATTGCACCTTGATATCCACTGTTAACATTTTTGAAAATAGAGATAACTAAGAAGGTAAAAGGTCACCTGTTATTCTTCTACAGTTAAGAGAACCACAATTAATATATTTTCATATGTGTTCTTCTAGCCTCTTAAAATCCATTTTATTATATCCTTGTGATTTTACTGTAGATACAGTTTCCTGTGCATATTGCATTTTCATTTAATATGACAAATATTTTCAAAGTTATTTTACTTATTCATGAAAGTAATTTTACATTACATTGTGTGAGCATGCCATATTTACTTAGCAATTCTGCTTTGGGTATTTAATTGTTCCCAATATCTTCTATTGTAAATAATACAATATTCAATGTCTTTGTAAATATTTTCTTTCATTTAGGATTATTTTCCTTGGATATAGTCTACTCGATGAAAATATCAGAACCTCAGAAATTTGATATAATAGCTTATTAACATTTTTAAGGCTGCTGAATTATATTATGAAATTATTTTCTACTCTCAGTGCCCATTTCATTGCTGCTTGCCAGCACAAAAGTTACTTACTTCCATGCTTCAGTTTCTTCATCTTTAAAAATGGAAATAACAGTGCCTACCTCAAAGGGTTGTTATGAGACTGTAATGAATTACTGCCAAGCAGTTGGAACACGCCTAGCAAAATGTATGAACCCCCAAAACGTTAACTATTTGGCATTGTAATTTTAGAATCTTTGTCCAAGTTGACAGGTAAAATAGTATTTTAATGTTTGAATTTGCTTTTCTTTGACACCTAGAGATATTCAGATTTTCTAAAAGGATTTTAGTTTTTTTTTTTGAAGACATTTTCTTTTGTCCTTTGCTTTTTTTTCTCTCCAAGGGTTATTAGTGTTTGAGCTCTTAAATGAAATATTAAACTTATGTGGCTTCTGTTGTTGCTGGAATTTCTAATTTATTATTTACTGTTGAATTTTTTAACCTATACTTATTTTCAGTTTTATGTAATCAATTTATTTTTTTATTTGTAGTTTCTTCCACACTTTTTGAAGCTTGAAATCTTTTCACCCAGAAATGTGATAAGACTTGATGAGAAACAATGCCTAAATTAAAAGGACACATAAAATAATATATCTGAAATGTATTTATGATTGTGGGGTGATGTAAGGATTAAAAAAATCTGCTCTTCTCTAAGCTATCACAATGTTATTTATTACATCCTTTT
>NW_016809830.1:5512700-5539881 GCF_001698545.2 Rhinopithecus bieti | reverse complement strand
GGATTTTAAAGCTTTTAAAAAAGTCTAGTTTTGTGAAAGTGTAGAAGTGAAATTAACATTTAATTTCATAGGCTCTTTTTTCCCCTTCAGGTAGAATATTTAACGTGATAAATGATGCATCTTAACTACACATTTATGTTCCATAGTAAGAGTTCTGGGAAGTACAAGAAATAATGATTAAGAGAATAGTGGGATTGATTTATGAGCAAAAGAAGCTGGTCATTTATAGCATGTCTAATGATGGGCATGTTTAAAAGGAGAGACAATAGAATGTTTGTATGTTTAGCAACTGTTCAGGCAAAGAGAAAAATTATTTTGGGCAAATAAAACCATTGCTCCTGAAATGATATGAAGAAAAAGAGTAATTTAGTTTAGAAAACAAATTAACAAAAGTAGAAAATAAAAAATATGTATTATTTACATTGGGAGCTGTTGGAAAGTGGAATCATCTCCCCAGAGAGCTAGTGGATGGGATAAACTAGCTGTCTCTGATTTCTGTAATTCATGGCAGATGCTTAGGAACAGGTTACATAAGAGGTTTCTGGGAATGGTTTAAAATGAAGTCTTGTAAAATGCGTAAGGTCAGACTGGGTGACCTAGGTGGTATATTCTGACTCTATCAGATTCTGTGATAGCTTGTGGCATTCTGCTGTTCAGCACTAATGTACTGTGAGGATTATTTACTGGCAAATCCAGTGAGCCTTTATTTGGTTTAAGATGATAATTATTTGAAAAATAGTAATTGACCTAAGAATATACTTGTTTTGGGCCAGTATCTTCTCCCTTCTCTTTGCTTTTTCATCAAATAAAATAGCATTTTTACTTGGTTAAATATTCTGTTGATTGTTGTTAACCTTTACTTTTAATTGGCATTTGATGTCATTGGTGCATATCGTGTCTAGGGCAGAATTAATACAATGTTTGCAACATGAATTTGAATAACTTTCACCTGTAAAATACTAGCTCAGTTGATAGAATACTTCATCTGTGCTGCATAAGTTCTGTTCCGTAACAGTACAAATTTTTAAGTGGAATTTTATGTTTACATTCTTTATGTCAGTTGATAGCAGTGGTTACCGAAGTAGAATAGAAAGACAGTCAATGGGGGTATAGGAAGAAAATCTTAGAACTTTTATTTACTTATTTTTTAACCTTAGGAAATTGAGCTTTATGAACATTTACTAGAAGGAGGGGCATTGGTGGCCTCTTCTGTTTTGCATTCCAGATGGACACGCATCATCTCAGGCCAGAGTGGGTGAGCCTCACGTGGGGTGCCAGAGTTACTTTGACCCTGTTTGTTTCCAGTTAGAATGTACTTGCTTAAGGGATTTGCAGATGATATTATATAGTTCTAAACCTAGCCATCACAAAATGGGCAGGGAAAATATGGATGGGAGATATTTCTAATGAAAAATCTCTTCATCAGCTATATGACAAGTTTTAATGATCATTTGATCAGTCTGGCAGGAGGGCAGCAAAAAATTTATAATTATATGAAAATTGTATTTACATCCACTGTCATTAACAAGGAAACCTTCCTAAGGATCCATTTTGTGACATGAGAGATTGGCTAATGTAATATGAAGTTACTCACATTAGTGAGACATTTGAGAAATGTTTATTCTTAAATCTGTTTACTTAAACCTTGAGTCATCCTTTTAAAATATATGTATTTGTGCATCTATTACAATTTAGGTGATATAGTGCACAGAATTACACATGTATAATTTGTAAATATACAACTAGGGAACACATTTCAAAATTATTTAATGCATGTGTAATAGGAATAATTTGAGGCATATTTTTCAAATAAGTTTAAAGATAAGAGGTTCACATTTTTTAGTTGTTGTATTATTATTTTACTTATACAGTTTAAATGTTTTATATGTTATCTTGTTATAATGCCATTGGTGTTAAATCATGTTTAGGTGACTTTTCCAGGTTGAAATGAAAAAAGGTGAAGTAGAATGGAATTAATCAAATTATGAAATTAGTCATTGCGGGTGAAATAGGTGTTCAGTAACCCAGATCTCTAGAATTTAATAATAAAGGCATTGTGCTAATTTAACTCATTTGTGAAGAAGCTGGATGTAAATCAGGAAGAAATATGAGTTACAAAGTATTCTTTAAGAAGTGCTTTAATAATTTTGAGGACAGATAAGAGGAAACTAAGTTAATTGTGTTTTATCAGAACTTTTAAGTGTTTTTATTTAACAGATAGCTGATAATTATTTATTACGCTGTTCATTGTTTGAATTAAAATTAATATCAAGTGTTGCTTGAATAGTCTTTTTTCCTTTTACACTTAAATAGGCTAGACATTTGCTTTGTTTATACCATTAATTTGTTTTCACACAGGCTGCAAAGGTAGCCATCAACTCAGAATTAATTAGTGAAATCAAAATTAATGAGGTTTTACTATATTGGGTCATTTCTACTTCAGGCCAGTTTTCTTTATATGAGTTGGACTAGCATTTTTTTGAAAAAAGAAAATTAGATTTATTTTAATCCATATTTAAAAAGCAAGAAACCATCTTTTCTTATGAGTTAAGTACCTCTAATAACTATGCTTTCTTGGGCTTAGTAATATTGATTTTTTTTGTTTTCATTCTTCATTATTTTGGCTATTTCCAGTCTTATTACAGTAAAGCTAAAGTTAACTCTTTAGATACTTATTTACAGAGATGGTATATCATTTTTACTTTGGAATAAACTTTTTTTTAAGATGGAGTCTCACTCCGTCATCCAGACTGGAGTGCAATGGCGTGATCTCGGTTCCATGCAACTTCTGTCTGCAGGTTCAAGCGATTCTCCTTCCTCAGCCTCCCCGTCGACTACTGTTTTGTATTTTTAGTAGAGACAAGCTTTCACCACATTAGCCAGGCTGGTCTTGAACTTTTGACCTCAGGTGATCCATCCCCCTCGACCTCCCAAAGTGCTGGTATTATAGGTGTGAGCCACTGTGCCTGGCCTGGACCAGTTTTTTGTAAATTAAGCTTGTTATTTGCAAATTTTCATTATTACACTATGTGAAAGGAGAATAAAAGTATTCTTTAAAACATATTTAGTTAAATTTATGTGTCAGAGGAGAATGCATCATGTAGAAATGAAAAGCTAGAATCTTGGAGTTAAAGTTCTTTTTTTTAACCTTCAGAAAATTACATCTCATAATCTACTTTTTAAAGCACATCCTATGCTCTTATTTAATATTCATTTTGTATGTCCTTTATTTTTGCTACATAACAGTAATAATATAATGTAGAGCTTTTAAGTCTTATGAAGATAGATTACGTTTTCTTAAATCTTTGAAATTATCTGCCTGTGTATCTATGGGGAGGGTGAAAGTTCTGACAGGGAAACTTCTCATGAGGGGTTGATAATGTGGAAGGTCAAGTTTCTCATAAGAATGGGAAAGGCTTTTTTCTTTGCTTAATGGCTCTAGTCCTCTCTCTGCTAAATTACAAACTATGGTAAGGAGATCTTTGACAGAGAGAGAGTATGCGTAGCTCAGTTGTTGTCAGTAGCTTTGTGTCACCTCAGATGTTGAGATCTCCAATAGGGCAAAATTTAAGAACACCTAACAGAGAATATTGGCAAAACTTCATATTGACTCGTACTTCATTTTCTCTACTTTTTGAAAAGGAATGACTAGAGTGTATGTGAGCATGAATGAAATGACTTTCAACGTGGGGACTAGCAAGTAGGTCAGTTAGATGTGTGGCACTAATTAGGGATTAGCTCTTTATAAAGAAGATTTTGGAGAGTTTCTAAGTCTAAGTAGCAGAATCAAAAGTAGGGTCAGTGGCCAGGCGTGGTGGTTCACGCCTGTAGTCCTAGCACTTTGGGAGGCTGAGGCAGGTGGATTGCTTGAGCCCAGGGGTTCAAGACTAGCCTGGGCAACCTAGAGGCTCTATTAAATATAATATATATATATATAAAACAGTGGTGTTGGATGTGTGAATACTGTGATTGATAAGTGCCTGATGACAGGATATGAACAGATGAAAAGGAATACTCTTTAGGCACCATTCTTTAAGTTCATTATACCTACAGAAAAAGATAACTGTTTCTTTCATGAGGGAAATAAATAAAATGACCACTTTTTGACAGATTAATGTTGCAAAATAGAATATTGTAGTTAACCATTAATGTAGCAACCAACCCTTTTTATAAAATGAATAATGGATATATTTGACAAAGTCAGTACTGATGATAAGCTGTAGAAATGCAAAGCATCCATTGTATTAAACTCTTGCTTTGAATTAGCAGCATACGTATGTAGCAGTGTGTGTGTGTGTGTGTGTGTGTATTTACCCAGTTTTGTTCTAACATACCCAAATTTAACTATTTTTGTAGTTTGCCATTTTGTTTTGTTAATTATAAAACTAATTTGTGTGTGTCAGAGTCAACTGCCCCTCAGTTTTTAATGTCTTTTGTTAAGACATTAAGAATCACATTTCATGTTTCAATTGAATGTTTATCAGGAAAATAAGTAAGCTTAAAAAATGCTTAAAAGTTCTATATAATGTTTTAACAAAGGTTTGTAATACCATTTCTCTGAACTTAGTTTTTTTTTAACTTTTAACATGAGTAAACACCTGTTATGCTGATTATAGTATGTAATTATAATACACAAAGTACAAATAAAGCTAACAAAGAATAAAATAAAACATTCAAACATTTATTTTAGGTTGTTTACAAAAATAAACATTATCTAGTAAGATAAAAATAAAGCTAAATCCTAGTGAAGAGAATATAAGGGAAGAAAGCAAATGAGACCATTGATAGGCCATATTCCGATACTTATGCCCAAGATCCAGCACTGTTCTAGATAGAAAATTCAGTCCTGAGTTTCCAAAGTGTGTTCATCTAAAACTAGGTCTTAATAAGATTACTATGGTCAAACAACTTTGGAGATGAATGATGTTGTATCCCCTTGACGAGATAATTATGGTCACAGCATTCTAAAGGTTCTTGGAAGTTCTGTGGTTAAAAACAACAGCTACTACCTAACCTCAGTATTGTCAGTATTCCCATGCACATTTGACCACACTTTTCCTCCCTTTTTTTCACCTAGTACCTATCCACATGTCCTATTTGGGAAAGATACTGAGATACTGATCTCTAGTTTAAAAACAGCCTGTTTGCTTAGGAGAACCCCAGCAGGGTGAGGTTTGATGTGTTTTTTTCTTTAGATCCCATACAAGGAAAAGAGTATATATATAGAGCAGTGGGCCTCACCTTCCATAAATAGCCACAATATGTACAAGAATGAGTTTCAAATGGCTGTTTTTATATGGTTTCTCTCAGTATGACCTGAAAGCATAATCTAGTAAGTCACTGAAAAGTTAAGTTTTCAATTGTTTATAAATTATTTTACAGAAATACAGACTTTAATTTTTAATTTTTTAGGTCATAGGTTCAGTTCTCTCTTACCAGAGAAAATCTTTGATTATTTATATCTTGTCTTGTTCTAAAAGGAGTTGAAGGGCAAAACTAGAGGTAAGCAGAAAATGTACAGCAGAACATTTAATTGGCTATTGTGTGGCTAGTTGAGGTGATGTATCTGCTGACATTATGGATAGACACCATGAAGGAACTAGGAATGCATATCTACAGATAATGTGAATATCTATGACTCCTAAGAAATGATCGTGGCAGAGGGACGGTGAGGGTATTGTTTTTGAGCAAAGGTGCAGGAAAGAGCATGGGTCTAAATGAAAGAGTCACAGACAGAAAGAAGCGCTGCAGAAAGCAGCTCCCGCAGCAAACAAAGGAAAGTTCACAGCATGGAAAGAGAACACCTAATAACAGATCAATTTTTTCTCAGCTTTGCCTGCTCCAATATAGTAATCATTTTAGTGAGGTCATCTTTAAATTTGAACAGCAGTTTTTCCAATCTTTTACAGTCTTTAATCTAGAATTAATTTAGTATAAAAATATTTTGATGATTGATCTGGGTTTTATGTATAATATAAAGGAACACATTTTTCAACATGACCTAATATTGTGGTTGTTTTTCAGTGGCAGCAAATGTATAATTAATTTTGCCTTAAGTTATTGAAAACAGGATCCATTTTATTTTAAATTTAATTTAAATACAATTAAGGTTTATTCTTCTTTTCAGGCAAGAGTACAGCACTGCATCTGCTCTGTAGCCAGTGACCACTCAGTAGGACTTCTAAGTTTGCGAGAGAAAAAATGCATAATGTTGGCATCTCGTCACCTTTTTCCTATTCAAGTAATCAAATGGAGGCCTTCTGATGATTATCTGGTAGTGGGGTGTTCAGATGGTTCTGTGTACGTCTGGCAAATGGATACTGGTAAGAACGAGTATGAAGAGATACTATAGAAAATTAAATGGGTATATTTCGTTTTCTAGAAATGAAAATGTCTTTTGAATGAAGAAAACAGCCTTGAAATGTAAAATAGTTGCTACTTTTATTTCTAATTGTTTAAGTGGCCTCTTTTTTGTTCTGCTATGCCAAATGCTTGTAGAATATTTCATGAATCTTTAAAAGCATGTAATTGAGGATAATATGCAGATGAGGACAGACATATGGACAGCAAAGTATGTATGATTCCTGTGTAATTCACGAGTAAACTGTGAACAAGAAGAAATCACCAGGTTCACATGTAGTGAAAAAGATACAACCCTTTTTTCTTTGAACAGCAGAAAAGCAATGCTGGGCAGTTAATTGTATGAGGTAATTAAAATGAAGTTTTCAAGTTCTAGAGATAACATTTAAAATTTCAAATTTCAGAAAGCTTATGTGTTGGGGGTATAATGTAGAACAAGTAATGCTTAGCTTAAAAGCACAGACAATAATATGTAATGTTTATACACAGACTGCCATGGTTTTCCCTCAGAAATTTGCAAGTATATAACTAAATGTTTATTGGTTTAGGCCTTTTTCAAACTCATTGTTTTTTTACTTTTACAATTTTCAGTAGTCATCTATCAGTTATGAAAGTCTTTCTTTTGATTCCTAGTTGTACTAATATTTCTACTAGATTTTTTCCTTTTCTTCATCTTTGTTTGAAATAGTGTTTTTTTGAAATCAGACTCTAAACATATTTCTGCATGCACTATTGTGCAAAAGGGAGTTCTCTTAAGCCTTTTGGGAATAAATAGTCATAAGCTTCAGTAATCTTTTATTTATTGTCTTCATTTTAACTAGTAGTACATAGGCAATCTTGACAAGAGGAAGCCTTCTTGAAGTCTGTCAAACTTCCTTGCTTTTGTGTGTAACTTTTCTTTCTCTTGTCTCTCATTGTAAAAGAGATTCATACTTTTGGTCAAGTATTAAAAGCACAAAAGTATTAGAAAAGAAGAAAGATGAACCCACATCTCATTGCTCAGTGGTAAATGTTAACATTTTTGGCAAATTACTTTCTAATCTCTTTCTGGGCATTTAAAAAAACAGAATTGCTGTTGTACTACATATGCAATTTTGTATCTTTCTTTTATGTGTCTTTATGTTATGTCCTATCTGCTGAATAGCAGTCTTGTGTTTTATTTTTTTTTTAGTCCACTTCATAAACTGAATATATGGAATTTGTCTTTGGCTCTAGAGTCAGACTGTTTAGATTGAACTTAGGATGGACTCCTAGCTAGCCCTGTGACCTATTCCAAGTCACTGGATATTTATCCCTCAATTTCCTCACCTGTAAAATTAGAGTAATAATATTTTCTATCTTAACGCATTTCTGAGAAAATAAAATGAGATAATATTTTCCTGACATGTGGTAAACAGAATATATGTATGTATATATGTGTATGTGTGTGCAATTGTAAGCCTTTGTGTGTGTGTATACATGCATGTGTATGTATTTCCTACTACTATTATTAAAGAAGCATGCTATGTAACTTGCTACTTTGTTGAACTTGGGAGTATGACGTTATCTACATTTAGAAATAGTTTTTTGGGAATTAGTACTAAAGAAAGTTCTTATAGCAATAATGGTATTTGTAAGACACTGTATTAAAATACTGTCAATATTAAGACTGGGCACAGTGGCTCATACCTGTAGTCCTAGCACTTTGGGAGGTGGAGGCAAGTGGATTGCTTGAGCCAAGGAGTTTGAGACCAGCCTGGGCAACATGGTGAAACACCGTCTCTACAAAAAAATACAAAAATTAGCTGAGTGTGGTGACATATGTCTGTGTCCCACCCACTCAGGTGGCTGAGGTGAGAGAATCACTTGAGACCAGGAGGTCGAGGCTACAGTGACCTGTGATTGCACCACTGCACCCCAGCCTGGGAGACAGAGAGAGACTCTGCCTTAAAAATAAAAAAAATCTGTAACTATTAAATTAATAGCTGATATATTTTAAGTGAAAATGTATAGTAAACTTGTCTAGGACTTGTTCAAATTAAATATTAAGAGAGTATCATTTTTCTGAAGTTTTCTGATGCTTAAATATATAATACTTGAATATTTCAGATACTATAAATATCTTTGTGAAGAATATAAAACGAAATTATTTACAAATGAGGCCTTACTGATAGACAAAGTTACTGTTCTAGTAATTTTTCTAGAAGGAAATGACAAATAGGCCCTAACTGTAGGGGTACTGGAAGAGGTTATTTTTATAATCAGTTTAGTATAATTAAGCCCAATTTAGATAAAATACAGCATGTAATATTGAAATTACATGCTGAAGATTTGGGTAAGCAATCAGTCAATATGACATTCAAGATAAATGCTATAGAGAAGCTGAATTTATTTTGGATTTCAACCATAATAGGAGGCATACTTTGTTTTTTTCCTCCTTGCTGTTCATGCTGTAGCTAGTGATATAAAGTTCCCTGGGGAGTCAGTAAGGTACATCCTGGAGGTATTGACATTATTTATTTATTAAATTTATTTATTTATTAAATAAATAAAAAATGAAGCTAGGAAAATCAGATTCAGCCAGAGTTTGATGTGTGAAATGTATTTAAACTCTGAGGAGATACTTAATACCTCTTGTTAGTGTTTTGGGAATGTATTTTTACAAATGCAGCCATACCATGTTAACCCTGTTTTGCATATTGGGCAATTTTCTAGTTATTGTTTTGAGTTATACTGATGTTTCTAGCTTAAAACACCTGAAGTGTCTTTCCTTTATGTTTTTTTTTTATGTTTATGCAGCATGTTTATGCTTTTTTTTCTTCAAATGAGTACTTTGTGTTTTCAGTTCATATTTCCTTGTGAAATGCAGCCAAAGCTAGTAATGCAAAATGTAGAGAGCTGGAGTTCTAGAACCTTTTGTTCTTTTATTGTGACATTTTCTTATATGCAATAGCAATGTAATAGTGATGTAATGGCCATGGAAATTATTCTTTTACATCTCTAAATAGTTAAAAAACTACCCAAACACTAGCAACAAGATTGAGCCAGATGAACCTCTTGCTTCCCTCTTAAGAACTTAAGGTGAGCCACTGACCTAGGTGGCTTCTGTGGAGCTGCTTATGTGCTTCTGGGATCAACCGCCTCATTTTTCCCGTTTGGTATTCCCAGTAAGTATGCAGTGCCATTGACAAGGTCAGAATCCTGTCTCTTTGGGAAACAGGCATGCTGAAAGTAATGACCGATGTTACAAAATGTTCTTCTTATCTAGCCATTACCAAGCTTAAACCACATTCTCATCTGCTTCTTTTTATCATTCTTGCTACACAACAAAAGTGATTCCCACATCGTATTTCTATTCCTTATGTACAATTATTAGATGTTCTTGTACAAATGCAAATGCCATTAATGCTTGACAAATATCAGGAATTTTAGTGTATGAGGACTTGTGAATTTATTTGTTATGTGATGTTTCTTTTTATGTTCTGCTCTCCATGTTTTCTAATATTTCTGTTTTGCATGTACTTCATGAAATATACATTTGAGTCTCCTTTTGAACTTAAGTACCTAATGAAATCTAGCAGGGAATTATGAATTAATGTATGTTGGTATGTCTTTTGAAAACACATAAAGCATGGCTAACAAAAGCCTGTGTTTTAGGGACTCAGATTGTCATATAAGTAAAGTCTTAGTGACTGTTATTCTTCCTTAAGACTAAGTTTTGAAAACGTTTTTCATGCTTTTATTTTGATGCATTTAAATTGATGTTTTCTCTTGTTACTAAAATTGCTGAAGAGAATCAGGAGGTAGTGCTGAAGTTCAGTCTTTTGTTATTAGTGGAGGGTTTTAGTAGCATGTGTTTTCCTCATGTATTTGACCCTTTGCCAGTAGTATTTAATACAGTGGAAATTAGATCTTACATTTGTATTTCATTATATATTGCCATTACATCATCAGCTTTTCTGTACATTTTTGCTTTTCATTCTATTACAAAACATGCAATAGGACAGGGGAAGACACAGAAAATGAATGGGTTAAGAAAAAGAGGTAATTGACTAAAACCTTGGTAAAACCAAGTATAATTAGAGAGTTTCTTTTTTCTCTTTTAATGATTGACTCTATGAAATCTTACATATTAACCTACCTATGTAGTTACCATTTTCATTGCTTCCCTTTTTGAAGGAAGAGGTTTAGAGTGGAGATATGACCGTGCTTACTACTCCCTCCCCTCACAACCCCTCCATGCAATTAATCACTAAGTCTTTCCCATTAGGTCTCCCTCACCTACTTTTTTATTCTTTCCAGTGTACCATTGTAATTTATGGCCATATTTTTCATACCTAGGCTATCTTTATTGGGTACCCTGCCTACTCTTTCTACCTTCTAATTCATCCTGTACTCTGCTGGGAAATTAATCCTAGGAAAGAAAACACTGACAACACTTGCTTCATATGAATGTCTTAATGAATAAACCATAAACAATATTAGTTCATAAAGCCTTCAGGACAAGGTCTTGCATAGTGTGGCACCTTCCTACCTTTCTGTCTTTACCTCTTGCTGTTCTTTTACACAAACCAGTTTCTCTGGTCAATAATAATTGGGTCACTCCCAATTCTTGTTGCTAGTATCATCCATATTGTTTTCATGATTTTCACTGACTTGGAACATTGCTTTTTTCCTTCCATTTTTTTTTTGTTTGTTTAAAACAAACAAAATATCTATGATATTTTCAGGAAATTTGAATAATAAGAATGCAGTCTTGCATATTTACCTGTGTAGTCACCATTTCCATTGCTCTTTATTGCCTTGTGTAGATGCAGATTTTGCCTAGAGTCATTTTCTTTTGTCTAAAATTTAATTTTATTTTAGTGTCAGTCTGCAGGTGATGAATTCTTTCAGCTTTTGCGTGTTTGAAAAAACTCTGTTTTATCTTCATTTTTAAAGGCTATTTTCTCCAGATATGGAATTCTAGATCAACAGGTTTTTGTCTTTTGCTTCCTGTACTCCAGCTGTCTTCTGGGTTGCATTATTTCCAGCGAGAAATCTGCTGTCGTCCTTCTGTTTCTTCTATATGTAACATTTTTTTTCTCTGGCTGCTTTTAAGATTTTTCCTTAATTACTGGTTTTGAGCAATTTGATTGTGGTTTTCTTTATATTTCTTGTTCTTGGAGTTTGTTATACTTATTAGATCATGGCTGTATAGATTTTATCAAATTTGGAAAACTTTTGGCCATAATTTATTCAAATATATTTTCTCCCCTCCATTTTCTTTTCTTTTCTTTGGAGACTCCAATTATATGTCTTTTAAGCCATTTGAAGTTGTTCTTCAGCTCACTGTGATGGTATTTTCATTTTTAAAAATTATTTTTTTTTGTTTCATTTTATATAATTTCTATTGCTATGCTTTCAAGTTTACTGATATTTTCTTCTATAATGTCTAATCTAATTATTCCTATCTAGTATATTTTTCATCCTGAACATTGTAGTTTACATTTCTAAAAGCTAGATTTTGGTCTTTTGATATCTTCTATGTCTCTTTGCAAACCTTTTGAACATCTGGAATATAATTATAATAACTTAATGCTTTTGTCTTCTAATTTTCATATCTTTGTCAGTTCTGGGTTTGTTTTCTTGATTTGATTTTTTTTTTTTCACTCAGTATTGATCTTTTTTTTTACATGCCTGGTAAATTTTTTTTTTTTTTTTTTTTTGGGACAGCGGTTCACTCTTGTTGTCCAGGCTGGAGTGCAATGGTCCAATCTCAGTTCACTGCAATCTCCGCCTCCCAGGTTCAAGTGATTCTCCTGCCTCAAGCCTCCCGAGAAGCTGGGATTACAGACACCACCATGCTCAGTTAATTTTTTGTATTTTTAGTAGAGATGGGGGTTTCATCATGTTGGCCAGGTTGGTCTCGAACTCCTGACCTGAGGTGATCCACCTGTCTTAGCTTCCCAAAGTGCAGGGATTACAGGCATGATCTACCGCGCCTGGCCATGCCTGGTAATTTTTTGTTAGCTATCATATATTGTGAACTTTATTTTGTTGGGTATTGGATATTTTTGTATTTCTGCAAATGTTTTGAGCTTTGTTGTGGGACACAGTTAAATTATTGAGAAACAGTTTGATCCTTTTGGGTCTTGCTTTGTTAGGTAGGGCTGGAGCAGGGTTAAATGTGGAGCTAATTGTTATCCACTGCAAAGGGAAGACCTTCCTGAGAACTGTACCCAGTGGCTCATGAATTGTGAAGTTTCCAGTCTGGCTGGTGAGTAGGCACTATTCACAATCCTGTCTGAGTCCTGGGTACTGCACCCTCTAATCTTTTGAAGTGGTTCTTTCCTTGGCCTTGGGTAGTTAGTTTCTTCACAGTCACATAGTAATCAGTACTCTGCCAAATATGTAAGGAGGACCTTCTGCAGGTTTCTCTGGAGCTTTCTTTTCACCCTGGTATTCTGTTGCAAACTCTATCTGCCTGTACTCTCAGCTAAGGAATCTGTTAGACTATTCAGACAATGGATGTTAGTCAATCAATGTTCAGACAATGGACATTTGTCAATTAAGGATTGTCTGAAAAAGCATTGTTTCAAATCTTGTATCTATTTTTTCCCAATTATTATACGTAAAAGGGTAAATTCAGTTCCTATTACTCCGTCTTGGCTGGAAGCAGAAGTCTTTTCTGCTAATTTGAATTTTCAAAATCTTTAAATATTCAGGCAGAGTCCACTCTTTCCCTAATGTTTTTAAAAACAGGTTTAGTTGGGAATGGATTTTTTTTTCTATCTTTTGAACCTCTATTAGTCCATTCTCATGCTACTATTAATAAATACCTGAGACTGGCTAATTTATAAAGAAAAGAGGTTTAACCGACTCACAGTTCCACATGGTTGGGGAGGCCTCAGGAAGCTTACAATCATGGTGGAAGGCACTTCTTCACAGGGCGGCAGGAGGGAGAATGAGTGCTGAGCGAAGAGGGAAGCCCCTTATAAAATCATCAGATCTTGTGAGAACTCACTGACTATCAAGAGAATAGCATAGAGGAAACTGTCTCCATGATTCAGTTATCTCCACCTCATCCTGCCCTTGACACATGGGGATTATTACAATTCAAGGTGAGATTTAGGTGGGGACACAGGGCGAAACCATATCAGCCTCTTTATTATTCTTTTTGGCTTGTGTTGTTGATTATCCTCTTATGTGCAAATGTTTTGACCCTCACTCATGGAGTGTACATTTCCCTCCCGCCCCAGGAAGTTAATTACCATTGTTGTGTTACAACTATTTAATCTTCAGACTTTATTCTAACTTTTCCAGTTGTTCCACTACAGTCTTTTACTGCGAAAAGATCCAGATTAGAATTGTGCATGGCTAGTTCTATCCCCCTTTCAATTTAAAATAGTCCCTTAGTTCTTCCTTCACCTTAAAGACTGAAAGTTTTGAATATTTCTGGCCAGTCGTTTTATAAAATGTTTCCCAATTTCTGTTTATCTGATGTTTTCTCATGGTTATTTTCAGAATATATATCTTTGGCAAAAAAATCACTGACATTTTTCTCATTACATCTTATCAGTTGGCATATGATTTTAATTTGTTTCATCACTAGTGTTTACTTAGGTCACTTAAGGTGTTTTTTTGGCTTCTTCACTGGAAAATTATTATATTTTCTTTTTGTAATTAGTAAGCATTTTGTGAAGAGATACTTTGAAACCATGTAAATAGCTTTTCTTTATCAAACATTTAAGTTACTCATTTATTTTCAGTTGGATCTCTATTTTATACAATAGATTACTTTCCTAAACTCGTATGTGATGTCTTGGGTTTGGTCTGTGGGAGTCCCTTCACACTGGATATTTTTTTTCTTTCAGCATTGTCTTGCTTTACAGCACAAGTAGATGATGCTGCCTCCTCGTGTGGTTGTGCTTTTTATCCATCCTGGCTGATACCCTGTGACTGACGTCCTCTCTTCCCAGCATGGACATCCTTTCTCCCCTTTTGGGATCCAGCACCCTGTGCAAAGCTGCCTAACTGCATAGATACCCTCTTCACTCTATGGGCCCCATACCATTCCCCCTCACCATGTGGATGCTCTTCTCATACCTCTTAGACTTCAACCTTCTGTGCCAGGTTGCTTTCATGTGTTGATTTCTTGACCTACCTTTGGGATCTGTACTGGGCTGCCTCACTGTGTGAACTCCCTCCTCTCTCCACTCGGGTTCCAACAGTGTCTCTTCATGCACATGCTTCTGGGGCTGAACTCTGTGTCAAACTGCTGCCACCACCTCCCTCTTGTTTAGCTTCCCTCTACACCCTCTCAGCCTCTGACATACTGCCCTGGGCTGCTGCAGGCCTGCTTTTCACCACCATGCCCCTTATCTGACATGGACTCCTACCTTTGCTCAGGTCTGTTTACTAACTTTGGGCTCAGTTGTTCAAAAGAGGAGAGGAAGTATAAACTTTTGACACCAGAGAGTAAATTAGTTACTTGGTGTTTTTGCAGGTAGTATATTCTCACTTATTTGTTGATTAATGATTTTATTTTGGATATCAATAATGGAAAGTCACTTAAGCCTTTCCATTATAACTACAAACCACATTTAATAGAGAATTAAGAGCTAGAGTAGTAAATTCTAAATTTATTCCTGTGAAACTTTAAGATATCTGAAAGAATATCATATTATTTTCAAAATCAAATTAACTTTAATTTACTTAAAATAATCTTTTCCCACAATATTTAAAACATGATATACAGTTGTAAAAAATTGATATCTTACAAATCTTCATGTACAAGAATATGAAGTTCTATACTAATTCAACCATGTAAATATACCCTGTTAACCATGTAGTGTACATCTATTAAGAGTATTTTTCTGTGACTGTAATATCCCTTCCCCCACTTTAGACTATGAATACTGTTCTCTAACTTGTTATTTTCATTTAACAATATGTTGTGGCTTTTATTCTATGTTAATATATATAGTTGAGCCTTCTTTTAAACGTTGTGTTTATAACTTCACAGTACTCCTTTTAGTGGATACATCATAAATTATTGACCCAGTCTACTAATGATAGATATTTAGGTTTCCAAAAAATTTTTCTATTATGATTAAGACAATTATAACCCAACTACACACATATATGTTTGGATATGGTATCATTATTTAGCATAATCTTAGAAGAGGAATTCCGATGTTAAAGGAAATGTGAGTTTTAAATTTAATAGAATTTGTTAAAAAATTACTAATTTTATTTGTACTAAAATATATTACCAGTTTTCTTACACACTTGAGAATGCTGAATATCTGTACGGTAAGAGATAAATAGTATTTCATTATTGCTTCAATTTGATTTGTTTGATTATTAGTGAGGTTGACATATTTTTGTATGATTACTACCTATTTGTATTTCTTCTCTCGATTGTTCATATTCTTTAAACATTATTTTGTTGGCTTATTTTTTTCTCATAGATTTGTTACAACTCTGTATTTTGAGGCTGCTAACTCTATCTCCATTTAATCAACAAATAGTTACTCAGTGCCTCTAATGTGCCAGGCACTGTTCAGTGTACCAGGGATACGACAGTGAACAAAACATCTGAAACTCTTAGCTCTTGTGTAGTTTACATTCTGAGTGGAGAGAGGCAGGTCAAAAATAACAAAAACTTTAAACATATAGTATGTTCTCTGGTGTTCATGTTGTGGAGAAAGTGAAGCAGAAAAGGGAAAATTTGATAAGAGGGCCAGGGAATAACTCATTGAAAATGTAACATAAAGAGCTTGAAAGGTGGGTGAAGGAGGTAGTGAAGCTTGCATTGGAGGAAATTTGTGCTCTGACTTAGACAAGAAATGCATAGATGGAGATAAATGGAAAGGATGGCCAAATGAGGAAGCTTTAAAGTAGTTGCAGGCCGGGCGCGGTGGCTCATGCATGTAATCCCAGCACTTTGGGAGGCCGAGGTGGGAGGATCACGAGGTCAGGAAATCGAGACCATCCTGGCAAACACGGTGGAACCCCATCTCTACTAAAAATACATAAAATTAGCCGGGCGTGGTGTTGGGCGCCTGTTGTCCCAGCTACTCGGGAGGCTGAGGCAGGAGAATGGTGTGAACCCAGGAGGCGGAGGTTGCAGTGAGCTGAGATCGTGCCATTGCGCTCCAGCCTGGGCGACAGAGCGAGACTCCATCTCAAAAGTAAATAAATAAATAAAGTAGTTGTAAATAGAAGTAGTGGTAATTTCCACAAACATATGAAGAAACATTTGACTGGGTGGTGAGAGTAAGAGTCAAGAATTTGCAGACAGAATGGAGAAATTATAATATTTTTTCTGTTTTGTGGAAGTTTCTTAGAGAAGCTTCAGCAATTATTCAAGGAGGAAAAAAGCAAATTTTAGTAAGATTTTAAGATTGATATACAACTTAGAGGAAGGTCAAGTCATAGATTTTAATATTTGTACTGGTGTGATGGGACGGAAGTAGTCAAGAAAACCATCTGGGAGGTAGAAAGAGTAGAAAAGCCTGGAGAAGGTTGTTGGAATCTTAGTTCTGAACTTGACTTTATTGGGAAGCTGCATCAGGGACTTTGTGGAGAGGAATTAATTGAGGTGGTAAGTACTACATGGAAGATTGTTAGAGGAAGGAAGTACAAAAAAATATTTCCAGGAGGCATTGATAAAACATATTTCTACATAAAAAAATTTCATACCATTTTTTTCTTTACTTAAACTATTCAAAATATTGTAGTATTATGAAATATTTATGAATATATTTTTCTCACAGGTGCATTGGATCGTTGTGTGATGGGGATAACAGCAGTTGAAATTCTAAATGCTTGTGATGAAGCTGTTCCTGCTGCTGTCGATTCACTTAGTCATCCAGCAGTCAACCTGAAACAAGCTATGACAAGACGTAGTCTTGCTGCTCTTAAAAATATGGCCCATCATAAGCTACAAACCCTTGCAACTAACCTCTTGGCTTCTGAGGCATCTGACAAGGTAAGTTTTGTATGTGGGCTCATGAAGTGTGTAGACCCCAATTTAACTTCATTTAGTAACATGGCTTTGGCATATCTTAGGAAATAATTTTTGAGAGATGACACTTGAAAAATAAGCTTTTGATTTTCATTTAGGTTTATCCAACATAGTTTGAGTTTTTCAAGTACTTGGCATTTGAAAAAGTAAATTATTCTTACCATTCAAATATTTTAAAATCCTTCCGACTGAATTAAGTGACTTTAGTTTCTCAAATTAGGGCAAACAAGTGTATATAATCTGTCTCACTTTTTGGTAGTCTTTCTATTGAAAGATTGAGCACTAGCTAGTGTCCTAAGGAGTGAAAAAAATAATTTAGGTACAATTAAGATGTCTGTAATTGTGATGTATCATTTTATTAAAATTAGGTTCTGATTTTAGTAAGGTTAAACCATTGTAAAGATTTAAGAAATTGTTTCAGAATAAGTATGATGGCATTGCAGAAGTATTGAAATTTTTCTGAGACCCAACTCAAACACACTTTCCTTACTGACACTTAATAATCGAAGTATAAGTTACTTCTTCAGTTAACAGAAGATTATCCTATTAAAAAAACCAGTCCCAATTCATGAATTGGTTACTTATCTTTAGTTTTGTAGAGGCTAGCCACTATTTGGTCTGTGGTATTTGTGTAATGTGGTAGAATTAGAACTAGTTTGTCTTTAGTAATGGATAAATGAAACCTAGAGACAATCTCAATATTTCATCTGAATCACTACTTAAAATTCTAGTTCCATCTAAATATTCATTAGAGTTATTAGTGAATAGCACAAATACTTTTAATTTTAGTTTTTCTTATTGATTTTCGTGTTTTTAAATGGTTAGACATGTGAATAAATAGTGAAGGGGTTGAAAGGCTCATCTGCAGACTTGAAAATTAACCATGAGTTTGTGCGTGCTGATGACACGTGAAGTACTGTAGGCAATTCCACTGACCCACATCCTCCAGTAATTCACAGTAATGTCACCCTTTGATCATTCTTTCTGCCCTCAAGATATAAATGTTTTATCGGCTATGTTGTATTGTGTGTTTCAACAATTGGAACTATGAAACTACATTTTTCCTCTGTGCTTTCAGTAGCATACCCGAAAGTTTGTGAAGAAATCACAGCTTAAATGCATTGACCATACCTGTAATTACTTCCAAGGAATCACATAGCTGTCTCTAGGAATTCAGTGTTCGTAGCACATTTTCTGACATGATATGTAATTTGATTTTGAGCAAATTTATAAAACAATATGTTTAAGAGCATGCGTGCATGTTGTGTAACTCCCAGATATATTCTTTTTCTTGATGGTATCCCCTAGAAGTAAAAATTTGGAAAAATAATTATATAACTTGAAAATTAAAGAAAAATGAGTGGTACAGTAACAGTTATGAATGGCTTTTGTAAGTGGTCATGGTCCATTATGTGATTTTTACAATCTTGTTTGTCCCTGTTTTAATAGTGTATTTTATAGTGCAATTAGTGATAAAAGCACCAGATATCAGAGACACTACACTTAGGTATTGTAAAATATGTTGCTTGTGAACCTCCTTAGTCTTGTAGCAGTGGTAATTGTTGCCTGGCCTACAAGGAAAACAATTATAGAAGGGAGGAAAAAGGCTTAGGAAGCTGAGGCTGCAGGAGGATAATCACTTTATGAAAAATGTATATTGGCTGGACCATTAGGGATTTCTGTAACTATTTTCTCATGTTGAGTTTGAGGCTCCTTCTGAAGGGAATATTTAAAGAGCTGTCCTCTGGATAGCTTTCTAACCTCAGGAGAAATAAACCCACCCACAGTTAAAAAACAAACAACTAAGAGCTTCTCAATGGTACAGGACTTACTCTAGGATATTGGATCTATTTTTTTACATGAGTCTTTCAATGGAAAGTGAAGCTTGTATTGGGATACTCTATAGAAAGTGTCCTGCTTTTTGTCTTGGTAGAATGGTGTTAGCAATCAGGGCTATATGGAAGTAACAGATATTTTATTTTGCTAATTGTGTTAATTATAGTGGACATTCAAAACTTTGCAAAGATGGAGAATGTACTATCCTGTGATATTTTTCTCACTAGAAGATCAAGAGGTTATTCAGTAAAATTATACTTTATTATTGTGCAATGAGTCTTTTGCAAGATTGTGTATATTTGAACCCCTTTTCATTTCTCTTGTGACATATATTTTTTATTTATATTATGATAACTTATATACTTACCTAATTCTCCCTACTGAAATTCAGTCTTTTTGAGAGCAGGGATTTTTGACTTATTTATCTCTGTGCTTTTCCATGACGTCTAGCAGCAGCTGCTGTGCAATAACTATGTGTTGAATTGGATGATGTGGAACAGAAGGTGCAGAGAGCCATTTCTTTAGCTTTTTTGCCCTGTCTTTTGCAATTCCCTCATACCTGATTGTCTTAAGACCCCTGCTTTGCAGCCTCAAGTCTGTCTGTGTTCAAGAACCTTTAGATGTGGAGATTCATTAGTAACTTGCATTCTTCCTTTGCAAAAGGAAATTTTGTTCAGTTTTGCATATTCTCCCTTTGGTTTTGGTGAGTGAAGTTGTGTAGATATAACTCATTCTCCTTCCTTGCCCTATCTGTATTATCAGTGTTCTAACCCATCCTGAACTTATCTCAACTTTTTATTTTTTATTTTATTTATTTATTTATTTTTTCAGATGGAGTCTCACTCTGTTGCCCAGGCTGGAGTGCAGTGGCGCCATCTCAGCTCACTGCAGCTCCGCCTCCCAGGTTCATGCCATTCTCCTGCCTCAGCCTCCTGAGTAGCTGGGACTACAGGCACCTGCCACTGTGCCCGGCTAATTTTTTGTATTTTTAGTGGAGACGGGGTTTCACCGTGTTAGCCAGGATGGTCTCCATCTCCTGACCTCGTGATCCACCTGCCTCGGCCTCCCAGAGTGCTGGGATTGCAGGCATGAGCCACCGTGCCCGGCCGACTTATCTCAACTTTATCCTCTCCTTTATTCCTGTTCCTTTTGGCTGTAGACCATGATAGCTCATTCGTGACAGACTGACATTTTGGGATGGATAATTCTTTGTTGTTGGAGGACTGTAGTCTATATAGTAGGATGTTGAGCATTGTTTCTCTCTTCTACCTACATCGCATCATGCTAGTAGTAGCCTCCTCTTTCCAGTTGTGACAATCAGATGTCTTTAGACATTGTCAAGTTTCCCTTAAGAGGCAAAAAATGGCCCTAGTTTAAAACCACTGCTTCTGGGAGAAAAAAAAAAAAAAAAAAAAAAAAAAAAAAAAACAGGCTTGAAATAGAGGAATCTGCATCCTGCTCCTCTATCCTATCCGTCTTTTCCCTTCCCTACCCTGGTTTTTTTAATCTCATTCTTCCTCAGGACAGTGAAGCTATCACCAACCCTTAGTGCCTCTACCCATTTTGGCAGAGTTAGTTCTTACATTCTTTTTATGCTCACATTTTTTTTGTTTATACCTTTCCCAAAACACTTTTCCCTTTGTATGGGGTATTTTTTGCTCTTTTTATTTGTCTTCCCTACTAGATTTTGAACTTCTTCAGAACAGGAATTCAGTTTTTCATCTTTTATTTCCAATACTCAATGTAGTATAAGTATATTACTTTGTAGTATAAGTACACATAGAGTATGGTACATACTAGTGAAAAATGGTAATTGCTCAAGAAATTTAGTAGGAAGTTTGAGGTGTCGGTTAGAATTGTGTTGTAGAGGAACTTGAATGCAAAGCTGAGGACGTAATTTAATGGGTGCTGACATGTTGAATACTTTTAAAAGGATACTTTTGATTGCTTAAGAAATATTTTGTCATATCTAACATTTTTATGTAAGACACTTACAAATACTGATTTGGGAAATGAATTGTGAGGTTACTGGAATGATAAAGTGAGAGGTCATGGGGACTAGAAATAGGATTAGGTGCTAGAAATGTGGAAGAGGGGATGGTTAGGAAGCTGTTGCATAAGTTGAATAAGTAGGACTTCACTCTGGTCTTGAAGAGTTTGATGTTCAAGATTATTTCAGAGACCAAAACCCGGCTGAAGGGAGAATGGCAGTGCTATTAACGGGAATGTACAGGCCATGGAATAGGCTTTCAGGGTGATTGTAATAGGAGACGTGCATTTTATTGGTAGTGTTAGGAGTTGGGGTGTGTGCAAGTCAGCAAAATACCTTTGAGAAATAAGTGACATGATGGTGAGATAGAATAGAGATGGTATTATTTTTTTCCCAAATAGATGCTGGAGTGTAGAGCCTGACTTAGACTGCAGTTCACATTTTGGGGTGCCTGCTGTCATTTGATTTTTTTCAGATATGCTCTTTTCCTGAATTGTCACTGCAAATAGGTGAGTTAGTTCTTATTGTCCCCAATTAGTAGCTGATGCACCTAAAGACAGTTGGATGGAACAAGGATTGACAAACTCTATAAAGGGCTAGATAGTAAATATTTTAGGCTTTGTGCACTGTCTCTGTCATAGTGACTTAACTTTGCTTTATGGTGTGAAAGCAGGCATAGGCAATATGTGAACAAATGAGCATGGCTGCTTTCCAATAAAACTATTTTCAGAAGCAGGTGGTGAGTTGGATTTGGCCCATGGGCCATAGTTTGCCGACTCCTACATCAGAAGATAGTATTGTTAATATCAAGAGTGTAAGTATGGTTCTCTGGTGGAATGGCTTTTGCTTTATTTTTATAAAAGCAGTTCAAAAGAGTGGTTAAGAGCCTGGGTTCTGGTGACAGGCATGTCTGTGTTCAGATTATGTTTCTATAGTTCTATAACTTGCTGGCCATGGGTGACCTTGGGCAGGTAACCTCCAGTGGCCTTCGGTTATCTTTAAAACAAAATTCAAACTTCTTACAGTGGCCTCTGAGACTCTTTGTGATCAGACGTATGCTTCCCTCGTTTAATTTTATTTTTCAATCCTTGATTATTCCAGTTCTAGCCAACTGACTCTTTTTTAAAATATGACTATTTGTTGAATGGATTAACGAATGAGAAAAATGAATGAATTATACTTAGTACATTTTGACTACTGGTAATGCATTGCAAAATCTTAGTACAGAATTACAGGATAGAAATTGAGAGCTGTTTGTAAAGCTATCCTTTAAGAAATTCTTTTTAAGCCACATCTTCATATGATACTATTGAGGGACAGAGTATGGAAATGGAAGAAATTTGAAGACAGAATACCTGTTTAGATATCAGGAAGATGAAGATGAGCCAGTGAGAAGCAGAGAAAGAGAAATCATACAGGCAGATTCTAGATCACACATACAGTTGAAAACAAAAGTAAAAGGTCTACAGTTTATCAGAGAAATGAAATAACATTAAGAATTGGGGTGTGTGGCTGGGCACAGTGGCTCACACCTGTAATCCCAGCACTTTGGGATGGCAAGGGGGGCGGATCATGAGGTCAGGAGATCGAGACCATCCTGGCTAACACGGTGAAACCCCGTCTCTACTAAAAATACAAAAATTAGCTGGTTGTGGTGGCGGGCGCCTGTAGTTACTACTCCGGAGGCTACTCTGGAGGCTGAGGGAGGAGAATGGCATGAACCTGCGAGGCGGAGCTTGCAGTGAGCCGAGTTCGTGCCATTGCACTCCAGCCTGGGCTACAGAGCAAGACTCCGTCTCAACCAAAAAAAAAAAAAAAAAAAAAAAAAAAAAAAAAAAAAAAAAAAGAAATGGGGTGTGTAGGTTTAGTAATTAGGAAAGCCACTGGTGATGATTAAGAGAGCTGTTTTGGTAGAGTTGGTTTGGTCAGAAATCAGGGTACAGTGAGCTGAGTATGAGAAGTGGAGGTAAAGAGTGTGGAAGAAATTAGCTTTTGATGGAAAAAGGGGAGGGTAGTAACTTCAGTGGCTAGGGATTTAAGAGCAGGGTTTATACTCTGTTTAGGAGATCACTGAGCATTTATTTTGGTGGAAGGATAATGGGTGGGCCGATGCAGGAGGACATGGTATTAAGAACAGAGCTGGAGAGTTTACCCTTACTAGAAATTGTTTCCTTGTAATTGGTAATGATTAAAGAGAGGGAGATGAATGTACCAAGTCATTTTCAGTGGAAGAGAATGAAAGTAGGCTGTGATTTCTGTTAAAAGGAAGGAAGAGATGGTTATAATTCTTTGGAGGTAGAGCCATCTTTTTTTTTCTCTTTTTTCTTTTTTTAATCCCAGCACCACACAGCATAAGCAGTTCACTGGATTAGGAGTTAGAGAAGATTTGTAAAATATAGATAACCAGTCATTTATAGATTGTACATGATGATATTTGGCGAATGCATACATAAATATGTTAAGAAGATGGTCTGATTATATCAGGTGATGTTTCTGACATGTTTTTCTTGTAAAGTATTTGCCACATATATGGTTCTTCGTAGAGAGATCTTGGGCTAAAGGGGTTTTATTAGTGAAGGTAGAAAACCATTACTGCCATGAAATTCATTTCTTCATCCTACTGTGTGTAATTTTCTGTTCTGCAGCTTTACATCTTGGGCATTGTTGTGCCAATCAGAATCACCTTATTTGTAGGGGAAAATGATGAGGCTGAGGGAGTGGAAAAATGACCAGGATGATTTATCTTTTACCTTACGTTTCTCTCATGTTGTCTAATTAGTCAAAAGCCTGAAAAAAAATGAATGGGCTATATTTGCAAAGGTCAGTAGCTTTGTGTTCTGTGTAACGAGGCGAGAGAATGGAATTTAGAAGTCAAATACAACCTACTAAGAACATAGTCTGTGTTTTTTGCTTGCAGAATTCACTCTAAAAACATTTGTACTGGTTGAATTGACTTTATGATTCACTGTGAAAAGGGCACTGTAAGGTACAGACAAGGACAAGCCAAATGACGTTGTGTACAGGATACCAGGCCTTGTTTAGTGAACTGTTTTTGTCCTTAGAAGAATTCTTATGATATGTGTGACCTTTGAAGAATCAATTAAACTTGCTTAACATTCTATCCCAAAACTTTAATGAATATTTGAATAGAAAATATGAGTATGTTGATAATATAAGTATATTAATTATTATATATTCATAAGTATGTAAGATTTGTTTGTCCTCAGTGGTTGTTAGGACAAAATTTTAAATTACACCAATTGTTGTCTAGTACCTAATAAATAAAGGAGCCTTAGTTAAGCTGTCCGGTCTTAAGAAAACAAAGGAGTAAATGCCTGTCACTATAGGAGGGGAAATACATTTTCTCATCAAATAAAGGAAACTTTTGTCCCCTTCCATTCTGGGGAGATATTAGAAGTAATATTATTCCAGTAGTAAAATAATCATGATATTCTAACATGCTTATTATTAGCTTTGGTGATTATATGATATAGAGATATTTAAAACTTGGCCAGGCACAGTGGTTCATGCCTGTAATCCCAGCACACTGGGAGGCCAAGGTGGGCGGATTGTTTGAACTCAGGAGTTGGAGACCAGCCTGGGCAATGGTGAAACTCTGTCTTTGCAAAAATTAGCCAGGCTTAGTGGCACATACCTGTGGTCCCAGCTGCTCTGGGGGCAGGGGTGGGAGGATTGCTTGAGCCCAGGAGGTTGAGGCTGCATTGAGCTGAGATCATGCCATAGCACTATAGCCTGGGTGACAGAGCGAGACCCTGTCTCAAACAACAACAGCAACAAAACAAAACAAAACAAAATTAATGTCAGTCTCTCACATGATAACAGATATGATACTCTGAAAGAATAATGTTTGGGTATCATAATAATTATGCTCATACTTTTGATTGCTTTCTGAATCCTGGCACTTAAAAGCTAAGAATAGCAATCGGAATTTTTTTCTCCTCTATGATTTGGCATATTAAAATATGGACTTTGTGGATTCTCTGAAATGTCCAGATTATTTAGATAGCATAAAATCCTTTTTTTTTTTTTTTTTCCTGCAAAATGTGTTGTTTAACTTTTTGAATAGGAAACATTATGATTGCTATCTTTTAATTAAGATGTATTGAATGTTAACTCTTTTTTGGTAACTCAGTGCAAACATTGGTTATAATAATGCGTCCTAGATATATCTGTGGATAAAATATTATCCACATTTACTTCCTTTCCAAGTTTCCCAGACTGCTGGATTTTTTCTGAATTGCTTCTTTATAAACCTTTTATCTCTTTGCTCTTCTCTTAACTGTTATGGCCACTGCTGATCTCTGCTACTCTATTTCTATTTTTCTCTGAAAACTGATCTAATAGTGTTTAGATCTACCATCTTAACATTTGAGTTCCATTTCACTCACCTGTTTTTATGGTTGTTTATTTTTTTTTCTTGGTCTCTTTCAGATTCAGCAAATATATTTTGCTGAGACCAGCTCGGTCGGGGAGACCCTAACCCAGCAGCACTAGAGGAATTAAAGAAACACACACAGAAATATAGAGGTGTGAAGTGGGAAATCAGGGGTCTCACAGCCTTCAGAGCTGAGAGCCCTGAACAGAGATTTACCCACATATTTATTAACAGCAAGCCAGTCATTAGCATTGTTTCTATAAATATTACATTAACTAAAAGTATCCCTTATGGGAAATGAAGGAATGGGCTGAAGTAAAGGGGTGGGTTGGGCTAGTTATCTGCAGCAGGAGCATGTCCTTAAGGCACAGATCGCTTATACTATTGTTTGTGGTCTAAGAGTACCTTAAAGCAGTTTTCCACCCTGGGCGGGCCAGGTGTTCCTTGCCCTCATTCTGGTAAACCCACAACCTTCCAGCGTGGGCGTTAAGGCCATCATGAACAGTGCTGCAGAGATTTTATGGCCAGATTTTGGGGGGCCTGTTCCCAACAATAATTAAATTTTACTTTCCCCTTCTTTTACTTATTAGCTATAGATTCTGTTAGTATTCTCTTAGTTTTTGCCCTAGAGATTATAAGTACATCTTTGACTTACTACACTCTGAAACAAATTATTCCTATTAGAATTTCTCTGCTAGTGCTAGAGCCTTAGAACATTACAATTCCATTTGCCCCCTTCTTTTTACATTTCAGTTGCCATGCATTGTAACTTTACATATACTTTAAATTCCACTAGACATTGTTATTGTTTTCTTCAGTCAATATTATTTAATATTGTCCTTATAGTTAACCTCTGTTCTTTTTGTACTTTACATTTTCTTTTTTTGGAGTAATCCAATTTGGTATTTTTATTTATTTATTTACTTTTATTTTTTATTATACTTTAAGTTCTAGGGTACATGTGCACAATGTGCAGGTTTGTTACATATGTACACATGTGCCATGTTGGTGTGCTTCACCCATTAACTTGTCATTTACATTAGGTATATCTCCTAATGCTATTCCTCCCCACTCTCCCCACTCCACGACAGGCCCTGGTGTGTGATGTTCCCCTTCCTATGTCCAGATGTTCTCATTGTTCATTTCCCACCTATGAGTGAGAACATGCAGTGTTTGGTTTTCTGTTCTTGCGATAGTTTGCTGAGAATGAAGGTTTCCAGCTGCATCCATGTCCCTACAAAGGACTTGAACTCATTCTTTTTTATGGCTGCATAGTATTCCATGGTGTATATGTGCCACATTTTCTTAATCCAGTCTGTCATTGATGGACATTTGGGTTGGTTCCAAGTCTTTGCTATTGTGAATAGTGCTGCAGTAAACATACGTGAGCATGTATCTTTATAGCAGCATGATTTATAATCCTTTGGGTATATACCCAGTAATGAGATGGCTGGGTCAAATAGTATTTCTAGTTCTAGATCCTTGAGGAATCGCCACACTGTCTTCCACAATGGTTGAACTAGTTTACAGTCCTACCAACAGTGTAAAAGTGTTCCTATTTCTCCACATCCTCTCCAGCACCTGTTTCCTGTCTTTTCTAACTGGT
>NW_016809830.1:5505214-5509210 GCF_001698545.2 Rhinopithecus bieti | reverse complement strand
GTAATGGCCTTCTTTGTCTCTTTTGATCTTTGATGGTTTAAAGTCTGTTTTATCAGAGACCAGGATTGCAATCCCTGCTTTTTTTTGTTTTCCATTTGCTTGGTGGATCTTCCTCCATCCCTTTATTTTGAGCCTATGTATGTCTCTGCATGTGAGATGGGTCTCCTGAATACAGTACAGTAATGGGTCTTGACTCTTTATCCAATTTGCCAGTCTGTGTCTTTTAACTGGAGCATTTAGCACATTTACATTTAAGGTTAATATTGTTATGTGTGAATTTGGTCCTGTCATTATGATGTTAGCTGGCTATTTTGCTCATTAGTTGATGCAGTTTCTTTCTAGCATCGATGTTCTTTACATTTTGGCATGTTTTTGCAGTGGCTGGTACCAGTTGTTCCTTTCCATGTTTAGTGCTTCCTTCAGGAGCTCTTTTAGGGCAGGCCTGGTGGCAACGAAATCTCTCAGCATTTGCTTGTCCGTAAAGGATTTTATTTCTCCTTCACTTATGAAGCTTAGTTTGGCTGGATATGAAATTCTCGGTTGAAAATTCTTTTCCTTAAGAATGTTGAATATTGTCCCCCACTCCCTTCTGGCTTGTAGAGTTTCTGCTGAGAGATCCACTGTTAGTCTGATGGGCTTCTCTTTGTGGGTAGCCCGACCTTTCTCCCTGGCTGCCCTTTTTTCCTTCATTTTTTCCTTCATTTCAACTTTGGTGAATCTGACAATTATGTGTCTTGGAGTTGCTCTTCTCGAGGAGTGTCTTTGTAGCATTCTCTGTGTTTCTGAATTTGAATGTTGGCCTGCCTTGCTAGGTTGGTGAAGTTCTCGTGGATAATATCCTGCAGTGTGTTTTCAAACTTAGTTCCATTCTCCCCGTCACTTTCTGATGCCCAATCAGACATAGATTTGGTCTTTTCACGTAGTCCCATGTTTCTTGGAGGCTTTGTTCGTTTCTTTTTACTCTTTTTTCTCTAAACTTCTCTTCTCCCTTCATTTCTTGCATTTGATCTTCAATCACTGATGCCCTTTCTTCCAGTTAATTGAATTGGTTACTGAAGCTTGTGCGTTTGTCACGTAGTTCTTGTGCCATGGTTTTCAGCTACATCAGGTCATTTAAGGACTTCTCGACATTGGTTTTTCTAGTTAGCCATTCGTCTAATATTTTTTCAAGGTTTTCAGCTTCTTTGTGATGAGTTCGAACTTCCTCCTGTAGTTCGGAGAAGTTTGATTGTCTGAAGGCTTCTTCTCTCAAATTGTCAAAGTGATTCTCTGTCCAGCTTTGTTCCATTGGTAGCGAGAAGCTGCGTTCCTTTGGAGGGGGAGAGGTGCTCTGATTTTTAGAATTTTCAGCTTTTCTGCTCTGTATTTTCCCCGTCTTTGTGGTTTTTTCTACCTTTGGTCTTTGATGATGGTGACGTAGATGGGGTTTTGTGTGGATGTCCTTTCTGTTTGTTAGTTTTCCTTCTAACAGTCAAGACCCTCAGCTGCAGGTCTGTTAGAGT
The DNA here is from genome assembly GCF_001698545.2 of Rhinopithecus bieti. Classification (NCBI taxonomy): domain Eukaryota; kingdom Metazoa; phylum Chordata; class Mammalia; order Primates; family Cercopithecidae; genus Rhinopithecus; species Rhinopithecus bieti. The sequence continues at coordinate 5,507,708 of NW_016809830.1, read as the reverse complement.
TTGCTGGAGGTCCACTCCAGACCCTGTTTGCCTGGGTGTCAGCAGTGGAGGCTGCAGAACAGTGAATATTGCTGAACAGTAAATGTTGCTGCCTGATTGTTCCTCTGGAAGCTTCAGCTCAGAGGGGTACCCGGCCATGTGAGGCGTCAGTCTGCCCTTACTCGGGGGTGCCTCCCAGTTAGGCTACCTGGGGGTCAGGGACCCACTTGAGGAGGCAGTCTGTCCATTCTCAGATCTGAAACTCCGTTCTGGGAGAACCACTACTGTCTTCAAAGCATCAGACATGGACATTTAAATCTGCAGAGGTTTCTGCTGTCCTTTGTTTGGCTATGCCCTGTCCCTGCAGGTGGAGTCACAGAGGCAGTCAGGCCTCCTTGAGCTGAGGTGGGCTCCACCCAGTTCGAGCTTCCTGGCTGCTTTGTTTATCTACTTAAGCCTCAGCAATGGCGGGTGCCCCTCCCCCAGCTTCGCTGCCACCTTGAAGTTAGATCTCAGACTGCTGTGCTAGCAATGATGGAGGCTCTGTGGGCATGGGACCCTCTGAGCCAGGAGTGGGATATAATCTCCTGATGTGCCATTTGCTAAGACCCTTGGAAAAGTGCAGTATTAGGGTGGGAGTGATCTGATTTTCCAGGTGTTGTGTGTCACTGTTTCCCTTGGCTAGGAAAGGGAATTCCCTTACCCCTTGCGCTTCCCGGATGTGGCAATGCCTCACCCTGCTTTGGCTCTCGCTCGGTGAGCTGCACCCACTGTCCAACACGCCTCAGTGAGATGAACCCGGTACCTCAGTTGGAAATGCAGAAATCACCTGTCTTCTTCATCGCTCATGCTGGGAGCTGTAGCCTGGAGCTGTTCCTACTTTACATCTTCATGTTTTCATCCAAGATCATTTTCTTCCTCTAAAGAACTACTGATTTCTTTTTGTACAAGTTTATAGGCATTGATTTTCTCAGTTTTGATTGTCTGAAAATGTTCTCTGTTTTGAAGGATATGTTTGCTGATTGTAGATTTTTAGGTTGGTGGTCTTTTGCACTGTAAAGATTTCATTATCTTTTCATTTCCATCTTTTTATTTGTGGGGTGGGAAATAAACTATAATTCTTATTGTTATTCCTTTGGATCCCCGCCCATTGCTTTTAAGGTTTTCTATTTATCCCTTGTTTTTTTGCAGTTTAAATATGACATACCTAGCTGTGATTTTCTTTTTTTGTTTTTTCTTTTTATACTGCTTGGAGTTGCCAGAGCTTTTTGAATCTGTAGGTTTGTGTCTTTCACTAGTGCAGGAAAATTCCTGAGGACATTATCTTTTCAGATGCTACTTTCTCACCTCTCTTTCAGAAACTCCAATTACATGTAAATTAGACTGCCTTCTTTGCCCATTTTCATTTTATTTTATTTTTTATTATACTTTAAGTTCTGGGATACATGTGCACAACGTGCAGGTTTGTTACAAATGTATACATGTCCCATGTTGGCGTGCTGCACCCATTAACTCTTCATTTACATTAGGTATATCTCCTAATGCTATCCCTCCCCCCTCTCCTCACTCCATGACAGGTCCCAGTGTGTGATGTTCCCCTTCCTGTGTCCAAGTGTTCTCATTGTTCAATTCCCACCTGTGAGTGAGAACATGTGGTGTTTGGTTTTTTGTCCTTGCGATAGTTTGCTGAGAATGATGGCTTCCAGCTTCATCCATGTCCCTACAAAGGACTTGAACTCATCCTTTTTTTATGGCTGCATAGTATTCCATGGTGTATATGTGCTTCATTTTCTTAGTCCAGTCTGTCATTGGTGGTCATTTGGGTTGGTTCCAAGTCTTTGCTATTGTGAATAGTGCCGCAATAAATATAGCTGAGCATGTGTCTTTATGGCAGCATGATTTATAATCCTTTGGGTATATATCCAGTAATGAGGTGGCTGGGTCAAATAGTATTTCTAGTTCTAGATCCTTGAGGAATTGCCACACTGTCTTCCATAATGGTTGAACTAGTTTACAGTCCCACCAACAGTGTAAAAGTGTTCCTATTTCTCCACATCCTCTCCAGCACCTGTTGTTTCCTGACTTTTTAATGATTGCCATTCTAAATGGTGTGAGATGGTATCTCATTGTGGTTTTGATTGCATTTCTCTGATGGCCAGTGATGATGAGCATTTTTTCATGTGTCTGTTGGCTGCATAAATGTCTTCTTTTGAGAAGTGTCTTTTCATATCCTTTGCCCACTTTTTGTTGGGGTTGTGGCATGCCAACATTCAAATTCAGGAAATACAGAGAATGCCACAAAGATACTCCTTGAGAAGAGCAACTCCAAGACATATAATTGTCAGATTCACTAAAGTTGAAATGAAGGAAAAAATGTTAAGGGCAGTCAGGGAGAAAGGTCGGGTTACCCACAAAGGGATGCCCATCAGACTAACTGCGGATCTCTCGGCAGAAACTCTACAAGCCAGAAGAGAGTGGGGGACAATATTCAACATTCTTAAAGAAAAGAATTTTC